>NC_085140.1:114485078-114812128 GCF_024139115.2 Armigeres subalbatus | reverse complement strand
CCAGATAATACAAGGCTCAAATTGGAACTCAATTCAATTCTAATTTTTCTCGGAAGGTAGAATATATGATCGAATATATGATCGCCGAGTCCGAAAAGAAGGGTTCGCTGGCGGTTGAAGTCGGCTTGACTGTTTGCATTGTTTTGAATATGCATTGGGTTTAGACAGTTGCTGGGATTGCATTCAATACCCTAGTGACGAAAGATGGAAGATGCGCAGTATAATCGTACTGGGCCCATAACCTATTCGAGATATGGGAACCCCCTCACAAAGAAAACACAATACTAGTGTATCCTCCAACCCATGGCAGGCTACTAATTAATACTACTAGCTGCAGCTCTTCCTAATTTTGAACTGATCGCTTCCTAATCTTGATGTAAATCATTATTTTATCTTAATCGCTGATAAAGTTAATTGTGCTCAACGTTTTACGCGATAAAGTTTAATCAACTCAGATATTATTGGAGTTCGATAATTTAATGTAAGTTAACTCGATAATTTATCGATAATGGGGTTAATAGATTACGCGATTAAAGTTGGTATACAATTTTGACAGAAATAGACAAATTGTATACCAACTTTAATCGCGATTGCAGCCTGTTGAGCAGAGTTGATTTTGATCGAAGCGATACACTCTAGATGGTTTCCAAATCAGGGTCCTGACCCCAGGGGTCGCGAGCAGATTGTTGGTGGGTCGCGTAGAACAAATATTAATTGCAGCTCGAATGCCGAACCTTTTGATCATTTTTTTCAGGAACATAATTTCAAGCACAAACCGCATTTGTTTTTAAATATTCATCACCACGCTATTTTAGAAAACATTTATGCCTAAAAGCTGTCCCCTTAATGAAGTAAAATAAAAACATTTTGACAAACAGTATCATGTTTGTCATTTTTTGCATTTGTACATGAAGGTAACGTGAATATTTTTGTAAAACTTGCCGAAACAGATGACATTCTGATTCAATTAATGCTGAATACTACTTGGTAAAAATTTTTCATAGGTGGGTCGCGAGACATATAGAATCTTGCTAGGTGGGTCGCATACCCAAAAGTTTGGGAAGCTCTGCTCTAGAATTAATGTCTGACACTCTACGGAATCAAGAAAAGTGAGGTATTCTGTTGATTGTTTAGTGATATTTCACAATGCCGCATAGGTGTTCTGGTAAGAACTACCCAGACAGATGTACATCACTTCTACCGCCAGCGCATGATGACTTTTTATTTGTCAATCCTTCTTATCGGATAATCGGAGTCGGAATCCTTCGGCAACATGTTGGGATCCAAGCTCTAAAACTATAATTGATGCAGCGACCTGCACTGAATTCTAGGCTTAGAGTACCTGCACCAAGTAAAAATACTCTCAATGAATTGGTGAACTAACCTCGTCCCCTATTCAGTATGATTCGGTTAGACTGAGGAATTTTGTCCTCACTGTTGGTCATAAAATAATCGTTTAACTGGGCGTTTTGCATCTTCAAAATAGAAGTTTTGTTAATCATACTAAATTAAACAGTTAAGACATTAAAAATATTCTCAGATTATTTACTATGGAAAACTGTATTTTCTGTGAAGGTGTTCTATTAACTATCTCCGATATTTTCATGCCTGTTCCTCTCTTACTAATTTAATAATAAGATGATATCGATTTTGCATCACAAAGAACCTTGGCTCCGTATACATGCCTGAGCCTACCAAATAAACGAACTTGGAAAAAAATCATGTCTGATGGGAGGTATAAAAATATGATATGAGTTTGTTTAGCACCTAAGTTGGGTTTCGCGTTCAAAACAAATAACTTTTGTAAGAAGAAAAATTACACTGTTTGCGAATTGGAAATGAAACAGTATTTTTTGTCCCGGGTATCCCGGGATTTTCGGGATTTCAAAAATAGTATCCCGGGAATCGGGAAATCCCGAATTTTCCAAAATAATATCCCGGGAATCGGGAAATCCCGAATTTTCCAAAATAGGACCTTTAATTTTTATCAACGATACTCGTGCAAGCTCCTTTTTGCGGATGACCTGAAAATTTACCGAGTCGTAAAGTCAGCTTTAGATTGCTGTGCACTTCAAGCCGACATTATTGTGCGCTTATCATCGTGTTGTCAGATAAATGGAATCCCAGCCAATGTCACCAAATGCAGAATCATTACTTTCTTCCATATTCACTCACCAATCAGATTTGAGTATTCGATGGACAGTGTATGTGGTTTGTGGACAAGAATTATTTGAAAATAGGACTGAAGAAAGAATTCGCTTTACCGAATTTTTATTATGCAGGACCTAAGGGCTACGATTAAAAGCAGTTCTGATATTTTTATAAGAAAATCACCCCTCAATGTCTAATCCTTAACCTAAGAGAACATTTGATTTTCGCGAGTCTCCGGAGATTAATCCGTAGTTGAAAGCTGTCAGAATTTAGTCGCTTTTTCTACCGATTTTTCTACAAATATATTCTTGACCTAAGTTTATTTTCGACGTATGTACTAATTTGAATTGCTTACGATTAACTTATTTTCCTGGATCACCCTTAGGCGTACGAAAAAGGCTCATCAAATCGGATTCACAGCAATATGGGAAAACCACCACAGGTGGACTGCTAACTATCGGCAGTTGCTTGGTAAGTCGGTGAAAGTACAACACTACCGATAGGTACACACCCAGACTATCGGCAATTGGATTCACCGAACCGTTGTCGGTTGCTGACTGTGACTTGTCGGTAACGCGAAATGGTGCCCCCACAAGTGAGCGGTATTGCTCTGAATACGACGACGACGCGACAACAGCCATCCAGCGAGTGGTGATGATTCGATTGGTAGCGCTAGATAAAAATTCAATTTATTCCGATCAATAGACATAAAGTCAGTGGCAACAGCAACAACGGTTTATCTGTAGGTGCTTTGCATGTTGGAGGTGGCGGTCTATAAATCCTGGGGGCCTATCTTTGAGCACGTATGTTGAAAGAGAAAACTAATTTTTGCTTTTTTGCATGAATAAAGAAAATTTTGATGACACGACCAGTCTCCCTCAATATGTATTATCAGCTGTATGATAGTGGAACTAATTACGTATGAACTAAATCAAAACGTTCTATGTACTTGATGCATTTTGAATAAGCTCACTTTAGTTTTTTGTTTAGAGTTCTGTTGACATCAGGGTTCATAATGCTCACTCAATCTCAGGAGGACATGATTTTCCCTCACGAAAGTATTCGGGGAGAAATCGGTTTTCGGGAAAGAAAAACAGCCTGGAGAGTGATAACAATTTTTCGCTCACTTCGATTGCCGCCAAACGTTGGTTTGCTCTTTTTCTTTCATATTCGAGTATTTTCGTGGCATCATCAATGCAAATGGTAGTAGCTTATGTGGAACAAATAACTTTAGGTTTTCATACAGATAGCGTGGTGGTGTGGCTAAAGTAAGCGCATCCCCACTGCTATTGTTGTTACTATTCTGGGTTCGAATCCCGGCGCGGCCATACAATTTTGTAATTGTTCTGCGATAATTCTCGCGAAAAGTGAGTGAGAGGTGAAAGTAATGAAACGAAAAAGGTTTTTCATCTAATAGGCAAGATTTTCGTTTATCTTCCAATGCTAATTCTAGAGAAAAGATTGGTGGGTGAAAGATAATCCTCAACATAAACAACGAAACAAGAATTTCCCTTGGCCCGAAAAACGCTTACTTTGGTCTCGTTGAAACGAAAAGTCGAAACCCTGGTTGACATACAATGCGAGAATTATGTAAATAAATGGAGTATTCCAGAGTACTCCATGCAGATTTTTTTAAATTCTTAAGTACCGGGTAACTGTTTGAACTACATAGAATGCTTGTAGAATAGATTTAATGTATCTGAGAACAATGAGGGCACTGACCCATTCTCACGCCCCCATACCCATTGTAACCCCGACGATAGTATTTTAAATAATAATTCCTTAAAAATTTTGAACTACAACAAACTCGTTAAGTAAGTGTAAAAAGCGACTCGAAAAATTGGAATTGTACATACTTTACTGTTTTTACCACATCATAACATTATGCAAGAGTATACTTTGATGCTCACACTAACACTATGTTGAAATTTGTATAATACATACACTAACCCGGTTAACGCTTGAACTGTAATTTTAGGTTTCGCGAAAAGTTGATTTTTGCATTCATAAAATCAATTCTTATTTGAACCAATTGTCCTTTTTTCAAGTGAATTTATATCACAGGTGACAGTTACAATACACTTAAACTAATCCCATTCAATTGGTAGTGGTTTGTACCAAGAAAGCAAATAATTCAAAGATTTTACACTTACCCCAGGTATCAAACACTGCGGGGGAAGTGGACAATGTTCTAATTACGCAATTTTTTTCTCTCCTCCAGGGTTTATTTCGATAGCTGTGAATCTTAATATGTTCCTTCTTTGTTATCATTGTGATTCAAGTGGTGATTGGACTCATATAAATGAGAAAATGCCTGAATAATCCACCTATCGGTATTGATGCCTTTCACATGTTTTACATATGAAAAAAAATGTATAAGAAAGTTAGAAATAGCACTGATAGGTAAATATATTGTATAATTCACATTAATTTTTATTCATAACAAGTTTTGCCGTTGAATGCAATTTTTTTGCGAACAAATTGGTTAAGGACAAGAGCTTAAGAATAGCTGATAATTTTGTACGTGCTTTGCGCACACACATACATACAAATACACACATACAGACATCATCTCAATTCGTTAAAATAAGTTGATTAGTTTATAACCCTGTAAGTCCCATTTCCCTTTAAAAAGTTCATCTTTGGGGCGAACATATAGATTTTACCTACACTTAGTGTTCGAGAAGACAAAACCAGCCCTCCCCTAGCCATTACGAGAATTCCTTGAGGATCTATTCCGTTAAGATGATGAAATGGGCTGTATTCCACAAAAGATACTCAGAGCAATTATCGTATTGATTTTAGTTATATGTAACTACTCATCACTATGGAAGGACAAGGTAGCATGGGTTTTCCACTTACCCCATCCCACTAGGGTAAGTGGAAAAATAACTCCTAATTTTTAAATCTATTTCTATAAATTTCGAGCGACCAAAATGGTGTGAATTACCGCACAATTGGTGCAAAATTGACTGTTTTTGATAGCCCATTTTGATGGAATGCATTTAGATCATTTAAACTGGTTTTACACTAATTCAAACATGCACTATCGATTTTTCCTTTTCCACTTCCCCCAGTGTACCTTAACTAACCCTAAATCCTGTCTTAGAATAGAACGATTTCCTTTATTTCTTTTTTTTAGGCTTTGAGGCACCACGAGCCTCAGGGTCTGCCTTAACTGCGATTTCATTCCCGCTCTTTTTTGAACCACCAAGCCTAGCTGCTGTGTTCAATGTTTATGAATTACATAAATCCCCAACAAATATAGTTTGATTAGTCTCATGAGTAAACTTCTGATTTCCAATTGATGCCATCAAACTAAACAATTTTACCATCAAATTGAGTTTCTACCTCCAGTCACGGATCGACTTTTTATCCGTTTCATCCGAAACAAGTTGATTTACCAGCTCAATGCACTGCTACCGAAGAATCACAGAAAACCAACCCCTTTCCTGGGAGACGAAACACCCGTTGCATACTAATTCAGCGAAATATTCGCCCAAGAAAGGCAGAACAATTTCCAATCCCGCATGTTATCCCTGCGCTTCATTAGCCATTCGAAATCCAAACACGTTACATCAGTGCCCCAACAAAAGAAGAATAAGTCTAGCGGATCGGAACTTATGCTCCATCAGCCGAGTCGCGTAACGTTCCGGACTGTTTCCTCTCGACAAGAGCCCACTTGGCCCCTGGTTTGCCGGAAGCTTTCGGCGGCGACTGTCTGGCTGTGGTTCACTACGTCGTATTGCCACACACGACCGTCCCCCGGCCCTGGTCCTTCGTCTCTCTGCGGCAATTCATCTACGATGAGAAAATCCCGACTCCGATATGTATGTGATTTGTTGGAATGACGCTTTCCAGTAGTAAGGAATAAATAAATTTCCATAAAATATAGAGTAGATTCCGTCGTCCAACAAGCTGCCACTGATCTCGAAGGAACAGCAGCAGCCGCCTCTATGCTCTTTAGCGCTGGTTGGAGCGCCTGCTTTTTACAAACTTGCAACCTCCTCTCACCCATCATCATAGCCAGATGAAGCAAACAAGAACAAATCACTCTGGCCTAGCAGCACGGTTTCCGGAAGCCATGAGCTTCGCCCGCAACTCCCATTACCATCATCGGCGTGCATTGCATGGGCTCGCAGGTTGGCTGACTGGTTCGTGAACGTGAGTTGCATCGCCGGCCGCCACCAACGACGGCGACGACGACGACGATGAGTGAATACCAGTTTTCAGTCACAGTCTGTGTGCTATCGTGGTCGCATTAGGAAGATTGTGAAAATTGGAAAACTTGCGGCTCTCCTGGGCACAGCGAGAGCTGGCCGTCGTCGTCGGAAAATGAAAGATGCACTGTGGTCGTTGCTTCTGAATTCTGAGGTTCGTGGGTAGTTACTGTGCTGTGCAGCATCCGCGTGCTCCATGGAAAATGGTACGAGACGCGTGATTTTGCTCCGTTAGATAACGAGAAATTGCGAGACGTGATTGTGGTCTAATGGGGCGAGCGATGTTCTTTCACGTTGGGATCTCATAAAATTGTAATGCTTACGAGGGAGCAACCCACGCTCCTAGTGTGTATCTTGCAAATATTTGGTTGGAGTGTTTATGAGCCAAATGGTATACGAATAAATAAATTTGTGAGCTCATTACAATGCTATTATTTAAAATTGGTTATGTGAATAAATTTTAAAAGTAATTACAGTAACTTGTACGTAGGGCTTAGCAGTTTTAATAACGCCATTTAGGGTGCTACGCATGATTCTGTGCTTTGAGAATATTAGAACAAACTATTCTTTGTCAATGTATTCTCGGATTCAGTCAGTTTAATATCAAACTAGCTGTATGTACACGGCTTTGCCCTGAATTGCTAGTTTGATGCGTAGTTTTAGTTTACCATCGGAAAAAGATAAAACCAATTTGTCAACAGGATAATTGTGTTATGTTCATCATTTGATTAAAAAAGGCAGAATTCACTTTTAAACACACTGATTTCGCTAAATAATTTATTGTTATACTATAAATATTTCCGGGGGGGGGGGTTTCTTCCTATGAAATGTTATTTGCGGGAAATACTGTTTACGAGAAAATGTCATTCTCGAGGGAAGGGGGTCTGGGTCCTTCGGCAGAAAGTCATTTGGCATAATTTGGAATCGAGAAAGAGAAAGGGTTATTTGATGCATTTTTTCACATAGATAAAGTAGATCGATGATATACTCTAGACTGGTAGTCATTTTTCGGAAATGTGGACGAACGAAACTGCCGAATTTCCGACAACATCCATCATTCACTTATTCCAGGCAAACACTTACTCTAAAGAAGGAATCACATACACCGATGCCTTATGCCGGGTAAAATATCTTTTTTTAAAAAAGGGATCAAACCCACCATGCCTTATACTGGGTAAACCTAAATGCCTACATTTAAAGAAGGATACACATCCATCGTTTCCTTACCCCCCTTGCGGCAATAATTCCAGAACCACTGAGTCAAATAACTATTTTAGTTAACACAAATAAGTCATGTCTAACGTTCGTTATGAAAAATTGTCATTACTTTTGACGCTAATCATAATTAAGCCAAATGTTTGTTGTGCCAAATAACCGTTATACCAAATGACATTTATACCAAATTACCTTATGCCAAATGGCTTGTGGAAATGTAAAAATGGCTTGTGGAAACGCTATTTGCGAGAAAATATTATTGTCAAAAGGATTTGCTTTTTCTAGGAACTCGGGCAATTGGTTTTCGGTGCTGAATCGCTCATGCAGGCTCGTTTTTACCATTTACCGCTTACTTACATGTACACTTAAGTGTGGTTTAAGAGGTGGGGAACCACTAGTCGCAAGCAAGCTTTGTTGTCAAAGGCAACGCTCTAGCACCAAGGGGTGCCCTACCATCAGTGGCTCCGGGAGTAGGTAGGACAAGTAGGACATGTCCTACGCATGAATGTTTCTGGGCGGGATAGTCAAGGCATTGTCCTACCCATGATTGTGGTATGAAACTATCTCGCTTAACTATTCAAAATGACCTAAGTAACATTTTTTTCATGATTTAATTTGAATATTGTAATCAACACACCAATATGAAAGCTTTTGATTGCAGTACTCAAATTAAATCAAGAGCATGAGCATGAGCATGATTGACCGCCCACGGTTGCTACTCCGTTATTGCCAGGTCAGCTGTAATTACACAGAGAACCAACAGATGAAGTTTGGGACTAACATCATCTTCAATGTGTAAGAACTGGTGACCCAAATATAAGCAATACCAGCGCCGGCCGTGTCCGAATGCAGGTCAATTAAGGAATAGGTAGGAAATTGTTGACGTGATACTCGCTTTGATAGAAGCCGACGAGTCATCTGCACTTCCACGAGAAATCACTGGGATGTTGGATATACATATGGGGTAGAGAGTGTGGCAGGGTTCGTTTTGGTAAACGGTATGCCGTGTATAGCGTGTAGTTTGATCGATGAAAATAAAACTTATATTTTTTATTGAAGGCCGCACAAAGCAGAACAAAATTTCGGTGATTGGCTGATCGTTCTGCTTTCCGCACAAAGCAGAACAAAACTTTGATGACCGGCCGATCGTTCTGCTTACTGAAGAAACATGTCTAGACGCGATTTAAACTATTACTTTCTAATTAATTTACTCACACGCACCAAGCAGAACAAAATTTCGGTTACCGGCCGATCGTTCTGCTTACCGCACAAAGCAGAACAAAATTTCGATGACCGGCCGATCATTCTGCTTACTGAAAAAACACGTCTGGACGCGATCTCCGTACTCAAATTAAATCAAGAGAAAAAAAATTACTTATCATTGCCTCGGGCTGAAAGTCTCCCTAATAAAAACATAAAAAAAATTTACTTAGGGCCTTTTGAAAAGTTGAGCGAGCTATCATCTATCTAGGTAATTATTTTAGCTGCAATGCTGTCTGGTAGGTATGATTTCAATTTGATTTCAATTTCAAATACTAGTCATATGTTGGCAAACAGAGATTCCAAAAATAGTGTACTGATTGTTCCATAAGACTTCTGTTAGGAAGTACTTTTAATCCCAAAAGCGTTTAAAGATGTCTGAAGGATTAATTGAAATCCAAGTAATCTCAAACATCACAAAGTCCGCATGAAATCTGGTCCGCAAGGGGTTCTGAACTCCACAAAACGTCATCATTGACGATCACATATCCAAATTAACAATTTACAATTTTCTGTGATATTCTTTGTATAAGACGTTTTGTATCAAATCTCGCATGCAAACCGATCAGAGAATGTCATACTTGTTATGATAGCTCATTGCATTAAGTCGGTTTACACTCGATTCATTGTTCACACGAGAGAAGCGTTCCGCGTAAAAAAAACCAGTTCAAAATTTGAAAAATCCGTGTAAAAAAAGTTTCATTATTTCTAGACAAATCATGCAAAATCGAGCAATTTTGCAAAAAAAATGTATGGGATTTTTTTAACACGATCGTGTAAAAAAATCGTGTAAAAACAGAATCCGGTGTATTTGAATTCGATCAATACATCTAAACGAATCTCGTTGGCTCCTCCTAGAACAAGTATATGAATTGTGTACAGCAATATTACTTTCATCCACACAATCTTTCCGATTTCATTTAGCTTGATAGCGGAAAAGGACACTTACATGTTTCACTCATATCCCTTCCACTTGAGATTATATGATTTTCACATCGACATAGCATGAAACGTGGATTATGATAGCCTTTGTTCGCATCTGTCCTCATCTGGTATGTAGTCCAGATAGTTGCCGCGTTAGTCAACTAACAGTGGAGGGTCGAGGTTCAACACCCGTTTCAAATTATGAAAAAAACAATGTTCCATATGCAGAGAAACCTTCGAAATGTATGGAATTGAACAAACAATATTGAGGTAGTGACAAACAACTCATTTCCGAAATATGTTGAAGACAATGAACAACGTTCAAACAAATATGCTGAACCAAGCTTCTCCCCACGAACTAAGTAAAGAATGTACTGTCACTACTGAACTGGCACCCATGTGTAGATTTGTATTCCGCGCATTCCATATTAGTTGAAGCGATCGAAGAATTAACATGTCTCTTGCTCGTTCAAGTTTTGAAACTAAACTAGCTGCAACGAAATGTGAGAAGGCGTCGATATTCTGCTCGCAGTGTGTTGCATCGCCTCGCTTCCAAACAGACGAACAGTAAAACAAACTTCCTAACGTTATTATGCCTCACATACTCATGCTTAATCTTGCTTTCTACACCACCCACACACCTCCCCCTTCTGCCAATGACCGTCCCTCCCCATCTATAATTGTCTGCTAAGGATAGAGAATATGAGTCCCAATATTGGTGTAAATCGGTTAAGATGTTCAGAAGATATACTGAATTGTTCGTTTTCTAAACATTATCCCATCTCAATTACTTACTGCATTTCAAATCATCCTCGCAACCTTCCTTATAATCGTTTCTTCAGGATAGGTTATTCGCCTTAAATCCTCCCTCCTTACAATTGTCGCCTTAGGACAGATAATATTTTGTTCTAAATTTAGTTGAAATCTGGCGAAAAAATGAAAAAAAATATGAATCTTACAGGTTACGTAATTGAATTATATGCAGGGAATCAATATTCGAGCAACGCCCAACAATATACCCTTTGTCGTCAACAGAGTTTGTTACTGACAAACGCACCTAGCGACAAACCTTTATCAGAGCCCGAACACAATATGACAAAAATCATTTGCCTTGCATGCTCTGATATTTCCGAGAATACGATGCTAATATTGTAATCATTGTTGTTTTCTCGAATATTTCCATAAAAGCAGAAACTATGATAGCATAAAACCGCAATTTGCTCTAGAAATAATGCAAAATAACGGGATGAAAAGTTAGCAACAAGATTGTCTTCTTTTTTGTTGCTGACAAAATTTTTCGGATCTTTGTCATTATTATTTCCGACAAAAACAAAGCTTTGTCGTTGGTTCTCTTTTGTCGCTTGTTTCGCAAGCGCATTTCAGAAAAATTGATTCCCTGATTATATGACATAACCAAACAAAACATAATATAAATTAAAATGAATTTTTTAGCCAACTTGGATGCACGCGAAAGTTGCAGTCCAACCAGTAACCACCACAGTTTTAATGCAAAAATATTTAATTTTACATTCATCGGTACCAAAGCACAGCAAGCGGTGCAATGAGCGATGGAAATGACAACAAAGTTACCCGACACTAAGGCAGTCGACGGGTTGATGCAGTGAACACAGTATTCACGGCAGAATATAGAAACTTACTTTACTTCGATCCTCATTCAAAAAGTTGAGATGGCTGAGTGGTAGCGCGAGTGACGCTCACGTAGCGCTCCAATGTTCGATTTCCGTCTGGAACTTTATGATATTTGTTTCAATAAAAACAGTCGTATAAAAATAATACATAGTGAACTTAGTTTCACCTTTACCATGACACAATTTCGGTTCAATAGAGATGATCGTGGGTGTCGGTCTCGGAGCGTTTATAATTACATGGCTTTTTTTTTTAAGTGTGTGTTTCGATCATAATATTTTTAGGGGGAAACAAAAAAATCGGATAATTTTGAGGATTTTCAAATCATTCTTTAACAAATCAGAGGTGTTTTTTTTCATTCATTTTTTTTTTTAGCTTTTGGAGACCAGTAAGACATAACTTTAATTAAATATTTGTAACGGTCTGACTAGCTTAGAAAATAAATTTTAATCATTCTAAAAAGTTTACCAACACTGGTTCCAGTCCGTTTTTACATGAATACTAGCTGACCCATCGAACTTTGCCTCGCCCAAAATTAATTGGTTAGCATAAAATTTTTTGGCATTCACAATTACAGTTTAACCATTTAACTTTTTTAACTTTTGTTTTTATTATTTCAAGACCAACATTTGAAAAGGGCGTAACAGCCAAAATCTATTCCTTCTGATTCCTCATCTTCATATATAGCTATATATGTAGATAAAGATTAAAAATGAATAAATTTTGGCTGTTACGCCCTTTTCAAATGTAGGTCTAGATTTCTGCTTTGCAACTTCGCAGCAGGCGTGGAATAATGAAAATGACAGTTGTGCGATGCTTTCATATTGAGTGGTGTGCCCTTGAAAACGCGAGTGAATTTTGTTTTAGATTCCGAGATGCAAATATTGCAATTATAAAATAAGAATTTTTCATAAAGAAATCAAAATTTTACATTGAAAGAAAAAAAAATCCATAAATAAAACAATAATTAAATTTTCCACAAAAAAAATAAAAACTTTCCACAAAATAAGGGAAAATTTCCATAAAGAAATATAAAAAAGCAATAAAACTGAACATTTTTTTATAGATGACCTTTTCTTCAAAAGCGTTTATTGTTCATGGAAAATTTAATCAATTAATGCTTCTTGCAAATGTTTATGGAATTTGAGTTTAAGAGGAAAAACGAAGGAGGCTTGGACCGGGTAGGATGTGTTTTTCAACGCTTGACAGAAATTTTCTTTTTTCAGAGTGAAGATTTCTGAGATCGTTGGAATTGGCAAATGAAACTTCTCCCGGATTTCTTGTGACGACTGCTTGTACAACGAGCTATGGATTTTTGCTGATTAACGTTGGAAATACTTTCATATGGGAATCCAATAAGTATACTTTACGTGCATTCATTTACGCTTCTTCATCAGTACCAGTGCTCAAACTCTAAATTTACAACTTACTGCTTTTATTCTATTTTCACAAATATAGATAATGAAAATTGGAAGGTTTGACAAACTTTCGATAACCTTCTAAAACTGACAAAACATAACACATTTACATAATTGCATCAATGATTACACCTTTTTTGCAGATAAGCTCTTGACATGTACTGGTTCAACAGATCTTTTGTTTAAAACATTCTTTATTCGAATGATTTTTAAAGAAATTTATAATTTCAGCATTGAGGGTTTCCAGATTCTTTACAAGTATTGTATAAAAATCTAATAATTCTATTTGCTGACGAAAAAGTAGGAATTTTACAGTTTTGTTTGTACCTGGATTTGTACGATTTTTGTGGAGTTTCTGCGCGAGATTGTGGCGCCTTGTTATTGTAAATGAAATGTATTAATATCCTATACACTTATTCATTCTGAAAGGAGAGAATTAATCTGTTGAGGAAACGATGCCTGACTGCTCTTGGTTTCAGATAAGAGCAGTCGGTAAAACTAGCGACCGTAAATTATTAGTTAATAGCGTAATTATTTTGTAAACCCAAAAGCGAAGTTTCAATTGAATGTACTACGCCATCCAAAAGGTTCTACATTTAAAAGTGGTGCTGGTGTGTTTTTTAAAATACACAATCGAGATTCGGATTTTTCTAATGCAATAAGTGTACACTTCTTCCAGTACTTAAAGCCTGTCCACGTTAAATTTCGGACAGTTAGATAATGTTCAATTCATTTGTCGTCATTTAATCAATTTAAACGAGAGCTAAAACATGCTGAAAGCAGTGGTTAAGCGAGATTGAGCTGTCATGATGTAAATAGTTCGTCTCAGTGGTTGGTAAAAATGTTTAAAAATCGCGTTGGATGATGAACGTGGACAGGCTTTATTTCTAGAGCGTTATACAAGTGGCGTGGCTTTATAATTATTTCAAACTGAAACAGGCTTCCGAAATCGAAACGCTTACAAAAAATTTTAATTGATTGAAAGATTGGTTAATTTTGATATGGGGTAGGCGGTATTTTAGCTTGATTCTAACGAACAAGGGTGAATTCGAATCTTTTTTTTGTCTGTCATAGAGCTTGGACCTAGTTGATCCATCTCGCGAATTCGAATCTTAAAAAATAAACGTTTTGAGTGGGTGTATAGATTCTTGACGTTGCTTTTGCTTTCGAGAAATTAATTAAGAGTATACAATTATTGGAAAATCTTTAAATATTCCATATTTGTACGCAAAGGAAAACTTGATTTACAAATTTATATAAATGTTGTATTTTTACCCCAAAAATTTTTTGTGATTTTATTAAAGCATACAGCCCCTGTAAACACATAATAGATTCATCTTTGCTGAATTTCCTATTCAATAGGAACAAACATGTGATTATGAGCAGTATGTTTGTTATAAAACGAGGTGATCCAAACTAATTGGTATGTATCATACAGAATTTATTAGCATTGTCAAATGAACTACATATTCTCTAATATTTGACAAATTTTGTAGACAAGCCTTTATTATATGAAAGCCATTTCAATATAGGATGGCAGGCAGAATACTTTTCCACTTTTTTGTCCGTTTAGAAAACAGAGCTAATGTCGCTGAGAATATTCTGCAGTAGTTATCTCAATCCATTGAGAAATGGATGCGAATAATGGGTCCATTTCTTTGAATACTTAATGATTTTTTCTATATTTTGAATACGTATTAATCCGATTTCGTTATATGCATCGTATTTTTGGATCCTAGTTACAACGAAATCATTCATGCTCCCCACCATAATCGTGATGGAGTCCATGAACGTGTACATTTTAGTTCTTTGATTAATTTTGCCTTTGCTGCCCAAATGCGTATTAGCAACTAAAATATGAAAAAAAAAACGCATTTTTGCCATTTTCGTACAACAAAGTTGTACCGAAAGGCTATCATTTCACTCCGAATACGAACTTTTTATATAAGTCTCGGAGGCCCATAGTGTTATATACCAATCGACTCAGATTGTAACATGATCATTCATATATGATTTAAAAACACTGATACACTCCATTTTCATTCTCTTGTAGAAAGCGTTATTCAGGATGGTGAAGTTTTACCAAAGAGTGGAATAATATCTATAGGCTCGATGCGAATGCACTAGAATTGTTGCTGAGCTGAGCCAGTTCGAATTTAGCAGAGACAGCAGTACCCTGGGCATGAAAAGGCAACGGAACTTCTACAGCTTCAAAACTGACGAGCACCTTCGCAGCCGCCGAATCGTCCGCAGTTGAGCATTGCAGCCACAATTTCGATGGGAGCAAAGTAGGATGAGAAATGCGAAATGCATGAAACATGCGTTGAAGATTCGTGGTGCAGTTCAAAACAGAAGCTATTTCGATAGAAGAGGAACTAAACCGGTGAGCACGTTCCAATTCTTTACTTTTTACTTTCAATGTTTATTGCATTGTTTATAAAAACAAATAGATTCATTAAAAATACCACTAAATACGTACAGGGCATCGTTTGCTTCTATTGCCGCGGATATTGTGGGAGTCCCAGGTATCCGGTTCACGCTTTAGTTAGCAACGGTGGCTCTTCTCGACCTTCTATTCCCTGAATAGTTAGTACGAATAAGGGCGTCCTTGTGAAGTTTTGCTGTACCTGTTATGAACAACTAGTACATCCCATTCCCCACACTTTCTGAAGGAACTTTTCTTGCTTCAGAAGTGAATCCTTTTTGCAGTACTAGTCTTCATAACAAAAAGGGCACCATAACGGAGCATGAGATCTGATCAAATTATTCGTAGTACTATTTGACCAACACTCCCAGCTGGGTGAGGGATAGAGGATGACATACACACACACACACACACTCGCAAATGTTTATGGAAATTTTCTTACTTTTTATTACTTTTTAATAATTGTTTGGTGGGAAAATTTTAATATTTTATTGAAAAAAAAATATGGAAAAGTTTTTAATTTTTTATTGCTAATATTGATTTATTTATGGAAAATTCATTTTTTATGGAAAATTTAGATTTCTTTATGGAAACTCTTTCATAAATGGAATCTGGAACACTGAGAAAGTGAAAGTTTGTTTCTTGTCCAGTCGTGTTTCTCCAGTGCGCGGATCGGCTGACCGTCTAAATTTAGTTTTGCCTCATGGAACGTACACACGGTCAATCAGTTTGACCAACATTGACTCCACCTCTCGTTTATTCAAACATCCATCAAGTTTTATCAACAGCGGCACCTACAATCGAATTATTCGACCAACAATATCACACATGAACGACCGAAGCGCCAACTTGAGCACCAACCATCAAAAAATATATGGGGGTTTGTACAACTTTACTACAAATGCTCAAACATGTTCGGCGAACCTTGACTCCGCCCCCGACTACTCAAACCAAAATCAAACCGTTTTAGTTTTTTCCAACCGAGCCGCCAACTGTCAAATAGTTGTTCGAACAACTTCACACTCCTTCAAAAAAAGCAGCAACCGAAACGTTTTCTTCAAACGTCAAACTGCTTGACTGGTGTGTACGTTGCATTATGCGGAAGGCAAAACGATCGGTCGGTCGCCGTAATTATTTTCTAATTTGCGTGGGTAAGTAAATAAATCAGAAAGTTAAAGTTTGTTTCCTGTTTAGTCGTGTTTCTTCAGTAAGCGGATCGGCCGGTCGTCGCAATTTAGTTTTGCTTTATGCGGAAGTAGTTTGCCGTTTGAAGTAGTCCAAAACGTTTCTCCTCCGTTTTCATAGACCACCGAGCGTGTATGGTTTAAAAATTTCCCGTGGCGAGACAACGAATTAGTGTTATTTCCCATCCCATAGATCGCATCACTTACCGAAGTGAATCCAGATAAATTATCCTTTGTAACAAAAACGATATCCTATCCCAAGACAATCGTGGGGATGCAGAGGTATACTCGGTCTCTAGTAGCAACGAGAGTCGGACTAACAATACTTCCCTTCCTATATGACCGTAAGGACGTGGCCGGCGCCGTTATTGACTTTAGATATTTGTGCACCCGAAACGTGTACATTGACAATGGGTAGCTAATCCCAAGCCCCTTTATTGTGTACTCTGTACAATTTCGCAAGTTTTCGCAAGCTGTCATGATAGAGAACTGATTCGGGATGTTATACCCCATGATAAATTTCTTTTAGAAAGCTCCAAATGTGGGGAGCACTGGCTCTGATGATGCATTTTAACTTGTTCTACACAGCTGTGCAGTAACCAACACGAAAGGAACGAAAATCACCATTTTTCTGTGCCTATCCGATTCTGTTTTTTCACACTTGCATACAAGTTTGATAAATTTGTTATCATGGCTTGTTATGATTCGGAACAGTTTTTGCCTCTCTTTTATCGTTGTTTGTTATCTATTGAGAGCGATTTCTGCAAACCCTGATCAAAGCTTAAATTGTGAATACAGAAAAATGTACAAACTAACTGATTTTGGGCGAGACAAAGTTCGACGAGTCAACTAGTCTTCTATATAAATAAAAAATTGTTAGTTTAATGGGAATAGCTAGATAATCAGAAGAATACAGCTTTGGATCAGTCGTTGAAAGAAACAAAACAATAGCACGAAAATTGATCTAGAGTGCGGTGCTGCAAATAGTTCAGAATATGGCATTTGCATCACAGACATCCAGGCAAGGCTGGGTATTTTTCGCAAGTTTCTTCTTTTTATTATTGGCATCCCCAGCAGCACACATATTCCATATAGGTTACTGCAACTCATATGTGACCAGATTTAGTCGCAATCAAGTTGCTGCAACCAGATTCGCCTGATTTGTGCTGATCGGGATTACATCCCCACACTGGGACAGAGCCGCCTCGCAGCTTAGTGTTCATTAAATATAAATATTTCATATAAATATTTGAAAAAAAAAAAATTTCATTCCACGTCGAGCATCCGAGCGAGACGGTTGTAAGTCCGCGCACGGTCTGCTTCTCTTTTGGTTTTTTTTCCTAAAGTGCAGGTAGAGGTTTTTTCCGAAAGTGTTTTGAAGCAAGTGCTTGAGTGGAAGTGGTGCTTAGCTGAAGCAGTTGAGTAGCCATTTCGTTGCTTTTGCAAGACAACGCAAAGTTTTGCAGTTTCTTCGGCGTCCATCGCAGGCGCAGGCATCATCGCCCCACGCCGACAGTCATCATCCATCGTGCGTCTCCACCAACACAGACGCTGCCGTCCTGCCACCATTCATCCACCCAGTTGCAGTGTTGTCTGCGGCAAGAACACCAACAACAGCGTGGTTCGCTTCGACCGCACCACCGCCCCGGCGATTGTCCATCCAGTCAGTGTGTGCTGCCAGAACCGTTAGCCGGCGACACAGCAGTGTGAACGCAAGTATTTACTTGAGCTCCCTCTCGTTGTTCTCTCTCTCCTCCATCTTATTGGAATAGTTTTTTTTCCTTTTCTTTAACTCGTCTTCCCTCTCATCAATTTGTGTGTATGTATGTTTTTTCTGTTCTTGTGATAAGTGTTTAGTTTTAAAATAGATTGTGCCTCGCTGCAGCGGCGCATTTCGTGTCCGCAATGCGCGAAGGCGAAGTTGGCGGGGTACTTCGTATTCCATGTCAGATGTTTCGTTGCATTCAGGTGTTCCAAACCAAAATGAAATGGACACCAGCAACGCTAAAATTTCCTCTACGAGCCCCCGTCCCAAGGTCTACCCTCACGACTCTAGTGGGCCGTATGTTGTTTTCTTTCGACCCAAAGGCAAACGTTTGAATATCAGCCAGATTAGCAAAGATCTGGAAAAGCGATTTTCGTCTGTCACGACCATTGACATGGTTGGGTCCAGTAAACTCCGTGTCACGGTCAGTGATCGCAAACAGGCCAACGAGATTGTCACCTGTGAGCTTTTCACTCTCGAATATAGGGTGTATTTACCGTCAGCAGTGTGTGAGATCGCGGGGTGGTGACGGAGGGAAGTATGACATGCGACGATTTGAAACAAGGTTTCGGTCGTTTCAAGAACGTTTCTTTGCCTCCTGTTGCGATACTGGATTGCAAACAAATGTATTCGGTGTCGCAGGAGGGAGAGAAGCGGAGTTATTCCCCGTCTGACTCTTTCTGCGTCACTTTTTCCGGGTCCGCACTGCCTGACTACGTAGTGATTGGCAAACTTCGTCTACCTGTTCGGCTGTATGTACCGAAGGTGATGAATTGTGTTAATTGCAAGCAGCTGGGCCACACCGCTCAGTACTGTTGCAATAAACCTCGCTGTGCATCATGCGGAGAGAAGCATGTGGAGGGCGCGTGCAAGACGGCACCGAAATGTGTCTATTGTAACGAAAGCCCTCCACATGCTCTTGAAGCTTGCCCAACGTACATACAGCAGCGAATCCACCAGAAGCGGTCTCTTCAGCAACGTTCTCGGCGAAGTTACGCCGAAATGTTGAGGAAGGCCGCTCCTCCACTCGTTTCTGACACCATCTACTCGTCTCTTCCTTTGGACGATCAAGGTAGCTCTGACTCCGAGGTTGGAAATGGGGCCTTTGTTTTCAATGGCTCAACGAGGAAGAGAATAAAACAGAGCCAGCATCCCTCGAAAAAGCCTAGAAAACAGCCTCAAAGTGAGCCCCAATCCAACATGGTCAAATTCAAAGCGGAGGAAATACTCAAAACGATCAACTTTTGTGGTTTCACATCGGGATGATCGAGAGTTTCCACCGCTTCCGGGAACATCTAAAATCCCAGATGCCCCATTTTTGCGATTTCTCAGCCAGAAAGAGAGCATAGAGAGCGAGCAGAAGAGCCCCGAGCGCTCCAATGTTCACTCTTTTGGCATCGTGGAGCTCATCCTCAACTTCTTTGATGCTTCCGACCCCGTAAAGAACATGATCAAAACTGTTCTTCCTATTCTGACTCCTCTCCTGAAGCAGCTGGCTTCACAAATGCCCCTCCTCGAGTCATTTGTATCCTTTGATGGCTAACTTAGTCAATAAAGGTAACATGATTTCGATTCTACAGTGGAACTGTCGAAGTATTCTTCCAAGATTAGATATTTTTAAATTTTTAGTTAACAAATTATAATGTGATGCTTTTGCTTTATGTGAAACATGGCTAACACCAGATGTGAACCTTCAATTTCCTGATTTCAACATAATCCGCAGCGATCGGGCAAATCGATATGGAGGGTGCTCTTAGGGATCAAAAACAGCACTCCTTCTATAGAGTCGATCTTGCGCCGATGGCTGGCACCGAAGCTGTCGCATGTCAGGTGACTATTCGAGTAAAAGACCTCAGTATCGCCTCGATATATCTTCCTCCAAACACCGCGATATCTCGTAGAGATCTCTCGCACATCTGCTCGGTTATGCCGGAGCCACGGTTGCTCTTGGTAGATTTTAACTCCCACGGAACAGGCTGGGGGGAACTGTACGACGACAACCGTTCATCAATGATATACGACCTCTGCGACGACTTCAATATGTCAATTTTGAATACAGGAGAAGTTACACGAGTGGCTCCTCCAGCAAGAGATAGCCGTCTAGATCTTTCCATTTGTTCGAGCTCATTATCGTTGGACTGTACTTGGAAGGTGGTCCAAGATCCCCATGGTAGTGATCATTTGCCGATCGAAGTCTCGATTTCCAATGGACGTAATCAATCTGTTTCTGTCGACCTCTCATATGACCTCACGAAGCACATCGATTGGGGCACATATGCGGAGGCCATCATTGATGGCGTAATGTCGATAGAAGCACTTCCACCGCGAGAAGAGTACGAGTTTCTATCCCAGTTGATCCTTGACAGTGCTCTTCAGGCACAAAGCCGGCCAGTGCCAGGAGCTTCGGTTCGTAGGAAACCACCCAGTCCGTGGTGGGATGTCGAGTGTACACAACTTTATCGCAAGAAATCCGCCGCTTTCAAAGAATTTCGGAAACACGGTTCGATCGTTCTTCACAAACGGTACATCGCGCTCGAGATCCAGTTCAAGAAACTGGTCAAAGTGAAGAAACGTGGATATTGGCGCACTTTCGTTGAAGGTTTATCGCGCGAGACTTCAATGAAAACTCTGTGGACCGTCGGGAGAAGAATGCGCAACGCGTCGTCCGTAAACGAAGATCGTGAAAGCTCGTCGCGGTGGATACTTGACTTCGCAAAGAAAGTTTGTCCGGATTCGGTGCCAGTGAAGCGAGAGCTACGTGATGATTTTGCTTTTCGATGATTGATTTCTCGCTTGCTCTCCTTTCATGTAACAATTCCGCTCCAGGGATGGGTAGAATCAGGTTCAATTTGCTTAAAAACCTCCCAGACGTCGCGAAGAGGCGCTTATTGAGCCTGTTCAACCAGTTTCTGGAGTGCAACATTGTTCCGGATGATTGAAGACAAGTAAGGGTGATAGCCATCCAGAAGCCCGGAAAACCCGCGTCGGATTATAACTCGTATCGCCCCATCGCGATGCTGTCATGTCTTCGGAAGTTGTTGGAGAAGATGATTCTCTTCCGGCTAGACAAATGGGTTGAATCGAATAGTTTTCTGTCAGATACACAATTTGGTTTCCGCAGGGGCAAGGGAACGAACGACTGTCTTGCGTTGCTTTCTTCAGAAATTAAGCTTACTTTCGCTAAAAAAAGAGCAAATGGGCTCAGTTTTTTGGACATTAAGGGGGCTTTTGATTCAGTTTGCGTTGATGTCTTATCCGACAAACTCCACTCGTGTGGACTTTCACCAATTTTAAACAATTATTTGTACAATTTGTTGTCAGAGAAGCGTATGAGTTTTTCTCATGGTGACTCGACAACTTAACGAATTAGCTACATGGGTCTCCCCCAGGGCTTATGTTTAAGCCCCCTTCTTTACATGTTTTACGTTAGAGACATTGATGAATGTCTCATGCCAAATTGCTCGTTAAGACAGCTTGCAGATGATTGTGTTGTATCCGTTTCGGGGCCAACCGCAGTTGATCTGCAAGGACCGTTGCAAGATACTCTGGACAATTTGTCCACTTGGGCTTTAAAGCTGGGTATCGAATTCTCTCCGGAGAAAACTGAGATGGTTGTCTTTTCAAAAAAACATAAGCCGGCAAAGTTCCCGCTCCAACTGATGGGTAAGACAATCACTCATAGCATGTCTTCTAAATACCTCGGGGTCTGGTTCGACTCGAAATGCACCTTCGGAAGCACATTGTGTATCTGACACAAAATGCCAGAAACGGATCAACTTCATGCGATCAATAACCGGAACATGGTGGGGGCGCATCCCGAAGATCTTATGACGTTGTATAGAACAACCATTTTGTCGGTCCTCGAATACGGTAGTTTCTGCTTCCAGTCCGCGGCTAAAACACACATGCTGAAGCTTCAACGGATTCAGTACCGCTGTCTTCGTATCGCGTTAGGATGTATGAATTCGACACATACGATGAGCTTGGAAGTTCTTGCGGGAGTACTGCCACTAACAGATCGTTTCGCGGAATTATCGCTCCGGTTCCTCATCCGCTGTGAGGTTCTCAATCCATTGGTCATTGACAACTTCGAGAAGCTGCTCGAACAAAACCCTCAATCTCGATTCATGAGTATTTACCACTGGTACATAACGCTGGAGGTAAGCCCATCTTTGGTTGACACCAATCGTGCTAATTTCTTAGACTCTTACAGTTCCTCTGTTACTTTTGATCTGTCCATGAAGCAGGAGGTTCATGGAATACCAGACTTTCTTCGTGCGGAGGTCATACCTCCATTATTTGCAAGCAAATACGGGCATGCCAGCGACGAGAGAAGCTTTTTTACAGACGGGTCAAAAATGGATGACTCCACTGGTTTCGGTGTTTTAACGTTTTTCATAGCGCCTATTTTAAGCTCAAAGATCCTTGTTCCGTGTATACTGCTGAGCTAGCAGCCATACACTATTCACTCGAGCAAATCGCATCCCTACCTCCTGACCACTTTTTCATCTTCACCGACAGTCTAAGTTCCTTGGAGGCGTCAGGGATACGGAAAGCTTTGAGTGCCTTATCACAACGGTCTTACACAATCACCATGGCTTGGGTCCCTTCTCATTGCTCGATCCCGGGAAATGAGAAAGCGGACTCTTTGGCTAAGGTGGGCGCTATGGAAGGTGATATTTACGATCGGAAAATCACCTTCGATGAATTTTTCACATTAGTTCGTCAGGAAACCTTGAACAGCTGGCAACAGAAATGGACAAATGGGGAGTTGGGTAGATGGCTGTATTCAATTCGCCCGCAGGTGTTGAAGCGTCCATGGTTCAAAAAATTGAATATGGGACGAGACTTCATTCGAACCATGTGTCGTCTAATGTCCAATCACTACACTCTAAATGCACATCTTTTCAGAGTGGGGCTCTCGGAAGGAAATCTCTGTGTTTGCGGCGAGGATTATCAGGACATCGATCATGTCGTGTGGGCGTGCGAGGAGCATCGTGGCCCCAGATCTGCGCTAACTGAACATCTCCGGGTCCGAGGAAAACAACCAAAGCCTATTAGGGAAGTGTTGTCGGGCCTTGATCTAGAGTACATGTCCCTGGTCCACCAATTTTGAAAATTGCTGATGTAAAACTGTAATCATTGTCTGCCCATTCCCTTGTCTTTCGTATTCCATATCGATTGTCTTCCTCTTGTTGTACATTTCCATGTCTGTCGTTAATCCCTTCCGTATGTCCTCCTCTTGTCGTTGTCTCCCAAAAAATGTTTGTTTGTCCCGTTACAGATGTAAAAATGCGAGGAATGTCAACTTTGTGAACATCAGCATCGTAATTACTTAAGCACCCTTAAATCCTTTCCTTTCCTACTGTATTCTTGTATTCCCTAACCTCGACTAAACCGCGAGTCTTTCGGTTCCCCAAAACTAACACTATGTATAAGAATCAAGAAATGTATTGTTAAACTTGATTTCGGCTCCGTAACGCTTCACGGCAAATGAGCCTTCCAAATAAACGAAAGATTAAAAAAAAAAAATTGAAAATTGGTATGAACAATTGTCCACGCTGCTGGAGGGGGGTAACTAAAGCTGACCATAACCTGTCCACGTGGTATATGGACAGCCCCTTTAAGGTCACGTTTGCGGAAAAATCATCAGAATTGGAGTATTGAATTGAATACCTTTCGAATGCTTGCATTGCAAAATCAAGAAAATTTTGCTGAGGAAAAAGCGGTAATAAATAAGTGAAATGTTGTTTGACCGAATGCATAATGCTAGTTGGCTAAGGCCAGAGCACAAGGCCAGATTTTTTTTTTTTTGGACATTTGGCCGTAAAATTTGAAAAGTGAATCATTCGTCCGAATCAGCCATCTAAGCCTGAAAAAATAAAAAGATGCTCAATAAACACAACAATATGTAATTCTATACTACCATCATTGGGGTTAGCATCATCGGGGGCAGCAGGGACTATGTCCAAGGGCTTGACGATCCTTTCCCCAGACCATCTGCAAGCCCGTGTGCCGCTCAAAGCGCACAAGCCCAAGCCCTGGTGTTAGGTGCGACGCTAAACAGCCCTGACACGACGGCCCTCCGACGAGACAAGAGGTTTGCGCAGGCCCAATAAGCCGCCTTTAAAAACAACTATTACGAACGACATAGAAGATGATACGACTCGATACAATCGGCAACGACCTAGGCGACGAATAAAGGATCACGATTGGAAGCTTGGAACATGGAACTGCAAGTCGCTAGGCTTCGCAGGTTGCGACAGGATAATCTACGATGAATTACATCCCCGCAACTTCGATGTCGTAGCGCTGCAGGAAATCTGCTGGACAGGACAGAAAGTGTGGAAAAGCGGGCATCGAGCGGCTACCTTCTACCAAAGCTGTGGCACCACCAACGAGCTGGGAACCGGCTTCATAGTGCTGGGAAAGATGCGTCAACGCGTGATTGGGTGGCAGTCAATCAACGCAAGAATGTGCAAGCTGAGGATAAAAGGCCGTTTCTTCAACTATAGCATCATCAACGTGCACTGCCCACACGAAGGGAGATCCGACGACGAGAAAGAAGCGTTCTATGCGCAGCTGGAGCAGACATACGATGGATGCCCACTGCGGGACGTCAAAATCGTCATCGGTGACATGAACGCTCAGGTAGGAAGGGAGGAAATGTATAGACCGGTCATCGGACCGGATAGTCTGCATACCGTATCGAACGACAACGGCCAACGATGCATAAACTTTGCAGCCTCCCGCGGAATGGTAGTCCGAAGCACTTTCTTTCCCCGCAAGAATATCTACAAGGCCACATGGAAATCACCTAATCAAGTAACGGAAAACCAAATCGACCACGTTCTAATCGACGGTAAATTCTTCTCCGACATCACGAACGTACGCACTTACCGCAGTGCGAAAATTGAATTCGACCACTACCTACTCGTTGCAGTATATCTGCGCTCAAAACTCTCGACGGAGATCAACACGCGTCGGAGTCGTCCGCCGCGGCTAAACATTTGTTCGGCTACAAGCCGATAGACTAGCCCAAGACTACGCACAGCAGCTGGAAGTGGCACTCCCAACGGAAGAGCAGCTAGGCGCAGAATCTCTCTAAGATGGCTGGGGAGATATGCGATCCGCCATTGGAAGCACCGCAACCGCTGTACTAGGCACGATGGCTTCGGATCAGAGAAATGACTGGTATGACGGCGAATGTGAGCAGTAAGTGGACGATGCTCGTGGAGGACCAACGCGCACTGGGAGTTTTCGAAAGGAAAGTGTTGCGTACCATCTATGGTGGGTTGCAGATGGCGGACGGTACGTGGAGGAGGCGAATGAACCACGAGTTGCATCAGATGTTGGGAGAACCATCCATCGTTCACACCGCGAAAATCGGAAGACTGCGGTGGGCCGGGCACGTAGCCAGAATGTCGGACAGTAATCCGGTGAAAATGGTTCTCGACAACGAGCCGACGGGAACAAGAAGGCGAGGTGCACAGCGGGCAAGGTGGATCCATCAGGTGGTGGACGATTTGCGGACCCTCCACAGACTGCGTGGTTGGCGAAGTGCAGCCATGGACCGAGCTAAATGGAGAAGACTTTTATGCACCTCACCACTCCGACCTTAGTCTGATAATAAATAAAAATAAATAAATCATTGGGGCTAAGCATAGCTTATTGGTGAAGTTATCAATTAAACATTGAAATTTGTCTGCAAATTACTTATCAAAATGTCGATGGACTTGTTCAACATGTTGGGCTTAATCAAAAATGGCTTTCTCGACCTATAAACCTGATTGCCCGAACAACTTACTTGACTGAATAGCTTTCATGTTTTCGATTATATCGACTATGCCATGTATCCACTCGTTTTGGTCTAACGACGAAACTATCGAACGCCCGTTCGTAGAGATGCGTAACGTTTGACACACGCACACTAATGTTCGATTCGTCATGTGTAAATATATGTTTGTTTTCCTTCTGTCCATAACTTCAACATTGATCGGGCCTTCACAATTATTGTAGAAGAGTTGAAAAATATATGGAAATTTACTCATTTCAACTCAAGATTTTCTTTTATCGGCACTCCCACATTCGGACGTGAGAATCTCAATTGAGATCTACTTGCACCCCATCCATAATCTACATCGTTCAGTAAATTTCCAGTCAAATGATTTGATTCTCAAACATTGCAAGAAATCTGTTAACTAAGTACTAAAATTCAAAAATTTCGGATCGAAAGTGGCTGAGTTAACAATTATTAATATTAGCTAAAACATCGAAAAATAGAAGAATGCATATACGTGCACTTACGATAATGCCTTTCTTTAAAACATATCTAAGTATTGAGAAATTTTTGCATTCAACTTCAAATTATTCATGGTGAGTCCTTTCCACTGCCAATAAACTGATCAATCCGCTCTCTCAATTTCCGGTGTCCCGCATTAGCGACAATTAATGAAACCAGGTCAAATAAATACATAATAAATCACAATCAATTTCCGGCGAGACAGCACTGTAACTCAAAACAACCTGCAAAAACAATATTGGATCGAACTGAAAATAGTCCATCATTAGCTTCAACAGGAATGCGCTGCTGGGCTACTTTCAATCGAAGATACCTACTCATGAAATAGCTTATCCTCTCTGGTAAGAGTCGTACTAACTGACCATCGATCGAACATACAAAATAGCAAATGTTTTTTTTTACTTTCTCAAACCACCTACATACCGACAAATGGAAGTAAGCATGCGAGTTGAATGAGAGAAGAAAATAATCCTCTGTTTACACAGAAGGTTCGAGTTATCCGCTTCAATTTCTTTCAGACTCTTTTTTTCCTCGATGGTTTCTTTTTTCATCAGCGCGTTCTTTGAACCAACCTGTTCGACAGAATTACATCTGTTTATGTGTACTAACATGGACATGAGAAAAACACATTTAATCCTAATAATAAACCACAGATTCATTCGCCTGCCGAAAATGATACCTTTCTCGAGCATGTTGAAAGATTAGTTTAAAGCTAAGTGAAGAACAGTTACTGAGGTTATTTCAAAATTTACAGAAATAAAGAAAAAAAAGTTTTAAAGCTTTCGCTTTTCTGACATTTCTCAGGAAACTGCAATGATATTGCTTGAACAACATTTGCTTAAATTATATTAAAGAAACGTTACTTATAAAATAAATTTTGTGTTACTTTGTGTATTGCTACTTATCACTAATATTTATTTGTGAAAATTGTGCCTCGCGCTATAAATCGTTTATTTGATTTTTTTTTAAACTTTGGACACAGTTTTTACAAATCACTGTATACTAAAAATAAAACAGAATTTCCCAGGTGCGGCGTAACTGTAAGAAAATAACATAATCTCAATCTTCTCCCACGTAAACAAGAAAGATATTATCATCGTTGCAAACACAAGAAGAAAATCGATAATCTCCCCCAGCCCACGAACTACAACTCACGATAATGCTTTGGTTTTTCCGATATTCTTCATCTTTTTTTACCGCTCGTACCTCCAGTCTACCTACGTAGCAGACGGTGCAGAATAAACACACCGATCGGATTAGCTGACTGACCGCATATGCGGACTTTATTATCGTGTTCCGAGGCCGCCACGTACCGGGGCCGGAGGCCAGAGCCGGGGGTCAGTCGTCGCCGGTGTTTACAAACCGATAATTTCCCCCTGATAGAAGAGCAGCAAGCAAAAACGACTCGAATCGGAAAAATAAACTTAAACCGCACATGAACGCCCCCGCGACTCTAATTGTGGGCAACCTTAATTTTTATGATTGAAAAACACGCTTTCTATCTCCTAATAGAGGGGGCACCGCAATTTTTAACGCTACGATTCAACTTTCGCGCAGTGAATTCGCTTAGAATACGCACGGACACCAAAAAAAAAACACATGGACTGGACACACAATCTGTTCGCCCTCCGCGCCCGGTTGGAACTGATATTCGGTAATTGACCGGCACAATAAAACACATGGACTGTCTTCGATGAGTGAGTAGCAAACACATTTGCCGCTGAGGTAGATTGACCTTTATCGCTGGAAATATGTACATTTAGGCTGTCACTTGCTATAGTTGCTGTCCTCGGTGTAAGTAAATTGAAAGTTAAACGAAACGATTGCGTTTCGCCTACAGGCCTTTAATTGGCAACAACGGCGACGGTATCGACGACGTCATCGAAATGCCAGCAGCATCCAGTTTTGGCGCACAGCTTCATGGATGTTTAGGAGTGGGCTCCGCCGCAGTCAAGTTGGATCGTAAAACTAAAAACTACTCGCGGCGGCGTTCATAGGGTTCGAGGTGCTCAATGGATTGTATCGTGGCAGTGGGTGCTAGCGTGCTGTTCGATATTCAGACGATAAAAGTGTAGCTGATGTTTCACTGAAAGCAAACCAACTGGTTTTATTTGGTGAGAGAACATATTTTCTGTGTGGCACTGGGGAAGGATTAAATATTAGCTACTCATAAGCTTATTAATCCAAACTTATGAGTTGCATTAGGAGCACATCATGAATCAAGCCAAGGTCGAATTATCGAACCATCGGCGACGGCACTTTCAACAGAAAATCCTTCTAATTCTCAAAATATATTCTAAAGTCCTTTGAATACCTTTCGTAGCTATTTCGGTAAATTATTCAGAATTAACTGATTTTTTAAAGAATATCTTTCTAAATTTCCTGAGGCATATCTTCGGAATTTGTTCATTTATTTTCACGGGAAGTTCTAAATCAGTGATCTCCAAAGTGCGGCCCTCGAAGTCTTTTGCTGCGTTTTCCGTTTTCCAGTTTTCCGTTGTACTCGTCAATTTCACATCATTATGATGTTTAAGAAACACATAAACCAAGAATAGTTTTATCATCATTAATAATTAATTAATAAATTTCTCACTTAATGCATGCTATGTAGGCTAACGTCAACATACTTCGATGTTATATTTGGTGCTTTAGCCGAGCTCAATATAGAACGTCAGCTAAAAATAATGTTATCATACACTGCTGCAGCACCCTTATATGAATACTTTCATTCTGCAAATGTTCAACGAAACCAAGACTTTGTCTTGCTGCGATTATTTGGGATAACGAAGAAAAGGTTTCCGGAAAATTCAATTACTCACAAATAATGGAAACACAATGAAAAGTCCAGAATTCAGATTTATTCAATTTTCTATTCACCGCTGCTGGAAAGTGGTTATAGTTCGACTGGGATAATTTTTTTTATTTTCAGAATTTGATAGTTTGAGATATTCAAACGGGTTTATATTTTCAGAGTCCGTCGTTTCGGCCCGTTATTGAGTCTTTATCCTGATGAGCATTTCCCTTGAAAACGACCAAATAAACGAGTCGACACGTCGGGTAATGCAGATAAAATCCCGTTTGAATATCTCCGATTGAAAAAGTCAGAAAATAAGAACTGATGGTAAGTTCACCTGGCTTCAAAAACACGTTTCAAACATGCTGTCGTTATTTGCAACAACTTACGTTGAACAATAATCCTCGAGGATAAAAACAGTTCAAACTCTTAGAATCGGTCGTCCAATGTTCATTTAATGGTTTGCCAACTAAGCCGAAGAGATTTTGTTGCGAAAAAAAATCAAGTCATGTAATGCCTCTAAAGGTATGTTTTTTAAACATTCTTTTTAATTACTTTAGGAAATTCTTCAGAATTCTCTTCTCCGGAATTTTCTTGGAAAATTTCCTCGGAACGTTCCTTGGGAAATTCTTCGGAAATTCTTTGGGAAATTCTTCGGAATTTCTTTGGGAAATTTTTCGGAATTTCCTTGGGAAATTCTTCGGAATTTCGTTGGGAAATTCTTCGGAATTTTCTTGGGAAATTCTTCGGAATTTCATTGGGAAATTCTTCGGAATTTCCTTGGGAAATTCTTCGGAATTTCTTTGGGAAATTCTTCGGAATTTCCTTGGGAAATTCTTCGAAATTTCCTTGGGAAATTCTTCGGAATTTCCTTGGGAAATTCTTCGGAATTTCCTTGGGAAATTCTTCGAATTTCTAGGGAAATTCTTCGAATTTCCTTGGGAAATTCTTCGAATTTCCTTGGGAAATTCTTCGGAATTTCCTTGGGAAATTCTTCGGAATTTCCTTGGGAAATGCTTCGGAATTCCCTCTGGAAAATTCTTCGGAATTTCCTCTGGGAAATTATTTGGAATTTCCCCTGGAAAATTCTTCGGAAATTCCTCTGGGAAATTCTTCGGAATTTCCTCTGGGAAATTCTTCGGAATTTCCTTGGGAATTTTAGGAATTTCCTTGGAAAATTCTTCGGAATTTCCTTGGGAAATTCTTCGGAATTTCTCTGGGAAATTCTTCGGAATTTCTCTGGGAAATTCTTCGGAATTTCCTCTGGGAAATTCTTCGGAATTTCCTCTGGGAAATTCTTCGGAATTTCCTTTGGGAAATTCTTCGGAATTTTCTCTGGGAAATTCTTCGGAATTTCCTCTGGGAAATTCTTCGGAATTTCCTCTGGGAAATTCTTCGGAATTTCCTCTGGGAAATTCTTCGGAATTTCCTCTGGGAAATTCTTCGGAATTTCCTCTGGGAAATTCTTCGGAATTTCCTTGGGAAATTTTTCGGAATTTCCTTGGGAAATTCTTCGAATTTCCTTCAAATTCTTCAGAATTTCCTTGGGAAGTTCTTTGGAATTTCCTTGAGAAATTCTTCGGAATTTCCTTGGGAAATTCTTCGGATTTTTCTTGGGAAATTCTTCGGAATTTCCGTGAGAAATTCTTCGGAATTTCGTTGTGAAATTCTTCGGAAGTTCCTTGGGAAATTCATCGGAATTTCCTTGGGGAATTTTTCGAAATTTCCTTGGGAAATTCTTCGGAAATTCCTCGGTAAATTATTCGGAATTTCCTCGGTAAATTATTCGGAATTTCCTTGGTAAAATATTCGAATTTCCTTGGGAAATTATTCGGAATCTCCTAGGGAATTTCCTTGGGAAATTCTTCGGAATTTCCTTGGGAAATTCTTCGGAATTTCCTTGGGAAATTCTTCGGAATTTCCTTGGGAAATTCTTCGGAATTTCCTTGGGAAATTCTTCGGAATTTCGTTGGGAAATTCTTCGGAATTTCCTTGGTAAATTCTTCGGAATTTCTTTGGGAAATTCTTCGAAATTTCCTTGGGAAATTTATCTGAATTTCCTTGGAAAATTTTCGGCATTCGGCAGAATTTTCCAAGGTAATTCTTCGGAATTTTCTTGACAAATTCTACGGAATTTACTCGGGAAATTCTTCGGTACTTTCTAGGGAAATTTTTCGAATTTTTGAATGGGAAATTCTTCGGAATTTCCTCTGGGAAATTCTTCGGAATTTCCTATGGGAAATTTTTCAGAATTACCTTTGGGAAATTCTTCGGAATTTCCTCTGGGAAATTCTTCGGAATTTCCTCTGGGAAATTCTTCGGAATTTCCTCTTGAAAATTCGTCGAAATTTCCTCAGGAAAATTCTTCGGAATTACCTCTGGGAAATTGTTCGGAATTTCCTCTGGAAATTCTTCGAATTTCCTCTGGGAAATTCTTCGAATTTCCTCTGGGAAATTCTTCGAATTTCCTCTGGGAAATTCTTCGAATTTCCTCTGGGAAATTCTTCGAATTTCCTCTGGGAAATTCTTCGAATTTCCTCTGGGAAATTCTTCGAATTTCCTCTGGGAAATTCTTCGGAATTTCCTCTGGGAAATTCTTCGGAATTTCCTCTGGGAAATTCTTCGGAATTTCCTCTGGGAAATTCTTCAGAATTTCCTCTGGGAAATTCTTCGGAATTTCCTCTGGGAAATTCTTCGCAATTTCCTCTGGGAAATTCCTAGGAATTTCCTCTGGGAAATTCTTCGGAATTTCCTTTGGGAAATTCTTCGAAATTTCCTCTGGGAAATTCTTCGGAATTTCCTCTGGGAAAGTCTTCGGTATTTCCTATTGGAAATTCTTCGGTATTTCCTCTGGGAAATTCTTCGGAATTTCCTCTGGGAAATTCTTCGGAATTTCCTCTGGGAAATTCTTCGGAGATTCTCTAGCTTTGCCTTTAGTTAGTATTACAAAATTTCCTTCATAATCGTTAATTGTAATTGTTTGAAATCTTCACAGGAAAGTCTTCTGAAGCTCCACAATCTCACTATATAAAATTGTATTTCATGAAGAAGTCTTCAGAATTTCCTAAGGGAAATTTGTCTGAAAGTGAAAAAATCAGAAAAAAAACCTTTATCCTATAATACAATCATTCATTTGATTCCTAGTACGACAACTTAAACAATTCTGCAAAGACTTTGATCTGATTTAGTGATCTAAACGGACGCAATGGAAGAGAACGGCTCGATTTCAAAGTTTGCCCATGTATTTACTATTACTGTTACTGCGTATTGTAGCAAATTAGGACATGAAATGTAGTCCCGCATTACGGGTTATATAAAAAAAGATTGGCGAAAAAGGACTTATCAGTAATTTTATAGAAAGCCAATTCAGAAAATTCCAAGAAATGAGAAAATCCAAGCAACCTCATACCTTATTACATTCAAAAGCTATTGCATACAAGTGGAAAGTGCGATTCGGGTCATTTTTCCAATCCGAAAACTCTCAATGCCTTCACCAGGAGTACTTCATCCCGCTGTCACCATACCTCCGCTGTCGGTTCCCTTTAGTTTGTCCCTTATTGAAAAAGGTATCGTTTTAATCTGTTCACTTATTCATGAGCTTTCGTCCCGCCGGGCGCAGAGGGCGCGCCATCAGCACCACCATCACCACCAATGTCATCGGCGATGTTATCCCCAGTGGTTTTTATTTTCTGGCACGTGGACAGACATATTCACACTGCAACACCCGATCCCGACATATGCAATGCAATGGCGGAATGCAGAAGCTATTTAGCTGAAAGCACGTATCGAAAAGATTTTTTTTATTTACTTTAATTATGATGAGATTTTCAGCTCAACCCAAGCTTGTCTCAATCGATGAGATACTTGTGCAAACTTAAAATAATGAAATTTGAAAGAAATGTCACAAAAATGCCTGTTAAACGAAATTTTGTTTTTATCATAATGATTAACCACATAGTTGAAATTGCAAATATGGTCAAACAATCTGAATTAAATGTCTGTGATGAAAATTTCACAGATTGGTACCGGTGATCTACATCCCCCCATCCAACTTGAATGTGCAGCGTACAAATGGTAATACACGGATTACGAAAAGCTGAAATCGATATGAACCGAATCGGATCGAAAACGATGCGATAGGAATGAGGTATGAGGATGGATATAAATGTTGAAATACAAAGTCGTCCCCAGCATCATCTCATTCATTGCAAAACACAAATACCCACCATGATGATTGTGGTGGATAAGCCACAGGCAACGGTAGATGTGTATCAACAAGGTAGACCAGAACGGATGTTTTCCAATTTCCAAATACAGATGGACATCCGAAGAACTCACCATATATAGGTAGGACCCAGAGAGCTCCCGCTGAGGCTACGTTGCTGTGGCCAACCAGGGAGGATATTATCTCTGAACAGGTATTTTGTATGCTCTTATTCGAGCTATTATGCTATTGAATGGTACAGCGATGATAAAATTGCCGAAGGGATTATGACCCTTTTTCCTCTTGCTATTTGTGATTATAGCAAGCAACATCGTCAACGCTTAAATGTCAAAGCAAGATTTTTTCTCATGCACTCAGTTCTCATGACTTCCATCGACCTCAAAAAGGATTTTCAGAGAAATTCCAGCAAATGGGATGTTATACTGAAATGAATTTCCTTTTGATTCGTATGGTTGAGGTTCTTTCAAAGTGTCTGAATCATGATGAAATAAGATCGATGAATTTGAAAGCTAATTAAAGACGACGATCGTTGTGGAAAACCACTTTCATCCTTCTTTAATAACACGATGTGTCCCCTATTTGTATCCCAAATGATTTATAATCCCAATTCTAAATATTTATAAGATGCAAGAGGTACCGCCCATCATGAATAAATACTAAACAATTTCAACGATGATGCGCATTTACGCATTCTATTCAATCTTCCACCACCCCTCAGGAAACAATCATTTTTCTCCCTTTGTACCGAACCGGCGAAACCCGTTGACAAATGGGACAGTTCCACCATTGTCACGTTACCGCTCTCGTGCAACACCGAACCTCGAAACCTCATATTCCATCCCAAAACGCCAAAAGCCCATCCGGAAGGACATCAAATTTCCATTTCGCCATTTCCACCGGGAACCCTAGCCCCGCCGGAAGGCCCAAGCACGCTGGAAAAACTGCGACACGCGCTGCCTGGTTGGCTTTATCTGATAATTCATGATCTCATTAGGCTCAGCGAATAGGCAGCGGGCGGTGGGGCTTTCAACACGTTGTTGTTGTTCTTGCTACGATAATGGTCGGCTGGCGGCAGAAGCAGCAGCAGCCATGGAGGGTAAAACCCTAAAAATAGAGCTGACAAACGGAATATCATTTTCCGAAGTACCGTTCCGGAGCCAAAAGTCGACCCCTGCAGTTGATACGACCGACAACGACAAAATTTGTAGGCTTCCTGACAAAAAAAAGGAAAAAACATAAATACAACAAGAATCACAAACCCATCTTGTACTGGGGGGTCAAACACAAAAAAAAATCTAAATGGCAAAATCTAAGTTGTAACAAATGGATAGCTAAGTATTCCTAAGTAAGCCTTCTGTACAAAATGTGTGGAAGTTTAAAAATCGTCAATTTTCTGTGAACTAAATATCACATTTATTACGACGTAAAATCCAAAAACCATTCATTTTTAACGATAAACGTTTGATTTGCTAGAGCAGAAAATTTCTGAATATGTATTTCGTTTAGCAAGCTTATAGAACTTCTTATTGAAAAGGTAAAGCCTCTCGAAAATCATTTTTTCATATAAAACTTTTTTTTTAATATTTATGAGATGCAAATATGTAAACAATTTCGACGATGATGAGCCGAAACTGAAAGTAACCCATCAAAGGCGTGCCTCTTATCAATCATAACTCACTCCTTTTATGAAAAAATCAAAATAATAGTACTGTAATTTGGCCATGCATTGCTTCTAAATACCATCAATAAAACATTCTCTCTCTATCTACAAAACCATTTTAACCTAGAGAATTTGTTGTGTTGAGTAACAAGAATCACCGTGTAGGGGAAGGGGGGGCAATATGCCCTAGCTAAGCAAACACTGCTCTATTGTCTTATTTGTAGCGCTATTCATGGGTATTTTTACATCATGCATCAGTTAAACAAGATAGCTAGTTGATGCCATTCAAAAATTGTTAAAAATCTCAATCATATTGATAATATTCACATTTCAAAAAAGTGGTGATATTTTGTTGCCGGAAAACTCATGAGGCAAAACGCCTTTCAACTGGCGGCTCCTAGGGAACAAAGTACCACGCGTCGGCGAATCAGCATTCTAGTATGGATAGTCCGTGGAGACGCAAGTACTTTGTAGGTTATTGCCATTAGGGCGTTTTGCCTCGCCAAAATGTTAGATGTTTCTTCAAAATGTGGAAATTTTCGGTTTTTCCGACCTTCCCATGTACTATTCCTATTCCTCGAACTACCGTTGCTCCAACTGTCATAAGACGAGTTTAGTACTTGCCATTTAATCCCACCACGATTTGTAATCCAAAAGTACAAATTAGGGTAAGACGGTATAATATGCCCCCCCTAAGGCAACTCCTTGATAACTTTTAACTTTTCAACGCAATTTATGCAACTTTTGCGTTATTTGGTAGTCAAGGAAGTCGCAAATGCATTGCCCGTGAGTAGTCATATAAAAATATTACAAATAACACGTAATAAAGCTTTTTTAAAAAGCCGCGAAAAAATGGATTTCAACAAGTGCCTGGGCAATACGCCCCACCTTAGCCAAAGACGTTTCATAGCCCTTCATTAGTATTTTATTAATCTCATAATAAAAAGGTTACAAATCCTTATGCGCTTGACATTAAAAAACCAACATAGGTCCATTTAAGCAGGTGTGATTTACATTTAAATATTTTCCATACAATTTGGAAGCAACTGCTGCAGGCTCGCTGCGCTTGTGTCCAGTTGGTAAGGGCATATCGTCCTGCCTACACTGGGGCGTTTTGGCCAGTGAAACATGTTTTCGAAAATCATTACATTTTGAAGATGGAAGTAATTTTACATCATATTAACCACTGAGAAAAGTTATTTTGTTGCCCAACTGAGTGTTCCAGTGCAAGTTTTGTGGACAGTATGCCAGAGTCGCTCCAGAATGTTGAGCTAACAAACATGAAAAGTTACATCAAAACTGTAACTTTTTGTATTTTGCTATTATTTTCATTGTGTAATACAAAAATACTTCCACATTCACATAGTATGATGGGTTTACAAATACTTATAGGTACCAACTGATTTTGACCCTCAACTAGTTATAGTTTTCTAGAAATCAAAGGGGGGCGTTTTGGCCAGGTGGGGCGCATTATACCGTCTTACCCTATAAACCTCTTGCATGATCCTTTGACCCGTTTCGGTCTGACCTAGAAATAAAAATTGAAATGGCCCGTGTGGGCTCATTCTATGTCCGATTGCCATTAAATTTCCAGGTAAGAAGCGTCATCATCTCTACTTTTTTGTACATTTCTTGATTTTACTATTGTGCCAATCCGACCGGATTTGTTAGGGGGGGGGTCCTGGGTCAGGTGCTGTCAAAAACGGGTCATTTTTATTAAAACCATTGATTAATGAGCGAAAGTGCCCATAATGTTGATGCAAACGTGGTCAATCATTACTAGGGTGGTCTAACCGGTAGTACCGAAACCGGTATTACCGGCCAATTTAGGGTACCAAAAAAACCGGTATTAAAGGTGGAAAATACCGGTATTTTCGGTATTTCAAATTTGTCAGTATAAAAAACCTCGAATAATTTTCACCTACTTATATCAGCTCAACTGCCTGTAATCGCATATCTGTCTCATGTAAACAGGAAACTTGGCATATATGAGGCAAATATTCGGTTACAAGTAGTTAAGACTCATCGATCAAAAAATACAACAATTAAATGCGCGCATGAGTTACTTTGCCCAAGTAAGCATCATTGACGACGTTTACGCTACAACAAAAATCGACCAACATCGTCATTAATCATACCTATTGCTTCATTGTCTTAGCCATCTGTCAAACTGCGAATAACTTTTTCTTCACTAACCTTTGTGAAATCGTCGAGAATTTTCCCGTAATGTGTGAAAAAGGTACGAGGCGTAGTAGTTCTTTTCCGGAGATCACCTGTGAAAAACGATATCTGCAAAAACATGTCCGTTCTGAATTTCAAAAAGAAATTTGAATTAGTGGCTAATGGCAAGGCACGCTGAAATAATTCAAGCCCTCCAGTCTTTTCAAGCTGTTGTGGAACTACTGCTCTGTGAGTTCTGCACTCTATATGAAGCCGATTTGGCGCTCCAATTTTCATTAGAACTACATATTATCAAAACAAACCACAGAGATTTCCACCACTTTTTCGATGCTTTTAAAGAATGAATCCAAGAGAGACGATCCAAATTAGCCGATCTTTTTGTTTTTTTGAATAATTCTGCCGTGAAGCAATTAAACAGAAACAATTTTTGGCATTTTTATCGAGGCATCCAGAGCTATGATTTAGCAAGCGTGTGGGATCTTGAAGCGTCTGATCATTCCTGATGCGATCGTTGAAACTGATACATCGTTCGTTCAGTATGTAATGTCTACTTAAATTTCGCTTTGTCCAGCTCAACAAGCAATGATTTTAACAATTGAAGTTTGTCTACAAATATTGTTTTTTATCCAAAAGTCCGAATCAAAAGTTTTTCTTTTACTACCTGAAATTTTCACAAAACCGGTATTCTACCGGTATTACCGGTATTGACTCCATCAAATACCGAATACCGGTATTTGAGAAAAATGGCCAATACCGACCACCCTCATTACTGACCAGTATCAGAAGTTAGTTTTGATACAATTGGATCACCAGGACATGGTTCCGGATGTTCGGGGTCAAATGTCTATTACACCCAGGTTTTTTTTTACACGGTTTGGTTTTAGTCGTTTAAGACCTTCAGCATCAATGGAACAATGAGTTAACCCCACGAAAAAATTCACAAAAAATCAAAGAAAATTCAGAGTGTATTTGAAAAGCTGTGAAAATTCAGGTTACCCGAGAAATTAATGAATTCCAACCGTGTAAAAAAAAAACCTGGGTGTAGCTGCGAAAACCATCTTGCGACATATCAAACTTGATTTTAAACGATAAGCTCAATAGAAAAGTTCTTGAGAGATTTTGGACACAGGAAGCTGGTTCCCTTAGGGAAGTTGACAAATTTCGTTTAGCTCCGAAACCCATCTTGCGACATATCAAACTTCAAGATTTTGAAAGACAAGCTCAACAGATGAGTTTTTGAAAGGTTGAGGTTACAAATTTCGATTAGTACCGAAACTCATTTTGCGACATATCAAACCTCTTGATTTTGAAAGACAAGCTACATAGATGAATTTTTGATTTTTTTTAACGCGTCAGCCACGTCCGGAAGTGTTTCTGGGAAACATGTTCCCCCAGGAAAGTGCACAAATTTCGATTAGCTTTGAAATCTATCTTGCTAATCAAACTGTATGATTTTGAAAGTTCAGACTAAGGACTGTTCAGTTTATAAAGAGGACACTTTGTATTGTCGATGCTTTTAAACGATCAATCTTTTTCGAAATCTGTTTTATCTTCGTTGAATATATTGTCTGGCCTTCTAGAAACCATTCTAACTCAGAAATTTGGGATATTCGTAACAATCCAAATTTGTTGGATTTTCAACAGCTTCAAACGTTTATATCCCGTTTTCGGGCTGCCACAGGCTATACTGTTTCTAAATATCGACAAATCATTGACAGTGTGTTTCTTTCCGATCTTCTTGATGCTTTTGTTGACATGCCGATTACAATTTTCTTACAAACTGTCAATTTTGCTTATATTTTTGCCTTTCTCGTACAACAAAGTTGTACCGAAAGGCTATCATTTCACTCCAAAATCGAACTTTTTATAGAAGTCTCGGAGACCCATGATGTTATATACCAATCGACTCAGCTCGTCGAACTGAACAAATGTCTGTCTGTCCGTGTGTATGTGTGTGTGTGTGTGTGCACACGAAAACCGAAAAACATTAGCCAATTTTTCATATAGTAATTCTTAACCGATTTTCTCGCAACAAGTTGCATTCGACAGGGGATAAAGCCTTGTTAATCACTATCGAATTTGATAACGATCGACCATTGCGTTTAAAATTTATTAAGAAAATGGAATCAAACTGTATAAGCGCCATATAAGGTTGGTGTCTTGGCTAAATGCGAGAAAGGCAGTATCACCACTCGGTGAATTAAGTTGGGTTTTTTATTTATAATTCTGTTGGGAAGCTTATGTTTACGCGAAATTCGAGAAGCTTTGACAATTGGCGCCATTTTGTTGGATTTAAACTGTTTTATCTCTTTTCAAAAAGTACAGTTGATTGACAGTGTATTATAATATACGATAAAGCAAACTCCATTGAAATTTACCAATCTATCTGCATAATATCGTTATGTAAAAGTGTCCTCTCAATAAACTGAACAGTCCTTAGATAAATTTTTGAGAGCTTTTGGACACATTGACCACCTCCGAAAATGTTCCATATTGAGCTTGCCTTTCAAAATCATGGAATTTTATAACTCGCAAAGTGGGTTTTGAGGCAAAAAGTTTGTCAACTATACTGATGTGAGCGGGTTTCATGGACATTTTCAAACAAGGTAATGTGTCCAAAAATTCTCAAAGGCTCATCTGATGGGCTTATTTTTTTTCCTTTGCTTTTGAGACGTCTTGAGCTCGGAGGGCTTATTTTTTTAAATAACGAAGTTTGTTATTTCGCAAGATAGATTCCGTGGTCAACTAAAAATCGTTCAATTACCTGAGAGAACCAGACTACAGGGAACACTCCCAGATATGTCCAAGGTTTCAAAAATATGTCGCAATGCATCTTGTTGGGTTTCGGAGCTAATCGAAATTCGTCCACTTCCCTGAGGAAACCAGCTTTCGGAGAACACTTTTGAACCACTTTCAATGCGAACAAAAATTTCAAAATGTCTTCTGTTGGTCTTATCTTTCGTGAAGTTTGATTCGTCGCAAGATGGGTTTCGGAGCTAATCGTAATTTGTCCACTTCCGGACTTGGTCAATGTGTCCAACAATTCTCAAAAACTCATTTGTTGAGCTTGTCTTTCAAAATCATGAAGTTTAATATATCGCAATATGAATTTCGGGGCTAAACGAAATTCGTCCACTTCCCTGAGGGAACCAGGTTCCCGGTTACACTTCCAGACGTGGCCAATGTGTCCAAAATCTCTTTAAAAAAACTCATTTATTGAGCTTGTTGTTCAAAATCATGGAGTTTGACATGTTGCAAGATGGATTTCGGAGCTAATAAATGTTTGTCCACTTCCGGACGTGGCCACTTCCACACTTCTACACTTCCGGACGCGGCCAATGTGTCCAAAATTTGAAAAAAAAATTCATTAACTGAGAAACCTTAATGGAATTTTTTCTGCGTGCCCCATAATGATATTCTAGAGTGCGCGAAATATTGTTAAAGATCTTACGACCTGAACTCAAGGACTTCAGTGTACTGAAATGCAGGAAGATCGATATAACATTTCCTGGCAGATATCCAAGGATCTGTTGGGAAGGGTTTTTGTAGCTGCCGAAAACATTTTAGAGGCCGTTGATACGCAAGACTTACGAGCCGAACTTCAGAACATTTCGCACATTCTAGAATGTCATTATGGGGCAAGCAGAAAAATTTCCAATAAGTCATTTGATTTCTTTAAACTGGGCAGGATGACCTGTGCTTGTTTTGAAACAACCATTGCGCTTCAACTTGATTGTAGATCTGACGACCTGAACTCAAGAATGTTTTGGATGGCCTTCAAAGATTGGTATAATATTTCTTGGCAGGTATCAAAGGGTCTGTTGGGAATGGTTTTGATAGCTGCCGAAAATATTTTCGAGGCCGTTGTTGCGTAGGTCCTACGAACCGAACTTCAGAACATTTCGTACATTGTAAAAGGTCATTATGGGGCACGCAGAAAAATTTTCCATGAGTAATTTGATATCTTTGAACTGAGTAGGAAGTAGAGATGGGCAAAACAGCTCATTGCAGTGAGCGGATCTGATCCGTTCAGCTCATTGAAAAGAGTCAGGTCCTTGGATCAGCTCTTCAGTTCTTTAATGCTACATATAATAAAACATAATTGTTAATATTATTATTTTAATTATTGTTCAAAAATTTGGAAAATTTATGTCATTCATTAATTTATTCATTCATTCATCATTCATCTATTTACCTTTCTTTGAAATTTTTAAAATGTTTAGCTACAGTGAGGTAATAATTTCTATTGAAAAACCGACAATTTTAAACTAATAACATTTATTACGCTTTTTCTGACCGTCTAGTTTTGAAGTCTAGGAGTTCATTTAGAACCATCACATTTATTTCTGTACAAAAACTAACTCAACATTATTTTCTATTCATAATTCTAAGTTACATTTTGTTGATAACGTTTCTCAAATCGTTAATTTAAATATTTCAGTCTCTAGTCTCTGATATGTATATGAACCATATCACGTGCACGCTTAAAATGACTTACATATTTTTGTGTTCCGTTCACACAAAACGGGCCTCTCCTGGAACAACTCATATTATGAGTAATTACGATGTTACTCATTTTTGTGTAACCGATAGCCGATGATTTTAGGTGAGTTCATTTTACACAGCGAGAGAGCAGTCGAAAATCGAACCTAACCTCAATTGTATGTTTTCAAATTGATGGTAAAGTAAGCCAACTTTTCCATACTTATTCAGAGGCTTCTCCAATCGTTTCGATCAACAAAACAAAGTGCGATGCTTGTATTCGCACATTTTTTGTTTCGCCATCAAAGCAAAAAGAAAAACCTCCGAAAAAGTACGATTTCTTGCCTCACATTCTGCACCCGTTCGCCATCATAGCGACCCGAAGGGACTTTGACAGTTCGAGGCAAACTCACTTACACATATCATGCACATGTGAGACATTACACAGCGACTGCTCGTGTTTCACACAAAATTTTCACTCATAGTGAGAGTTGGCCAAGGCGTCGCCGTAATGTGTGAAAACTATTCATGCGATGTGTACTTGACTTTAAGCGTGCAGCAATTTCGAGCTGCGGACGACGACATGAGCGGAACTGAGAGTTGTTCGGATCTTCGGATCTTTTGCTTAGTACGGTTCGTTCGCTACCGCACTACTAGATATCTCCGTTCGTAGCGCCGAGTATGTGGGTATGGGTTAAGAAATAGGCGGCAAGCTAGATTATTTTTGCTTGTGTGTTTCTTATTCCTCTCTGCAGCAGAAATGATTTCTGTCGCTTGGCTTGATGGTGTTTGAGGTGCAAATAATAAACGATCAGCACGTGCGCGGTACTGGACTGGAATGCTCATACAAGCTCGCTTGTGTTGTGTACCGCGAGCGTGGTATTTTCGTTTGTGCTGTACAAAATACAACAGCGCGCGTACTCGAGTGCGTACGCTCGAGGGAGTTTCTCTAGGCGCGTGTTTGACAATGATTTCATCAATTTAAAGTGAGCTGCTGAGCTGGGCTTCTTTAAAAAAGATCCATGGCTCATCAGCTAAATGTAAGGAAGCGAATCTTTGGAACAGCTCCTGAGCGGAGCGCCCATCTCTACACGCTTAAAGTCAAGTACACATCGCATGAATAGTTTTCACACATTATGGCGACGCCTTGGCCAACTCTCACTATGAGTGAAAATTTTGTGTGAAACACGAGCAGTCGCTGTGTAATGTCTCACATGTACATGATATCGGGACCGCTTTGCGATTTGGGCGTAACTTATTTTGTAAACAAACATTGTTTCATGGATTCAACAGAATGCAAGCGATTTTCCCCAAAACTAGTTCCCCTATCTGATAGAGGAAAGCCTACTCTGTCGAATACATACCGTGGCTTTCTCGGGAAATGCCTCCTGGAGCAGGAATTCGCCTTCCCATGTTTGTTTACAAAATAAGTTACGCCCAAATCGCGAAGCGGTCCCGATATGTGTAAGTGAGTTTGCCTCGAACTGTCAAAGTCCCTTCGGGTCGCTATGATGGCGAACGGGTGCAGAATGTGAGGCAAGAAATCGTACTTTTTCGGAGGTTTTTCTTTTTGCTTTGATGGCGAAACAAAAAAAATGTGCGAATACAAGCATCGCACTTTGTTTTGTCGATCGAAACGATTGGAGAAGCCTCTGAATAAGTATGGAAAAGTTGGCTTACTTTACCATCAATTTGAAAACATACAATTGAGGTTAGGTTCGATTTTCGACTGCTCTCTCGCTGTGTAAAATGAACTCACCTAAAATCATCGGCTATCGGTTACACAAAAATGAGTAACATCGTAATTACTCATAATATGAGTTGTTCCAGGAGAGGCCCGTTTTGTGTGAACGGAACACAAAAATATGTAAGTCATTTTAAGCGTGTAGTAGGAAGTACTCTGAGTATTTTTATGTGCACATTATCTTTCGCTTCTATGGTAGAATACAAGACCTGATGAACTGAAATGTTCCAAAATAGTTACCTTTATTATTTTAGTTTATTTCGTGATCAGATTTTATGAAATATGACCATAACGCTTAGCTAAGGGATATGGCTTTCAATATCGGTAATTAAAGTAATCAGATAACTTGGAAACATTCAAAATAACTTCTATTTGATATATTTCATGTACCTACTTTATTTTATGACGCCAGAACTTTATTGCACTTGATTACTGAAAAAATTTGGCCATCATAGCTTAGCTTAGCTTAGACTGACTGTACATATCAATGGTTGCTACTCCGTGATTGATCAGAACTAGTGCAAATTGCACTACGATCCAAGTGAATAGTGGTTGGGATTTACCAACTATTCTCGAAGTGCACGTTTCAGCAGCTCGCAAATGTTGATCAATAACGGCGCCGGCCAAGTCCTTACAGTCAGTTTGGAAAGGGAGGGAATGTGAGTGTGTGGTAATTGTTGCTACTAGAGACCGAGAATACCTCTGCATCTCCACATTTACCACGGGAAGGAAGTAGTGTTAGTTGGGTGGGGTTATAAGTAACATAGATCGGGATTCACCATGGAAAGTGATGTGACCTATGAAACTTCTACACAGCAGTATTAGCATTTGGGGCCATCCACAAAGTACGTCACGCTCCTAGGGGGGAGGGGGGGTTCCGAACAGCGTGACGACTCATACAAAATTTTTAGAGGTTTAATACAAAAAGTGTGACAAAGGGGGGAGGGGGGGTTGAAAATAGCCAAATTTTGCGTGACGTACTTTATGGATCTTCCCTTTCCTTAATTTGTTCAATTGTTCATTCTTCGCGAGAATAAACAATCAATCGCTCAAAGTGAGCGATTGTTCATTTGAATTTCGGATTAGGCGCCCGCGTTATCATTTCATTAACGTAAGAAAAGTAAAAAAGAAACGGGATTAAAATTGAAAATAATTGATAGTAATCGGAAAGCTAATGTTATTCAGAAACCCTTATTTTATCTCTATTTGACGTTAAGTAGGAATGTAAATTTACGTTTACGTAAAATACATGTCGTTTATTTTGCATTACTTTCGCGCGCGTGTGTGTGTCACTTGCCATGACCAGTATACCGTAATCAGGATCTCACTGGTATTAATCCTGATGTGCCGGTTGGCACTCGTGTTAGGCTTGTGCGCTTTGAGCGGCACACGGTCGCTTCCCAGTCTACATAAAAACGCACATGATGCAATACAAGATGCTAAATTGGAGACGATATACATACATGTTGTGTGGAAAAGTACCTCTATCGCCTGCACTTCAGCATCCTACACGACACCATATACGTTCATGTGTTGACTGGGTTTGATAGGGCATGCTTATGGACACATGCAGCTTTTTGTAGAGGTTTAACAGAGCCCACTGTCAAACCCCACCACATCCTAGGCAGGCCCCCTAACTCGCAGTGGCCATGGGGAGGGGTCGTCAAGCCCTTGGACATAGTCCCTGCTGCCCCTTGATTACTGAAAAAATTTGGCCATCATAGCAAAAAAAAGGAAAAAACACTGACATTTTCGAAACTCAAGAACGCGGGGAGGGGTCTAGCGGGGCGACACCTATGCCAAAAGAAAGCTCTACTAATCCCCATTGAGAAAAGTCCGGAGTCATGAAATTTGGTCAATCGCTTTGACGATTAGTAAGTCAAAACCTAATTAAGTCCTACCACTACATCCAGCACAGTATGGAACAAAACGCTGAGTGACTTAATTCTAGGAGGAGGGATTTTCGAAAAGCTCGTTATCTTCGTTGCAACAGACTCGAAAGCCTTTTTCAAAGCAGCTCGTAGGATTTCTTTCGAGAAACTCCGAAGCCTCCTTTCAAGAGGCACGGAAGCCTCCTTTTATGAGGCTCCATTCAAGAGGCTCGGAAGCCTGCTTTCAAGAGGCTTAGAATAATCTTTTCAAAAGGCTCGGAAGCTTCTTTCAATAGACGCGGATGCCTCCTTTCAAGAGGCTCAAAAGCCTCCTTTCAAAAGGCTCAGAAGTCCCACTTCTTTCAATAGGATCGAAAGCCTCCATTCAAGAGGCTCGGAAGCTTCTTTCAAAATACTCGGAAACCTTCTTTCAAGAGACTCAGTAGTCGCCTTTTATGAGGCTCGGAAGTCTCCATTCAAAAGGCTCAGAATCATCATTTCTAAAGGCTCGGAAGCCTCCTTTCTAAAGGCTCGAATACTTCCTTCCAAGAGGCTGGAAAGCCTCCTTTCAAGAGGCGTGAAAACATCCTTTCCAGAGGTTTGCAATCCCAACTTCAAGTGGCTCGGAAGCCTCCCTTTAAGAGGTTTGGTAATCTCCTTTCTTAAGACTCGGAAGCCTTCTTTCAAAAGCTTCAAAAGCCTTCTTTCAGAAGGCTCGTTAGCCTCCTTTTAAGAATCTCGGAAGTCTACAATCAAAAGGATCGAAAAGTTCCTTCTAAGAGGCTCAAGAGGTTTGAAAGCCTCCTTTCAAGAGGCTCGAAAGCCTCTTTTCAAAAGGCGCGAAAGCCTCCCTTCAAGAGGATCGAAAGCCTAATTTAAAAAGGCTCAGAAGGCTCATTTTCAAGGTTCGGAAACCTCCAAAAGTCTTATAAAAAGCTTGACGTACAAACTTTTGAATTGGATAGCTTCACGAAATAGCGAACATTTTGGGCATCGTTTTGGAGAGCCAGTTAGTTTTCAGGTCCGTTCTTCGTATATCTTATAAGTTATGCTTATTTTCATTTACAGCAAAAAAATAGGAAGTACCTCAATAAAGGTAGAAGCTCGAAGGGGTACTTCTCAAGAAAAAGTAAGTAAAAAGTAAAAGTAGAAAAGGTAGAGTACCGCTGGTACCAGACTAAATACGAGGAATCCCCGAATTACCACAACTTATTGCTCTTATAATTTAAGCTAGGGCTCGACTTGGTAGATCTTACATAGTAAAATAGTACGCAAAAAAGATATACTCAGCTTTTCGGGAAAACTGTAGTATTTAATTGAAATTCTGATTTAAAAATTGAAGATTTCATTTCGAATTTTAGAAAGATGTTTTTAAATATTAAAATCTTACAAGGAACAAAATAGCGAGCTTCCAGGAATTTAGTTAAATCACCAGAGGAACTAAGTTAGAAATCGAGTACACGAAATCTTCAACTAGCTCGATTTCGTCACCACCGATACAAACTCGTGATATGTGCTCACATTGTCCTCTCTTGTGCCTCTTTCTATCATGTACTTCGTCTTAGACTTGTTGAAGACTAGTCCAATCCGCTTAGCTCCCCTTTACAGTCTAATGTAGGCTTCGGAATTGATCGCCGTGCCGTGGAAGAGGCTTTTGTGCCTTTTAAGAGGGAGACAGCGAGGATTGGACTCACGATCAATACCAACAAAAGGAAGTACATGGTCGCTGGCAATCAACGTGGGTTCATTACCTGAGAAGCACACATATTGCACATCAATCACAATAACTTATATATGACCGGATTCAGTCACAATATGGTTACTGCAACCAGATTTGTTGAAATTGTGTTGCTTGGGTAGTGGTGGTGGTAGCGAAATGGTGCTGGATGGTGAAAAATTTGAAGTGGTAGAAGAATTTGTGTATCTTGGAACATTAGTGACGTGCGATAATGATGTTACCCGCGAGGTTAAAAGGCGTATTGCAGCTGCAAATAGGGCTTATTACGGACTTCGTAACCAGCTTAAGTCCCGTAGTCTGCAAACGAAAACAAAGCTCGCGCTGTTTACTACTCTGATTCTTCCGGTGGCTTTATACGGCCATGAGACATGGACGTTAAAGGAGGCTGATCAGAGAGCTTTCGGAGTGTTTGAGCGTAAGGTGCTGCGGACAATACTCGGCGGTAAACAGGAGAACGGTATCTGGCGGCGTCGCATGAATCACGAATTGTACCAGGTGTATAAAGAACTGGATATTATTAGGCTTATACAACATGGCAGACTACGGTGGGCTGGACACGTTGTTCGTATACCGGAAGAACGTCAAGCGAAGATAATATTTAGTAGAGAACCCGGAGGAGGCCGCAGGCTTCGTGGAAGGCCGCGTACACGATGGCTTTTTGCAGTTGAAGAGGAACTGGGGGCGCTCAATGTTCAGGGCGATTGGAAGCGATTGGCCCAGGATCGAGTCCAGTGGAGAAGGATACTCCATTCGGCTTAGGTTCATCGAAGAGCTGTAGCCCATCAAGTAAGTAAGTAAGAAGGCGTCCTCCATCTTCTTAAAGTTACGTGCCATAATATCAATGTCGTCTGCGAAACAAAATAGCTGGACGGATTTCGTGAAAAGCGTACCACTTGTGTCAATCCCTATTTTTATTTTATCATCAGACTAAGGCCGGAGTGGCCTGTGCTGCACATAAAAGACTTCTCCATTCAGCTCGGTTCATGGCTGCACTTCGCCAACCACGCAGTCTGCGGAGGGTCCGCAAGTCGTCCTCCACCTGATCGATCCACCTTGCCCGCTGTGCACCTCGCCTTCTTGTTCCCGTCGGATCGTTGTCGAGAACCATTTTCACCGGATTACTGTCCGACATTCTGGCTACGTGTCCGGCCCACCGCAGTCTTCCGATTTTCGCGGTGTGAACGATGGATGGTTCTCCCAACAGCTGATGCAACTCGTGGTTCATTCGCCTCCTCCACGTACCGTCCGCCATCTGCAACCCACCATAGATGGTACGCAACACTTTCCTTTCGAAAACTCCAAGTGCGCGTTGGTCCTCCACGAGCATCGTCCAGGTCTCGTGTCCGTAGAGAACTACCGGTCTTATAAGCGTTTTATAGATAGTCAGTTTGGTACGGCGGCGAACTCTATTCGATCGGAGCGTCTTGCGGAGTCCAAAGTACGTACGATTTCCAGCCACTATGCATCTCCGAATTTCTCTGCTGGTATCGTTATCGGCGGTCACCAGTGAGCCCAAGTACACGAATTCTTCAACCACCTCGATTTCGTCACCACCGTTAGAAACTCGAGGTGGGTGGCTCACATTGACCTCTCTTGAGCCTCTTCCTATCATGTACTTCGTCTTCGACGTGTTGATGATTAGTCCAATCCGTTTAGCTTCGCTTTTCAGTCTGATGTAGGCTTCCTCCATCTTCTTAAAGTTACGTGCCATAATATCAATGTCGTCTGCGAAACAAAATAGAACGGATTTCGTGAAAAGCGTACCACTCGTGTCAATCCCTACCCTTCCTATTACTTCCTCCAAAGCGGTGTTGAATGACAGGCACGAAAGACCCATCACCTTGTCGTAGTACTCTGCGCGTTTCAAAGGGACTCGAGAATGTCCCTGAAACTCGAACTCGAACCAACCGTATCAGTTTATCCAGAAATCGTGTTGGTGCATTAGTTGCCATAGTTCTGAAGAAATTGCAAGGAAAATTCCAACATGAATTTCTGATCAATTTCCTGCTTAATTTCTCAAAGAAATTACCAAAGAAATTGTGATGGAATTCTTCGTGAAATTCCTGAAGGAGTTCCAGAAAAAAATCTCAAAATACAAATGTCCAGAAAAAAAATTCAAAATAAATTTTAGGAGGTTAATCTCAACTAATTCGTAGAGTAGTTAATGCCAAAAAATCACAACGAAATTCTCATTTCAATGCACAATAGATGCACTTACTGTTTTATTTCCTGCCATCGACCTATTTATTACATCCATGTGACTTTGGTAGCTGGAACGCAGTAAAATGTGTGAGCCCGGTGCCAACTATAAAATAAAAAAGTGCGAACCAGCCCGTTTTTGGGTTGGAACTCACGCGAAACTAAGTTCAACCTGCGTGAGAAAAAAAAGTGTTGACAGCAGTTAGATTGGCGCTAGAAAAACACTAATTTGATATTACATGCCTTGCCTCTTCGCTGTATGTTTTACACGCAATTTTCCCCATTCTATTAAAAGACTGTCAATTGCGCTATTCTATATGAGTTTTACCAACAGATAAGTATTTCGTTTTTTTCTTGGAAACTTTTTTTTCCAGTGTTGTGTTATCGACGATTACCGTTTATTACCATCAAAAGAATAACATTCCAGGTCGAATAAACTTGTTGCGTTAAGAGAAAATTATATACAAATCAGTCAAAACGCACATATAAAAACTTACATCATATCAGTTCAGTTCATTAATAACTGAAGCGAACGGTATTAAAAGCTTTACTTTTGGATTTCCCTTTTCTAAAGATATTTTTTTAAAGTGAAAGCATTGTTTCCTCTTAGTACAGCTTGATTAAATAAGAAGAAAAGTTTCCTTGCTTCAAATTAGAATAAGTTTCCTCTGTGACCGAACTTTTTTCGGTATGCTCTTTTATTAAAAATGGAAATTATACCAAGCAGTATTGACGACAAAAAAAGGTCGTACTTGACGAAGTTCACATCAGAATAGTATGAATGTGATAAGGCCCTACCAGCCCTATACTTCCAAAATGAGCGACCTATGCAAATTAACCAACGAACGGAATGGGATTAAAAACATTAAAATTAATTAGGTCTTGCCTTCCTTGTACAGCGCAGCGGTACCGAAAGGCTATACGTTCGCATCTATATCGAGTTATGGAATATGTAATGCCGCGGTAAGTCGAAAGCATTATTCCAATCCACTTAGTTCGTCTTTCGGCAAGTGCACTTATCAAAACCAAACATATCTTATACACTTACATTTTCGCAGTCTAACTAAGGCAACTTGATATCCATATTAGTGGTTACCTTTGGAATGGTTATAACTATATTGAAATACCTCAATTGACATGCATGCGAGCCGGAAGCAATAGGTGGAAAAAGATGTATTGTACCTGAAAAGAGACAGACAAAGAGAAAATCTTAATATTACCGTTAATGTATTGTAGGATCGCGATGGAATCTCCCAGGAAATAGGTTTCTTGTCATAAATAGGTTTCTTTCCTATCACAGAATTGAAGCAATATTTTAGTTTAAAAATTTTGCATGTTAATTTTGTTTTTGGTTGATGTTTGTCAAGCATTTCGGAAAGGGAAAGGATAAAAATAATCACGACGAACAATTTAAAAGCAATTAATAAGCTAACATACATCCGCTCATTCACAGATATACAACGAAAATCACGATTTTATGTTCCCTGCCGTGACTGGGCGACCCAAAAGAAAATCCCCCCCTCCCCACCTATTTTCAATTCTAATTACTCATAATGACCGTGAGTGGGGAAAATAAAAACAAAAAGCACTGTGTGCAGAGAGTACCTACATGGAAATGAAATTTAATCCACTCAAGTTGGGTTCAGTGAAAATAAATGATGTTGAAATTGCGACCCGTGCAGTTCACTCCACCCAGTCGAGTCGGATCGAGGTCCGTAGAAGTTGTAACCCCTCCATTTGATGGTTATGTCGGTTAAAACAGCATTGTGGTGCCACGGGACCATGGGTGAAGCCCAAATTGTGTGTGTTGTTTTGTGCCTCACGGTAATGATGGAAGGACATGAGAAAAAAATACGAACGCACATAAATATATTCATTAGCAATGGCCTTAACGAAAGCGACCTGTGGTGACTGCAGAGAAAAAAGTTTTTACGTCGCATGTTTCATGATCAGACAGTGGTGATTTTTTTCTTTCTCGAAAATTATCTAATTTATTGTACAATAAAACTTGTTATTCCATAAAAGTGTATGTTTGAATATTTGTGTTGCTAATCTCATGTCACATCTAACATCATCACTGTCTCATTCAACTGATATACTGATCTATGTAAGGGGGCTGTTCCATTATCCTTCTCATTATAACAAATTCATCTCATCTCGAAACATAGGAATAAGTTACCAATTTTATAGCTTCTTTGTGCAATATGCATGCTATTGGCTATAAAATATGCTACTCCAGTAGCTCCAGTGCACTTATTGATCAATTTCATGAAACCATACTTTTTGACATGCGATACAGCAAGTATAAAACTAATCACAATACTTAAGCTATAATTATAGTCTAGGAATCAGAACAGCCCGTTGTTCTGACGGTTGGTTTGTGTTGTTCTCTATGGTAGGTAATTGCAATTTCTACAACATTTTTTTTAACATCATTTAATTATCCAGCATTTGATATCCTTCCTTTTCTGATGATCTCGCTAACATAATCATTTCATAGGCATTTCTCAGTTAATTGTTCACGCTTGGGATATCCACCAGCAAAACAAAAAATGCCTTGCAATACTAACTCTGCGTCGTCGAAGGATGGAGGCAAACAAGGCTGAAAATTAGCTTCATTAAAAAGGGGTAATTAGGGAGCCTTTCAGCGCAAAGTACATCCTTTCAGCGATGTTGGCTATAGCATGATGAAAAGTGGAATGTTTCGCGTTTAAAATTACCGTTTTAAATGAAATTCTTTTGTCTCCAACGTTACATCGTGTCGGAACGTGTGTTAGTCGCTCCAGATAACCAAAATAGCAACTACTCACACATACCTACGTGAAACGCAATATTTCATGAAACGGTCTGTGTCAGCAGTATGATTGATTACCACTGTCGCGCAATTTAGAAATCCTGATGCCACTATATTGCTGAAAACTGTAACCAAAATGGGTGGGTTTGCAGACGATCAAAATCAACCGTCAGACGAATGTAACACAACCGCGAACAATTCCAACCAGGTGTAATTTATTCTCCCCTTCTGACAGCCAAGCGATTGCTATCAAAGTGCTAAATTAGGCTCCACAGATCCTGAGCAGATAATAATTATTTTTCTTTTTATGCTTTTCTTGAAGCTTCATTTTCGAGCATGAATCATATCTTCAACAGGTACCCAACTCGAACTTCAGGTAGGGCGAAACTACTCTACCAATTGTTAAGGTCAATTTGAGTACTATTGTGAAGATAATTTGAAATTCTAGTGTGATGACATAAGGAATCAATATTTATGGATATCTCTTCGGAATTTAAAGCATTTAAAGTGTATTCGTGAGATCCTGGGTGGATCTAAAAACTGGTCAACCGACAAAAGCATCCGTTCAATCAATATTTTTCAAGGGACACAGTGCTCCTTCCTCGGCACAAAATGTGTGAAACTGTTGCTCTCATCTGCATAACCGACACAACGTTTTAAAATAAAAATATGCAACCCCGCCCCGTCAAGGGCCGGCACCACTGACCACCCACCCTCCCTGTTGAACTTGCCCCGAACCGTTGTTGTTGTTCGTTGGGGAGGGCGGCCTCATTTAAAATTAATTATCCCTCGGTTATCTAGCGCCGTGCGATGCCTAACGAGGCACAACGCGTCCCCACCGACGACGGTGACCGCCGCCATGGAACCTCCAAAGTTGTATCCCCGGATTTCCCGCACCCACGTCGGAGATGGGGGTAGGCGTCAGAAGCATCGAAGGCATTTTCAACAACGTCATCATACTCCGTTCGTTCGTCCGTCCGATGGTTGTGCGATGACGACGTCAGCCTGCCAGCAGTAAGTGCGGGGCAGGTACTCCTGTTGGCATTTTTACGACGAGAGTGTTTCATCCAGCCGGCCGACCGACCGACCTGCCACACTCGAAGAAGTATCGTGTTCTGGAGCACTCTCGTCTTGTGTACGGTAGGTTTACGATGGGGTTCCGAGGTGAAGTATGTGAATGTTCCAAAGTATGTAGGTTGGTACTGCTAAACTTTGTATGTGAGAGGGTGGACCGGAGGCGAAAGGTGTTACACATGAACCGGATGGTGACGAGTGAGTGGGAAAGGAATTTTATATGGTGTCTAATACTCTGTTGTGGTTTTCCTGGACGGACGGAAGTCATGTGGCGTTGCCTAAATTTACAACTTCAAAATTATTGTATATTTGCGAGGATGAGATTAAGTTACTTCATGTAAAAAAATCCATGACTTGTTTTTAGTCGTTTTTGGGGATGAATCATCCTATGTTTTATCGCTAAAAAAGTGCACAAGCGAATATTAAATTTTCTTGTATTTAGACTCAAGTAGAATGTGTTAGGCACAGGATTAAAACACTGATAGCGATGTTATTTTGAAATAACTACTCACATGTAAGAGGATTTCCGATACAACTGATAAATTGGAGTATTCTGAATCGCGTCCGATGAAGAATTTTTAATGTTTCATCTGTGATACTAGTTCACCCAACCACAGATTGCATGACAATATTCCATGAATTCCACACACAGATTGCATTAAGCTGAGACACATGCACATGATTGCATTAAATCAAAAAAGTTATTCCATTAGGTCTCTGGCCACGAGAAAAAAAAACGAGGTATGCGTTTGTGTCTACATAAAATCTTTTTTTAAACTTCCATCGAGGAACGATTTTTTATATACTTCGTCAACCTTATCCGATTACAAAAAAAAATGGCCGAGGACGAGAATTGAACCTAAGCTCTTCACTAAGTCTAGCGCTATTGTGATGAAAGACTATCATAATCATCGTTCTGTATTATGTGAATGTGATAATTTGGGACCGATTTGCGATTTGGACGTAACTTATTTTGTAAACAAACATTGTTTTGTGGATTTTGTAGAATGCAAGCGTTTCTCTCCAAAACTAATTCGCTTACCTGCAACCAAAGCCTATTCTGTCGGATACATTCTGTGGTTTTCTCAGGAAATGCTTCTTTTATTCAGTTCAAGGAAACGGAAGATATAAATCCTCCTTTCAAAGGATGCATTTGCCCAGCAAAAGGCAAGAGAGGATATGATTTTTTTTCCAAGGGGTGCAGATGCTCAACTCAAGGGAAGATATGATCCAAGAACGCATTTGCTCGTCAGAAAGCAAACGACATATTGACATGAAGACATTCCTGCTTTCAATTCAGGCATTTACTCGGTTGAAGGTAAGGTAGAATAAGATACCTTTTTTCAAAGGATGCATCTTCCCAGCAGATGGCAAAAGATAATATGGTTCCTTCTTTTAATACTCGGGTAGAGACAAATGGAGCATGATATACCTTCATTCATAGGAAGCAGATATGGTTCCTTTATTCAATTTATGAAGTTGCTCGGTTTGAGGTAAAGGAGTATATGATCCCATTTTTCAAAGGATGCATTTTCCCGGCAAAAGACAAGGGAGGATATCCCCAGCAACTTTGGGGTCTTATACTGGTTTTATAGGACTCTAATAGAGCAAAAAATGGTTGTCAAGATCGTTATAAAACCTTAATACAAAACGCTTAATGCAAATAATGTCACAACTTTTTGTTTTGTGTGTATGAATTTGATTCAATTCTGATTCTACACGTCACACGTTACACACATTCAATTATTTAGAATCTTTGCGATTTCTCAGCTTCTTTCTAACAAGTAAAATAAAGCACAATGGATCATTTTGAATTGTAGCAACCCTCATTTATTTTAAATAGACAAATAATTTGAGCTGGCACTGTAGATCATTTTAATGCTAATTTAAGGATTATTGTCTTGTTAGATAAATTAATGTTTAAAACGTAGCATTTAAATGGACTCAAGGTGTGGCAATTACCCAGATACGAATCCAGGAAATCGATGTTAGGACATGCCACCATTTCAAATCACGAACAGTCCTCTTAAAAGAAAAAGGCCGGATTTTGACAGATCATTGTCCAATTTTCATGAATATTACTTATCTCAACCGATATATTTAGTGCAAGATCATCGCTGTTTTATTAAAAAGCTTTAAATGAGTCATTTCATACGTTCGTCCTTCATGTTTTGAAGAAATCTGTAAAAAATGTTTTTAAACAAAATGGCATGAATTCTTTTTATTTCATTGTCTTATCCAAGACTCCACAAAACGTATATTGAAAGCAAATTTGAATCAAGCGTTAAGTGATTCTTTGGCTTTGATTTTTTTTTTCGATAACTTCGGAATGCAATGGCCGATCGGACAAATTTTTAATAGCGAAAAACTAGGCCGCTTTCCGCATTGAATGCAACTTGTTGCGAGCAAATCGGATAATTCAGAGAACCATACATATATATACAGACATTAGTCGTCGAGCTCAATCGATTGATATATAGCACTATGAGTTTCAAGGCCTTCTGTCGAAAGTTTTGTTTCGGAGCAATTCTATAGGCTTTCCGTATACTTAATATATAAGAAGGCAAAAAGAAAAGCAATAAAAGTGATTAATTTTTTCATGAACACATAACACTTTGAAAAAAAGCGGTCTACTATGAAAAAAAAAACCGCTCAGTTTTACTGCCTTCGTACATTTTTCCGAGATAAGTTTCTTATTTTTAATTGCTCTTTATTGATTTTTTGAATTTGCCTTCGGAGACTCGGAAAAATTTTAGAAGAATTTCCCTTCGTAAGTTAGAAAGAATTTCCCTTCGGAAATTAGGAAGAATTTCACATAAGAAATTCAAATAAATTTTCCTTCGAAAATGTTTTCCTACGGAAATGTGTAGAAGTTTTTCTACGAAAATTCGGAGGAATTGCCTTGCGGATATTCGGAGGAGCTTCCCTACGGAAACTTGAAGGAATGTCGCAAAGGAAATTTGAGAAAATTCGAAGGAATTTCACTTCGGAAATTCGGAGAAATTCCCCTTTAGAAACTCGGTGGAATTTTCTTTAAGAAATTCGGCAGAACTTCGCTTCAAAATGGAAGGATATTTCTTCGGAAATTCGGCAGAATTTCTCTTCGGAATTTTGAAGAATTTTTCTTCGAAGAAACAACTTCTCTTCGCGAATTCAGAAAATTCAAAGGTATTTTTCTTCGGAAAATCTAAGGAATTTCCCCTCGGAGATTTTGAAGAATTTCCATTCGGAAAAATCGGGGATATTTTCCTATGAGAATTCGGAAAACTTTCCCTTCGAAAATTCAAAGAAATATTCAATCAGAGATTTGAAGGAATTTCCCTTCAGAAATTTGGAGAAATTCGCTTCGGAAATTCGGAGGAATTTTCCTTCGGAAATTCGGATGGATTTCCCTTTCAAAAATCCGGCATAATTTGCTTTCAGAAATTCATAATAATTTCCTTTCGAAAAATTGTAACAATTTTCTCTCGGCAAATCGTAGGAATTCCGGAGGAACATTGCTTCGGAAAGTGGGACGAAAATCGGAATTCATGTCAAAACCTGGAACCCAGAAGATTTCTTTGTGCAAAATTCTTCTGCCATTAAATGGAAACTATGACAAATGGCTCGACTGCTCATGAAATTCTGAACAACCGAACGGAACCGGACGGATGATCTCTTCGTTCCATTTTGGCTCCTCCTACCGGACAAACTAAAATAGGTTATGATGACATCGATGGCGTAGTTTGGTTCTGTCCGAAAAATGACGCCTCAAAAGCGCAATTATTGGATACCCTTGTGGCCCGAGGTAAACAACCCTTCAGGGAAATTTGAGGTATTTTGGGAGATCGTGATGTTGTCTATATGCAGGCCATTTATAGTTTTCTTTGTACTTCTGACATCAAACTCTAGTATTTTATTTTTTCTTGGTACTCTCTGCCTTGCTTTTACGTACAGCTCCGTGGCTCCTAGCCACGAATCAGCTCCTAGTATAAGAATCAGAAGCCCCGTCCATCTTCAACCCCTCTTTTACTGAGAACGACTGAAAGATCTGTTCTAGATTTTTTTTGGCTTTCTCTGTCTTATGTATTCAAAACGATGTGGTTTGTTTTGCCCGACGTTTCGGCCTTTCATTTTGGCCTTTTATTCTAACTAAACAGTTAGACAGTTTCACCCTTGAAAAAGGCCAAAATAAAAGCCGAAACGTCGGGCAAAACAAAAACATCGTTTTGAATACACAAGACAGAGAAAGCCAAAAAAAATCCATAGCTAATAATAATATCATATTGATTGTACATAACACGAATAACTGCTTCTTCTTCTTCTTCTTATTGGCATTACATCCCCACACTGGGACAGAGCCGCCTCGCCGCTTAGTGTTCATTAAGCACTTCCACAGTTATTAACTACGAGGTATCTAAGCCAAATTACCATTTTTGCATTCGTATATCATGAGGCTAACACGATGATACTTTTATGCCCAGGGAAGTCGAGACAATTTCTAATCCTAAAATTGCCTAAACCGGCACCGGGAATCGAACCCAGCCACCCTCAGCATGGTCTTGGTTTGATAGCCTAAGCCTACCAAATAAACTAGAAAAAAACACCAATTAACACATTCTGATGCTTGGCATAAGACGAGTTAATACAATCCCATTGAATTCCACCACTGAATTGTATCTTGACAGATACGTATTTCGACCTCAACAGTAAGGCCGTCTTCAGTGTCTCGTACTTGACTCGACTTAGTCGTATCAAGTCGAGTCAAGTACGAGACACTGAAGACGGCCTTACTGTTGAGGTCGAAATACGTATCTGTCAAGATACAATTAAGTGGTGGAATTCAATGGGCTTGTATTAACTCGTCTTATGACAAGTGAAGACATTCCACTAAAAAGCTCAAAATAACTTTCTTAACATTCTGATGATAAACTAAGTACCTCAATTGTTTTCTAATGAACTTTGGAAGAGATTGGACGAGGTATTTTCTTCGCAATTCAAGGTTGCTTTTGCTCGGAGCCATGACCAATTCCATTACCTCGAATAGGGCACCCTGGGATTCGATGACAACAAAGGGATTTGTCGAGCTCGCTCCGCCGAAATTGATGGAAAAGACTCATGTATGCTCAGAATAGTATAATTTTCTGCGTCTGTATTTTTTACGCACTGATTAGCTTTCATTATTTTTTTCTGTGTATTTAATCTAGCTAAGGAGTCCTTCTGAAATTATTTTAGTATTTTCTTTAGTTCCTCAAGAAGATCTAACTGGAAATCCTTCAAGAATTCTGCCTAACATTTCTCTCGTATATCCTCCATAACTTCCATATGGAACTCTTTTAGGAAATCTTTCTGGAAATACTCCGATCATTCCTCGTAGAAATTCTCCAGGAGTTTTCTCTGGAATATCACCAGGACCTCAACCTGATACACATCATTGAATTCTTTCTACAGAGATAAAAATATGTTGTGATTTTGAATGTTTTTCCATGCATACATTTGGAACGTACAAATAAACGCAACATTCAATCAAACTTACTGTTCTTTTTAATCGAAATAAATTTAGCCTGTGCTTGCTTGTAAAATTCAGTGAAATTTAGTTGAATATCAAATGTTAATTCGTTTGTGGAGATAAGCTGACATTTACACGTCGTTGAATTTTCAAAGCTATGTTCCGTGTGGAATTATATATCAAAATTCATTCAGGAATTTCCCTGGGAAATCCTGCAACAATTCTTCTTGGAATTGTTCCAGGAGTTTCATTGGAAATTTATCTAGAACTATTAGAATTTTTCTATACGGTTATCTTGGAATTCCTACAAGAGTTTTACTGGACAAGTATCCAGGAATTACTTCTGAAACTTCTCCATGCGGCAGAAAAAACTTCTGGAAAAAAATTCTTCTGAAATCGGAATTTTCGGAAAAATCATGGAGGATATTCCAGAGAAAAAACAACAGAATAAATTTAATTCAGAAGGAACTCATAAATTGTATTTCTTCGGAAATTCATTCAATAGTTCCTCCAAAAATATCAGAAGTTTTTACAATTGGTGGAATTATAAAGGAACCACTAGAATATTAAGAAGAAACTTGTTGTGGAGCTCCGGTAGAAGGTTCTGTAGGAAGTTCTGTAGGGGGCATAAGTATTAGTAGCATTTAGATTACAGTCAAAAAATGATTCGAAAGCTTGTTTTCGGTATAAGGTATAAGAAGTGTTTGTGGGGACTGGCCGTTTCGAAAAGTGTTGTTCTCAGTTCTCTTTTCTAGGAAATTTTATTTTCAAAGAAATGTCATTTTCGGCGAAAAGACATTTTGTGGGAATTTTATTTTTGGGCCAATTTTATTTCCGAAAAATGTTATGTCCAATTCCTTAAGAAATTCCTGGAGGAATTCATGGTTGAGTTTGTGCAAGATCACTGAAGAAGTTCATGAGGCAACTCCTGGAGGAACTGCTGAAGGAATTCAAGAAGGAACTCTGTAATAATTCTTAAAGAAATTCCTTAATAAAACTCTTGGAGAATTTCCTTGAAGAATTTCGGAAAAAGCTCTTGAAAACGACGGATACGAACTCAATGGAAATTTATGCATGATAAAGCGTTTTTGCATTGTCACAAAAGCACGAAATCCCCACTAACCAAATCAACGGCGACACGTCAATTTCAACCGTCCAGCCATGTACTTTTTTATTTGGACAATCAAATCAAAACAATCAAGATGTTAGATGACAGGTGGAACTAAAGTCGTTTTCTATTATAAGTTCGGACTCGTAGTTTGTCAGGTTATAAAACGATTTCGACATTAGGATCAATTCTTTGCCGATTACTTCTTTTTATAAAAGTCAATGAATTCTCGCTTAACTTTTCAAAAGGACCTAAGTAACATTTTTTTCATGATTTAATTTGAATAGCGCAATCAACAGATCAACATAGAATCTATTGATTGCAGTGTTCAAATTAATTCATGAAAAAAATGTTACTTAGGTCCTTTTGAAAAGTTAAGCGAGAATTCTTGAATTTTTTTTCCAGCTAGTATTCCAGTTAAAAACTTAAAGGCCGAATGATGAAGTATTCAATCATATGCAATGAGCACCTTTTGCATTTCGACATCCAGCTTGCGATGTTTTCTTTATTATTTTTCGAAGCGGTTACGCTACTTCGCTTGCTTCCGGATATGAACACTCAGCTTCTTTTTGGACAGGAGCGGCTTTTCGGCGAGTGATCCTAATTTTAGTTAACACCTTTGACCACAAAGACCTCGGCCACAGTTGGAGCAGCAGCTCTGCCAACCGTTTTTAGCCTGTATGCCGAAGTTCACTTAAATAAAATCGCAAACTGCGTAATAGCTCGCTACACGGGATTGTACTGATCCCAGACGACGTTATAGGAGAACAGAGCACGGATGATTTGCAGCTCTTTTATCGACGTGAAGGTTGAGCCGCTGGGGAAGTGAATCAGGAAAAGCTAATCACAGTACTTTTAGTCGACGTTGTAGTTATCAATCTTGAGAGACGAATCTATACCATTTCGTCGCATGACATTTAGTCGAATGACATTGCGTCGGATGGACATTTTTTGGACATTGTTTTGTGGAAAATTCTCGATTGTTTATGGAAGTTTTGCATTATTTGTAGAAATTTTATATTTGTTTATTACCCATACATTGATTTCTTCATTAGCAATTTCCACATTTTTTTTATGGAAAATTTCTAATTCTGCCAAAAAATTTTAATTTTGTGGAAAATTTTATGTGCATTTCTAATACTGATTTTTTGGAAATTTCGTATTCTTTTTTCAAAGGAAAATTCTGATTTCTTTAAGGACAATTTTGATTTATTTAAGTAAAATTCTACTTTTATAATTGCAATTTTTACTTCTAAAAGTGCTAACATATTTTATTTTCGTAGAAAATTCTTTATTTTTTTGGTTAGTAATTTTCAAATTTTTAGATGGAATTTATTTTTATTTTTATTTTCTTTGCTTCCTTGTTTGAGATCGAAAAACAGCTGCTCCGAGACGCCTTTGGTATATAAGGATGACAACCGTTTCTTCTTATCTACCTGGTTCGTCGCTTTTTAGCACGCATTTACTTTCATTTTTTGTGATTGTGACGCGACATATTTGCGTCCAGTATACGGGGAATGTTGGGACGGAGCACTTATGAACTTTACTTGGGAATGTATCCAGAAGGCTCGTGCCGTTCGTACAGTATCGAATCCTAAAAATGATCGAGTGAGAGAAGCTCTGCGGACCCTTCATAGCTGACGAGGTGCAACTTATGAATCAACGCTTTCGATGGTCATGACCATACGTAAATAAAGTAGCTTCGTGTAATCAACACCCGTCTCACCCGAAGAAACATTTGGAATAGGACTTACCACTATTTAATTAAAAACACCACACCAATAATTCATCACTGCGAGGTGCTGCAATGTGTAATGGCTTAAGTGCTCGAAGCATAGAATTTAAGAAAAACGTGTTCTCATTATTTATGGTTCCTTTTCGTACTGAAAATCATGATTGCCAGACATACAGGCATACCCGAATTAAATTTGATTCGTATAAAAAAGCTAAGTGCTTGATTAAAAATTAATCTTGATAGTGAACACAAATCGTTAGCTTCAAAACCCTTCATATGGCCAATAGGAATCAAATTTATAGAGTTTACGTTACCTGAACAAAGATGACAATGGGATAACTATTGAGCCTTGTTAAGTGGTTGATATAATTGGATTTTTTGATCGTAAATGATTATTTTTTTAAATACATAAGCATGAGCATGAGCATGATTGACCGCCCACGGTTGCTACTCCGTTATTGCCAGGTCGGCAGTAATTACACAGAGAACCAACAGATGATGTTTGGGACTAACATCATCCTCAATGTGTAAGAACTGGTGACCCAAATATTAAGCAATACCAGCGCCGGCCGTGTCCGACTGCAGGTCAATTAAGGAATGGGTAGGAGAATGTTGACGTGATACTCGCTTTGATGGAGTAGGAGAATGTTGACGTGATACTCGCTTTGATAAAAGCCGACGAGTCATCTGCACTTCCACGAGAAATCACTGGGATGTTGGATACATGGGGTAGGTATTGAAGCAGGGTTCGTTTGGGTAAACGGTATGCCGTGTATAGCGTGTAGTTTGATCAATTCAAAACATAATCGAACGAACACTAATTATTTTAATTACCGACCGCACTAAGCAGAACAAAATTGTCGATGACCAGCCGATCTCTCTGCTTACTGACGCGAACTGAATCTTCACTTTCTAATTATTTTACTCTCCCGCACAAAGCAGAACAACATTTCGATGATCGGGCGATCGCACAAAGCAAAACAAATTATGTGATGACCGGCCGATCATTCTGCCTACTGAATAAATCACGACTGTACGTGACCTCTAAATGCTGAACATTTGTCTTTCAAGTAACAAACAAACATGATCTACTTTTTTTTCACTCAATTCTGATAGAAAATTTGATACTCCTAAATAAACGTCTCTGAGGCATGTTTCAAGATTGCGATTAATTAAATCTATTCACATATCGACCGCACAAGCAGATCAAAAACTTCTGATTCTCGCGAACAATCTGCATATCTAATAATACATGAAAGGCAAAAACGCACTCTGATCTTTTTTCTTTTACTTTTTTCCGCCATTACTTGCCTTCTGGAAAAAAAATGAATGAATAAAGCGATGAAAAACAAGTGAAATCAGACCATCAAAATATACCATATTAGATACTTACTTTCACTGCTTCATATATGTCTTACCAGCATTCGTTATCTAGATTAAACCCGTCAAAAATTATGAAAATCATGAAATATTTTGAACATTCTTGTAACACGTACATTAATTACAGCTTAAAGGGTTCATTCATGTTCGACCGTTTAAAGATTTGGATCTATCCACAAATAAAATCTTGTAAAGTTAAAATATAATGGTACTGCGGCTGTGCACAAACCGGGGCAAACTCACAAAAAACTTTGCAGGAGCAAATTCAATCAATTCTACGCACTAATCTGCAATTAGGGATAGTGATTGACCACTATGTCAACGGCTATGGGCGTTCAGAACCGGGAACCGTTTAAATGATCCGGATCCTTTAAGTGAGTGAATAATTCGAAGCTCACTTTTTGAAAGATCCGGTTCACCAGATCAGCAAATTATCTAACCATTTGTAAAGAAATGACAATATTATAAGTTTATTGTAGATTTTATATAAAAGTGTTGTACGTTTGAGAGCGAGAGTGGGTTGAAATTATTGTCTGTACGAGTCAAAACTGTGGTTTTGAATGACAACATTTAATATTAAATTTCTTTCCACCTTCGTTCACCTTTCAGTAATTTAGTGCGCTTGAGTAGAATTAGCTTGCCTCAAAAGCAAAGGCATGTTTAGTTAGTAAATGCATTATTGCATGCACTTGGGAAACATCCATACATCACACTACGGGACGAGGAAAGATTAGAGGTGATGGGAAAAGCGACGAAGCAATGAATAAATTTTTAAATAAAAGAGCTTAATGGAGTTTCCCTTACTTCTGAATTAATAAGCGTATAGAAACCTCTATTTAAAGAAGACAATAAGAAAGACCTATCTAGCTATACAGCCATCCTAAAGGTATTTGGGTTGATCTCACAAAATTCGACTTCCTCCCTCGGCCAGACATTCACCCTGATGAAATCCAATCTTCAATCTTCGCGAGCACGGCACACATAATTAAGCAAATCATTTTGTCCTTTTGTACACCACGCTGATTTAAAGGCTTTTTGGATTGGTTCAAAATTATTTTTATGTCATTTTGAAGTGAAACAGAAAAACCGACGGAAGCAGCAACGCAGAAAAAGAACACGTCCACTCGTGTGCACGGCACACTTCGATCTTTCCGTAAATGATTATTTTTTTAAATACAAAATAATAAGTGCTATGTCATTGTTGTATTATTATGCTAATTTACATGGACTTGTATAGTCTTAATACTATCATTATTGGAGCTTGAAATAGCCTGTTGATGAACCTAGAAAAAATGAATAATGATTAAATAATAAATGATTTGCAAAAATGCACAAAAACTCAAAAACTACTTTTTAAGAAATTTCACAAAAGCTTTAAACATTACCAACATTACCGAGTTTCAAAAATCAAAATTGGGTGTGTAGTAGTCGTCTATAAGTTTCATTATATTTCTATATTAAAAATTGATGTTTCGCTTGCTTTTGATTGTTTTATTGCTACTAAACGATATTAAAATACCTGCTGTAGCAACTTCCATATTAACTGAAATATTTTGGCTTTTTCAGTCTGATATAAACCCGTTTGAATATATCAGACTGAAAAAGCCAAAATATTTCAATAAACACCCCAGTCGAACTGTAATCAATTTCATATTAACGTAATCAAACAATATCCCAATTCCCAACCATACTAATACAGTTAGTCATATTTACCGAAAATTTAAATCGTCTGCCACTCGACTTCCGGAAGGAATATGCAATTGCTGCTCGTGCCTCCTGACGCCGAAACTCCCCTCTAGGGTCCTCGCTTATTCTTCAATTTGCACAACCACTCTACTCACACTACGGACGGGGCTGCAACAATACTGATTCTGTTCCACGTGCTGCTTCCTTGACTCTAATCTATGACAGCAGCAGTGAGCTTCTATGCTGTCAAGTATTCCCTTCTCACTTCGGTGCACTCATGCAAAGGCGGAACCAGTACGAAGTGTATGCACTATTTATTTGTCGTTGCAAGATTTATGTGCACTATTTCTTTGCTTTAATTCTGGCTGCTTTTGTCGCTATGTGAACATTTATCTGCACTGGCTAGGTGAGATTGCACTTTTTCCACAGAGGATGCACTTTTGCAGGCGTGGAATCGATTCGATAACTATGGGTATCTCGGTATCGGAACAACCACCACTACCACTACGACCAGCAAACAACCACCAACAACACTGCACACTACAACTTCGGGGCAGAACCACTTGATTGATTAATTTTCCACCTTTCTGCTTCCGTTGGTCATTGGAACTGGCACTGCCGATGAGGATGCCTGCTGGAGAGGAAACAAACAACATGTGTCGATGGGGCTACAAATGCACAATGCCATCCATTATTAACGCTTTGGTTCCACCCACGCGTGGTGACTGAGTGTGTATCTGTGTACGTATGTATGTGATGACAACAAATACACGATAATCGGGGACTCCTATCGCTCGAGCCGCTGGAGACTTGCAATAGTTCCCACTGTGACTCCGCGGGACTCCGGAACGGGAAGATCGAATCGAAAGGGGATAAGAAAATGAAAGCAACCGAGTGACATGACCGGATCCATAAATAGAAAGCCATTTTTTCTTGCCAATCCAGCCGTTATTGTTCATTGTGATGCCTCTAGTTCTCTTCACTTACCTTTGGATATACTTTACCCTTACCATTGGCCAAAAGTTCAAGCTGTCTAGGGCAAATTCCTGCCTCTGCCAACAAGGTTGCTCGCCACTCACTGAGAGACACCATAAGATATTTATGGCAACAAAAGAAGTCAACAATGAGCAGATATCGATACGGCAGCACAGCTTTGCCGGGGAAAGAAAAGATATTTAGTTGCCCGGACCGCACAGTAAGAGCAAAGCAGGCGCAAAAATAACTTTGCCTGGAGAAACAATTTGATCCCAAAGGGATTTAATCGGCAGTGTGAGATTCTTGCTGGAGCAGAAATTGTGTGGCCTAATGGAAATTACTTTGAGCACAGCTTTTCTCCAACCCCAAACTGGGGACAACACATGCATGGGACAAAGAATTATTAAAAATTACAAATATGCTGGTGCATTAATTATATAGCTATGGCATTTAACTCGAATATTCAGACTCAACAACTATCTCCAAAAGCACGTTCTGCCATAAATCGATCAACAAACGCTTTGAAACTCCCCAATCAACAGAGCAATCCTGCTGCTTCCATCTACTCGTAAATCAATCCCCTACTTGCGCAACACTGCATGCATCCTTTTTCCATCTTGACTTTTCCCGATACGGCCCGGGAGGCGGCATAGCAGGCAACAGAGATTTCACCTACCCACCGAACAACAAAAAACACCTTTCTTTATTCCTCATCGCCAGCGCCAAAGCTGCCGCTCTTAGTGAGAATTCCCTAAGGCGAACCTTTTGACAACATCAACCAACCAACGAACAGCGAGTACGAAAACTGCTCGCGGAAGGTATCCTCATTGCACGTGGCACCTGATAGGAGGCGACGTAGCGACAACGACGACGATGACGTGACAACGAGAGCGAATGCAATAAATCTTCCATCCACAACGGTGGCGATGGCGACATTCTGTGTGTTGTGTCCTTTTATGTAAATGGAGCCGCGACTTTCTTCGGGGTTTCCAGTTCCAGGATTCAGGTGGTTGTTGGTGGACACGCTGCACTGTGCACCACCCCCCCTCCCACCAGGTGGGTACACATTCACGAGCAAGTGGAAAAAAATCTGTTCGCCTCTTGAAAAGCCGCCCGAGGCGGGCCAGGAGAATGTCGTCGTCTTTTCGCTTTTCGTGGAAGGTTCCGCAACACGGGCCCGGATGAAGTATTTCGAGAGCCTTGGCAACGGCGAAGGCGTAGGCGAAATGACTTTTTCTTTTCGGAAAAAGGTGGATTTTCCTAAGATCTTTTTGTACGCCGTTCAACGGCGTTGTGTTCGGTGAACCTTGTTCGAGAAATGATGCGACACAGATTTATGGAACGGGACGCAAATTCTGTCAAATTTTATAGTGCCGCCAAGGGACCTTTCATATTGACTAGCGTTTGAAAGATAAAAGGCGCTGGAAGTTATTTGAATGACGATGGATGAATACTGAATAGTGAGGATTGATGGTGGCTTTCTGCCTAAGTAAGATAAGATTGGTTCACAGCAACCCTAATAAAAATTTCATACTGCTTTTGAGTGAAAAAGTTTAGTCATTTTATGTACTATCAATAAAGAGAACCTTTTTTCCAATATATGGCTGATAGAATTGATCATGGATAATGAAGTATGATGTATGGGAAAATGCAAATAGTTAAAAAGGGGAAGTTTAAAATGGTATTTCATATATGATTCAGCTTTTTTAGTTTAATAATGCTAGATTTGTATGCGTAGTAAACAATTCTGTGGATAGTTCCCCGTGTAAATCGTTTGGCATAATGCCGTTTAAGATGATTTTTATTGTAGTATAATAATTATCCAAGCTGATTACTGAATGGAGCATTTTGGTCACTGTGAGTGGAGAATTTTAGTCACTGTATTTCTGGTAAACGATCCAATAGTCGTGGGTGTTCCTAAAGTTGCGGTAATACAGTGCACTATGGTTCAGGATACAGTTTTACGCGGAAAGATGCATTTTACGGCAAAACTGTATTTTTTTTTATAAAAAAAATGTTATTCTACATAATTGTTAGAAATAGTAAGACCATCATTATGGTGCTATCAAAAAATAGGGTGGGCTATCAAAAAATTAGATTTTTTTGGAATACTGACATGTTATGTTCTACAAAGTTGAAGCGCAGTTTATTCCAATAAATGTTGCTAAAAAAGCTTTTTCTGTAGCTCTTAAGTTGGTTGATTTAGAGCAATTTTACCTTATTGGATTAGGGTGTACATACAAAAACAGTATTTTTGATCTATTGTTTAGTTTTAGATTTCTTCTTCTTCGGGTGACTTTAAGAGCTTAAAAAATGCAACTTTTGATGGGTAAATATGCTCAATATCTTTTTCCGATCACAATTTATAATCGGTTTTCTGTCTAAATTAATTTCTGTCTAAGTTAAGTTTAAAGTTGATATCTCCGGTTAGGGCAGACCAAAAAAAATATGTATACACGGCATTTGAAAGAGCAATTCATATTCTTTATTAAGTCAAAAAAATTGTGATATGTTATTTTTATATCTCAAATTTTACAAATTTTACTGAAGTAATGTTTTTTCAAGTTAATTGATATAACTCAACAACGGGAGAATATACAGACGATGTTATTATAGCAGAACACTCGTTTTGAAAAGGCCCAAAAGTCTTTAGAAGGTGACATTCGTGAAAAATAAAAACTCAGTTTAATCCACCTAGCGATGATGATGCCTTTCTCGTGCGTTATAAAATGAAATAAAAAACACATCAGATATGTCAAAATAGCATTTTAGGGAAATAGATTTCATTATTACCGATCCAATGTCCGATCGGTCTAATTTTCAATAGGGTCTAACTAGGCCACAATCTGCGTCGAATGACCCTTGTTGCAAGAAAATCGGATAATGCTAAATACAAAAAAGGTTGCCTCGCTTTTTTGTACACATACAGAAACACACACATACAGACATCACTTCATATCGTCGAGCTGAGTCGATTGGTATATAACACTATGGGTCTTCGAGCTTTCTATAAAAAGTTCGGTTTTGAAGCGGTCCTATAGCCTTTCTGTATACTTAGTATACGAGAAAGGCAAAAAAAGATGATTGACTAAATTAGCTGTTTTCAAGCGTTACGTGGAGATGCTTTTTTCTTCTTTTTACTGGAATTACATTCCCCACCAAATTACCATTATTGCATTCATATATCATGAGACTAACACCATGATGCAAAGATGAGAAATCGAGAAATTGTTTAATTCAAAAATGTGTTAGACTGGACCGGAAATCGAACCCAGCCACCTTCAGCTTGGTCGTGCTTTGTAGCCGTGCATCTTACCGCACGGAAAGTCCTAGGCCTATGCATTTTACAGAGGAATCTCTGGAAAATGTTATGAGTTAGATTTTGCTTTAGAAGCATGTTTGAAAGGAGGCTTCCGAGCCTCTTGAAAGGAGGCTTCCGAGCCTCTTGAAAGAGGTTTCTGAGCTCTTGAAAGGAGGCTTCTGAGCCTCTTGAAAGGAGGCTTCTGAGCCTCTTGAAAGGAGGCTTCTGAGCCTCTTGAAAGGAGGCTTCTGAGCCTCTTGAAAGGAGGCTCTGAGCCTCTTGAAAGGAGGCTTCTGAGCCTCTTGAAAGGAGGCTTCTGAGCCTCTTGAAAGGAGGCTTCCTGAGCCTCTTGAAAGGAGGCTTCTGAGCCTTTGAAAGGAGGCTTCTGAGCCTTTTGAAAGGAGGCTTCTGAGCCTTTTGAAAGGAGGCTTCTGAGCCTCTTGAAAGGAGGCTTCCTGAGCTCTTGAAAGGAGGCTTCTGAGCTCTTGAAAGGAGGCTTCCTGAGCCTCTTGAAAGGAGGCTCTGAGCCTCTTGAAAGGAGGCTCTGAGCCTCTTGAAAGGAGGCTTCTGAGCCTCTTGAAAGGAGGCTCTGAGCTCTTGAAAGGAGGCTTCTGAGCCTCTTGAAAGGAGGCCTGAGCCTCTTGAAAGGAGGCTCTGAGCCTCTTGAAAGGAGGCTTCTGAGCCTCTTGAAAGGAGGCTTCTGAGCCTCTTGAAAGGAGGCTTCCTGAGCCTCTTGAAAGGAGGCCTGAGCCTCTTGAAAGGAGGCTTCCTGAGCCTCTTGAAAGGAGGCTCTGAGCCTCTTGAAAGGAGGCCTGAGCCTCTTGAAAGGAGGCCTGAGTCTCTTGAAAGGAGGCTTCCTGAGCTCTTGAAAGGAGGCTTCTGAGCCTCTTGAAAGGAGGCTCTGAGCCTCTTGAAAGGAGGCTTCGAGCCTCTTGAAAGGAGGCTCTGAGCCTCTTGAAAGGAGGCTTCTGAGCCTCTTGAAAGGAGGCTTCTGAGCCTCTTGAAAGGAGGCTTCTGAGCCTCTTGAAAGGAGGCTTCTGAGCCTCTTGAAAGGAGGCTTCTGAGCCTCTTGAAAGGAGGCTTCTGAGCCTCTTGAAAGGAGGCTTCTGAGCCTCTTGAAAGGAGGCTTCTGAGCCTCTTGAAAGGAGGCTTCCGAGCCTCTTGAAAGGAGGCCTGAGCCTCTTGAAAGGAGGCTCTGAGCTCTTGAAAGGAGGCTTCCTGAGCCTCTTGAAAGGAGGCTCTGAGCCTCTTGAAAGGAGGCTTCTGAGCCTCTTGAAAGGAGGCTTCCTGAGCCTCTTGAAAGGAGGCTCTGAGCCTCTTGAAAGGAGGCTTCTGAGCCTCTTGAAAGGAGGCTTCTGAGCCTCTTGAAAGGAGGCTCTGAGCCTCTTGAAAGGAGGCTCTGAGCCTCTTGAAAGGAGGCTTCTGAGCCTCTTGAAAGGAGGCTCTGAGCCTCTTGAAAGGAGGCTCTGAGCCTCTTGAAAGGAGGCTCTGAGCCTCTTGAAAGGAGGCTCTGAGCCTCTTGAAAGGAGGCTTGAGCCTCTTGAAAGGAGGCCTGAGCCTCTTGAAAGGAGGCTCTGAGCCTCTTGAAAGGAGGCTTCTGAGCCTCTTGAAAGGAGGCTCTGAGCCTCTTGAAAGGAGGCTTCTGAGCCTCTTGAAAGGAGGCTCTGAGCCTCTGAAAGGAGGCTTCTGAGCCTCTTGAAAGGAGGCTCTGAGCCTCTTGAAAGGAGGCTTCTGAGCCTCTTGAAAGGAGGCTTGTGAGCCTCTTGAAAGGAGGCTCTGAGCCTCTTGAAAGGAGGCTTCCGAGCCTCTTGAAAGGAGGCTCTGAGCCTCTTGAAAGGAGGCTTCTGAGCCTCTTGAAAGGAGGCTTCCTGAGCCTCTTGAAAGGAGGCTTCTGAGCTCTTGAAAGGAGGCTGAGCCTCTTGAAAGGAGGCTTGAGCCTCTTGAAAGGAGGCTTCCTGAGCCTCTTGAAAGGAGGCTTCTGAGCCTCTTGGAAGGAGGCTTCTGAGCCTCTTGGAAGGAGGCTTCCGAGCCTCTTGAAAGGAGGCTTCTGAGCCTCTTGAAAGGAGGCTTCTGAGCCTCTTGAAAGGAGGCCTGAGCCTCTTGAAAGGAGGCTTTCGAGCCTCTTGAAAGGAGGCTCCCCGAGCCTCTTGAAAGGAGGCTTCCCGAGCCTCTTGAAAGGAGGCTTCCGAGCCTCTTGAAAGGAGGCTTCCGAGCCTCTTGAAAGGAGGCTTCCGAGCCTCTTGAAAGGAGGCTTCCGAACCTCTTGAAAGGAGGCTTCCGAACCTCTTGAAAGGAGGCTTCCGAGCCTCTTGAAAAGAGGCTTACGAGTTGGAGCCTTTTGAAAGGAGCCTTCCAAGCTTTTTGCAACGGAGCCGCTGAGCTTTTCGGAAAAAGGCTTCATGTCTCTCAACTGGATGCACCAGAACCTTTAGATTTTTTATTCTAGTTCGGAAGCATATTATTCAATATTTTGTCTCGATCAGGTATAACATTATTTTTTTTAAATTCGTTCATTCGACGTTTTTTTGTCCCACAGCCCTTAATACACTGCTCTGCTTGGGGTAGACAGGATTCAAAAGTCTTTTAACTACTGACCGCCATGCAGATAATACAAAATTTTGGAATAAGAAATCTTAATTTTTTTGAATAAGTTTTCATTGGAATTGTAATACATCCGCCATTACGCATTTTTGTTCGAGGTACCCCCTGGGGCCAGCGAAGGTACCTCCAGGGGTACATGTACCCCAGGTTGAGAACCACTGACGTAGAATGGTCGCGCGGTCATCAGAGCATTGTTCTGCTTTGTGAGGGTGAGTTAATTAATAAGCAAATGAAAATCAGTGCGCATTCTATTGTGTTTTGTTGATCACGCAGAACGATCCAGCGATCATAAGATTTTCTCCACAGGAACTCGAATTCGTTTGTAATCTTGATCCTCAGTGCGGAAAACCGATGAAAGTTTTAGTTTTAGGGCGCTAAAACGCCAGTGTTCGGAATATGAGTCATGTTCGGGATTTGAGTCAAAACGGTATAAAGGGAAATTCTTCTGCGGAAAATTCTTCTTGAAAATAATGAGAGTTTTGACGGAAAGTTCTTCTGAATTTCCACGATGAAAATTTATTGCATTCTCTCAGGAAATTATTCTGAAATTGTTTTTAAATTGCCATGGAAATTTCTTCTTTTTTTTTAATTTCTACTTAAAGCTTTTCTGAATTCCCACAAAAAAAAAATCCTAATTTTAAGAAAGAATTAATTCAAATTTTAACAAAAAAGTGATATTTGTTTGTTCCAAATAGTTCTGAATTGACACAGGAAATTCTTTTTAATTTCCATAGAAATTCTCACGAATCTCTTCAAGGAAATTTTCCTCAAGGTTTCTCTACAAACGGCGGTGGTTCCAAGGCATGCTTTTGAACTTCCTTGAAAATTTTCCTCAAAGTTTAACAGGAAACTGTTTTTTTTTTTTGCCTACTGAAAATTGATTTTACGCTACACTGATTTATTTATAATTTTCCCTGCTTTTTGCATTCAAGTCTCTATTGGAATTTCATGTAAAATAATTTTGAAGAACATCACCGTAAAGTCAGTTAGGCCTAAAAAACGACTTTATGCCAAATACCATATTTTGTTAACATATTCTATCGTTCTGTGCAGGGACAGAAAAAGTCACTTCAACTACACTCAACCAGTTGACATCCAACACACAATCAGGTCACCAGTCCTTTACAAATTTGAATGTGCGAATGAATAGAACGGAATATGCATGAACTGTGGCAAGCGTCGACTCTCAGTGTCATTGTTGAGTGCGGTGTCAAAATGGATCTTCAGCTTGGCATATTGATATTCAATTTGAAATCTCGAAATATGAATATCATTTCCTACTGCAGTGCAAGGATTTAACATTTAACAATTTCGACTAATACCTGCTATTCAAATGGTAAGTCTTCAGGCTCATCTTTGTTCTGCACCAGTGCAAATCGTTTTCATTTCTGCTGCTCATAAGCAAAAGTAAAACGGATCGTCATGAGCAAGGTGTTAGTCGTATAAAATAGACTTATACAACTTAAAACCTGACAGAAACCGAAGAATTTGCACCGAGTTTGCTCCTAAGACAGTGATGTTAAAATTTTTGCAAAAAAAATGTGGAACCACGGAAATTACGTCAATGGTAAAACTGTAGAGGTGTGTATAATGGTAGTGCTCTATATGTTAGACTGTTTGATCTGCAACCAGAGATTTCAGACAACGATCTGTATGTGGTTCTCAACCAGTACGGGAAAGTTCATCGTTTGAATGTCAAGTTACAAGACATCGTAGGAGCACTCGCCCTTTGAGGAAAAATAGGGAGCCGAATAACGTCTCTTTTTTTCAGTTTTAAGCCTTAATAAACACCTGAGCCTTAATAAACAAATCAATACAAACATATATTCAAAAATAAGGGCATTCAAAATAATGGCTACAATCCGGAATCCTTCCATTTGTCTGAAAATGCCCTAACAATGCAGATGAAAAAATCTTACGATGAGAAGTATGCGAAATCAAGACAAATCCCTTACGTAATTGATGTGTCACTACTAAGAAGCCTTGTTTCAAAGACGATACTGAACCTCGAAATCCTCATCTGCTATGTAAAAACCAACTCCGAGACTTATTTTATTACATTCGACTACAGACTTGTAACATTCATACTAAACCGATGGAAATCTCGTGAAGCGTAACGCAAGTTATGCGATAAAATAATCGATATTTTATCAAGGAAAATCCATCTCATAAATAGAACCATCTCTGTTCTCCAGCGGATTGGATTGGTTCCACCGTCCTTACTTCATTTCCAGCCGTTTTTAGCCGAAGCTAGGTATTACTAGTTCTAGCAAGTCAGATGACGGTGGTAGAAGCTGAGTGTTGGCATATTTCCCCATATTTTCTCATATCCAAATTCACCCGCCCCGGTACAGTTCAGCGTTCTCTCATCGTCGAACGATTCTGATTTACCCTCCTGCAGTAGATATTCGCATCGCCTTGGTAGCGCTACGAATGAACTCGGAACGAGTAAGGTATGGTCCTAAAAGGCACTCCTTACGATTTTTCAATGTTTCACCCAATGTATAGTTCAAAATCATTTTAATTTCGCTTCTTATCTAATAGATAAGCTGCATTCTACAGTCATCTTCTCTATATATTTGTTTACTTTGAAAGTCAAGGGTAACGCAAAGGGTGCGTTCTAGACCATTTTCCTCTTCATCCAGTCGGTGGAAGCATAATAAACGAACCAACAGCTCAAAAATAGATACCTTCACATAGCACAGAGATGATATGTAGAGCAGCAATATCAGCAGAAGCCGGCACCGCTTCGGTGGAAACAAGCATAGAAAATATGCTCTCTCCATTTCAACTGATAGTTATCAGATCGCTTTGAACCTGAAGGTGTGCTTTCGCAAGTTGGAAGCCAACCGTGTGTTGGCACGGATGGTGGACTCCACTGAAAGGTGGATGCGAGCTGGGATGAGTTTAATAATAAACAAATCCATTCTCAAGAATTTGGGGTGAAGATAATTCCTAGATTTCGTATTTTTCTTTGTAGGAGCATCGCTTTTGTAAAAGACATAACGCTCGCTCGTAAAAATACTTTAGATACATTTATTCACATATGCTAATGGTTCACAAGAAGCGTTGTTTGTTTTATGACGCCACACAAAAATCATCTCGCATAACCTATGCTTCCAAAATCCTAATTTAAGGTAATGTGCATATAAAACAGCAAAGTTTCTTGGTAACATTTATTGACCGTAAAGGGAATGCATGACCTCTCGCAAATCGCAACTCAACGCCGAGCACAGCCCGGTGAAAGTCAAATGTTGACTCCCTTTAATCACGCCGGTGCTGATACCATCTACCGAGCGCTAAGCGAATTCGGGAGCAGATAGGTACCAAGTTTAACGAGCGATAGCAATTTGCCGAAATGACTGTTTGCTCTGCTTCTCCGAAAGGGCACTCGACGAAATTGAGTTCAACTCTCCAAATTAAATGCTATCGATCAAAGTGGAAGCGCACTTAATGTCAACGTCAGCAGCGCCGGCCGAGCGCAGTAACTGCTGTTGTAATGCGAGCAATTTGATATCCCGTATTCCTCCCGTGGAAATGGCTATCAATCCGACGTTGGTGGTTCGCACGAGTTTTCACCATTGGTGAAAATTTCCAGAAACCCCGAGAACAGTTTAGTACCTAATCAGTGTAAACAAGCAGATCAGAGTGCGGCGTCGGCGGCGGCGGCGGACATTTGCCATGAATCTTCGCGCTAACAAGCGCTATCTGGTTTTCTTTCGTAATTGGGAGCGTGTCTTTTGCATGCATCATAGGCGGATTGTTTTCCAACTTGTCTTCGGAGGAAAGTTATACGGCGAAAAGTTGTCCGTTTGGTGGCTGAAACGGACAAATAATTAATTCGGATCAGAACAGAAGTCAGATGGTACTGCGCTGATGGTTCGACGATTGGCAAGCGGCAATGAGTTGTCTTGAATGAACGAAAGGAAAACTTTTCAACTAAAGAGACGAAGAAGAATGTACTCAGTGGGAAAATATTTATTTACTGAAATTTACATGGCTACGAGTTATCTGATTCACCACTAATTCTCGGAAATGTCGACGTACTTTCTGAAAATATTTACATATTTTCGCGAATACCAATGACCTTGTTCTAAATATCGGAATGAAAATTAGCATTAAGCGATTCGCACTAATTTGAAAATGGTATGAACCAAGATAATGGGTTGGGATTAATCACTACTTCTTAAATTAAAACAACACACTTAAAATAATTAGCAGAATTCAGTGAAATTTCACCGAAATATCAGCAGCAGAGCTGTTTGATGATTTTTTTTCAAATTTGAACTGCTGATCAATGCAAAAACTCGACATAAAATCTGTGACACAATTACTGAACATTTCTGTTGTAGGGATTTTGGGGAAATTCACAATAATCTGTGAAATGACAGTGTGACAAAAGTCTTAATTTGTTGTTCTAATTCCATTATGGCCACGTCCTTTTGAACGCTGCCGAAAAGGAGAAAAGTTATGCTAGACACCTACTTGATAATGTCGTAGGAAGTATTAGGAATTGTTAGTTTTGGAAGGTTATTATAACGTGAAACCTCGTGAAACCGTGGGAAAAGCGAAAGTCATTCGACAACTCAGCCCGCCCCTCACAACCTTTTGCTAAGCAATGTGCAGTTTCACAAACAGATTAAATTTTGTAAAAGTCTTCTTCTCAACTTCGTCGTCTTCATCTTCTATGATGGCATTATATCTTATACTTGTACAAAACAAGTTTTCCCAGAGACAGCGACCACGTTTCGATATTGTTGCACCGATCGAGGAGAGCAATTTTCAAATAAGGAATAATTACTATGAAACAAACAATATCATGAATACCTAGATAGCTATGTTTAGAGATGGGCGTTCAGATCCGGAACCGTTAAAATGATCCGGATCTTAGAAGTGAGTGAATGATTCGTAGCTCACTTTCTGAAAGATCCGGTTCACCAGATCTTGCCATTTGAAAAAAAAAAAAATGCAAATTAAAAAGTTTATTGTAGATCCTCTATTAAATTGCAAAAACCCTGATTCATCCACCTAGCGGTGTTTGTGCCTTTCTCGTACATTAGATACAGTAAAAAAAAATAAGTGAGAATTTTTTAGCGTCTTTTTTTGTATATAAAACGTATTTTGACCATAACTTTTGATCCCATAGTCCGATCTGGCCAATTTTTAATAGGAAACAATGCATCGAATGCAACTTATTGCAAACAAATCGGATTAAGATAAGTGTCTAAAAGATGAGTGAGTTTTATTTTGCGCACATACATATACACACGCACACACATACACACAGACAGACATCATCTCAATTCGTCGAGCTGAGTCGATTGGTATATAACACTATGGGTCTCCGGACCTTCTATCACAAAATCGTCTTGGAAGTGAATATATGGCCTTTTCGTTACACCTTGGTGTACGAGAAAGGCAAAAAGGTTATTTTAGGTTCTCTATACATATTATATATTATTATTATTATCGTCTTTATTTAAGAGGTTTTCAGCCCTTGGCAGTACATATTATATATGCTTGTGAGCAAAAGAGGGATGCAATTATTGCCTGTACGATTCAAAAGTTCCTGAATGACAGCCGTTTCACTATTTGGCATTCTCCTCACAATTTGTTTCAATGATCCAACCCGTATGAAAAATCCGTATCATTAGACTTAATGACCCAGATCTGATCCGTTCAACGAACTGATCCATTTTTCCCTATGTTAGAAATAAAAAAGATTATTGATTAAAGAAATGAATAAAGCTTGTATTGTGCGAGATTAATTCTCTCCGTTTCAGTTTCTTGTCTATTTCCAACTTTTGTCTCTTTCGACCTTGTCCCTTTCGACGTTTTGTAGTTTCGACCCTTTGTTTCTTTTGACCTTTTGTCCTTTTGTCCTTTTTACTATTTGTCCCTTCGACTGTTTGTCCCTTCGACCTTTTGGAATCTATGACAAAAGGTCGGATGACAAAAGTTCAAAAGAACAAAAGGTCGAAATAACATGAGGTCGAAAGAAAAAACGTTGAAAGGGACAGAATGTCGAAAAGACAAAAGGTCGAAAGGGAGAAAAGGTTGAAAGGGACAAAGGATCGAAAGAAATGGAAGGTCGAAAGGGAAAAAGGGTTGAAAGGGACAAAAGGTCGATCAAGAACCAGTTAATAGCATGTGACGTGTATTTTAAAGGAAATTTTAGAATGCATTTAACTTCAAGCAGAAGTAATATACTCATCTCATCAATCAAAATTGAATAATGAGCAATTTTCAAAATTGATTTGTATTGTGCGGGATTGATTCACTCAGTCACAAGTTTCTTGGTCATTTCGATCTTTTGTCTTTCGACCTTTTGTCCTTGCGACCTTTGGTACTTTAGACCTTTTGTCTTCGACCTTTTGAAAGGAGGCTTCCGAGCCTCTTGAAAGGAGGCTTCCGAGCCTCTTGAAAGGAGGCTTCCGAGCCTCTTGAAAGGAGGCTTCCGAGCCTCTTGAAAGGAGGCTTCCGAGCCTCTTGAAAGGAGGCTTCCGAGCCTCTTGAAAGGAGGCTTCTGAGCCTCTTGAAAGGAGGCTTCTGAGCCTCTTGAAAGGAGGCCTGAGCCTCTTGAAAGGAGGCTTGAGCCTCTTGAAAGGAGGCTTTGAGCTCTTGAAAGGAGGCTTCTGAGCCTCTTGAAAGGAGGCTCTGAGCCTCTTGAAAGGAGGCTTCCTGAGCCTCTTGAAAGGAGGCTCTGAGCCTCTTGAAAGGAGGCTTCTGAGCTCTCTTGAAAGGAGGCTTCTGAGCCTCTTGAAAGGAGGCTTCTGAGCCTCTTGAAAGGAGGCTCTGAGCCTCTTGAAAGGAGGCTTCTGAGCCTCTTGAAAGGAGGCTCTGAGCCTCTTGAAAGGAGGCCTGAGCCTCTTGAAAGGAGGCTCTGAGCCTCTTGAAAGGAGGCTTCTGAGCCTCTTGAAAGGAGGCTCTGAGCCTCTTGAAAGGAGGCTTCTGAGCCTCTTGAAAGGAGGCTTCCTGAGCCTCTTGAAAGGAGGCTTCCTGAGCCTCTTGAAAGGAGGCTTCCTGAGCCTCTTGAAAGGAGGCTTCTGAGCCTCTTGAAAGGAGGCTTCCTGAGCCTCTTGAAAGGAGGCTTCTGAGCCTCTTGAAAGGAGGCTTCCAAGCCTCTTGAAAGGAGGCTTCTGAGCCTCTTGAAAGGAGGCTTCTGAGCCTCTTGAAAGGAGGCTTCTGAGCCTCTTGAAAGGAGGCTTCCTGAGCCTCTTGAAAGGAGGCTTCCTGAGCCTCTAGAAAGGAGGCCTGAGCCTCTTGAAAGGAGGCTTCCGAGCCTCTTGAAAGGAGGCTTCCGAGCCTCTTGAAAGGAGGCTTCCGAGCCTCTTGAAAGGAGGCTTCCGAGCCTCTTGAAAGGAGGCTTCCGAGGACCCTTTAGCATATTTACATTTATAAATTAGTTAATATAACTAAATTCCTTCTTCCCTGTTCATAACAAATGTATGGAACTGCTGTCCTGTTACATGAAGCAACTCCACCCGACGGAAGTTTGCAGAATATAGTCGTTTCCAGCATTTAATTTGGGATTTTGTTCAGGAGGTCAATACTAGCACTCACTCATTATTTGAATTATTTATTGATAAAAACTCGTAGGTGAGTCCTGAGTAAACAAAAATAGCTCAATAATATTAAATTTTGATTAGATTGCAAAACGAGATATGGACATGATTGATATAAGAGATAAAAGATCAGACGATAATATTAATATTTTGCACTAAAATATCACGAGAAGATCAAGTTATGATATTTGTAATAAGTAAGCAATATCATGTTCCATTAGGTTGTTCTTACCCATAGCAAATCTTGATATTTAAATGATATTTCCGTGCAAATTTTTGATTTGTTTCCTCTTCTTTTATCTCTTATATCAATCAAGTCCATATCATGTTTTGTTATTGTGTTCATGGCGTCTGCCCGGGGTAAGATACGATTGAAAATTGTATCCTGAATATTTCGTGTCGTTCACAATAAAGCGGAGAAATAGACAATTCAAAACAGTAAGAAAAAGTTTGCTATTCATGACCCGTTTTCTTGTGCAATTCAATAATGGCAAGGATTTAGAAGGTGAACTTTTGTTTCGGTTAAAAATTCCTCAAATATTTCTACTTTTACACAAACAACTTATTCAAATGGAAGCATAGACTCAAAATTGTGTGATTGTATCTCAATTATGTTCATAAATGATGCATGTTTGCTAGATTACCCGAATATTGATAAAGTTGCGATTAAATGTATTTTTTATTTTAAGAAATGCGCAAGCGTGAAACGCGAAAGAATCATTATTATTAACTTATTAAATTTATTAAATTATTAAAGGAATTTACCGAGGAAGTTCTAAGGAATTTCCTAAAAAAAATTAGGGAATTTCCTTTGGAAACTCAAAGAAATTTATCCAGGAAATGAGAAGTAATTTTCCTGGAAATTCTAAGGGATTTAAAAAAAACAGGAAGACCGTTTAGACTGAATACTTAACACCTAGCATAAGACAACGGACAGGACACAACGCCCAGTGGAAAAAATTTCGATCACGAAAAGTTTCCTCCTTACCGGAGCGGGAATCGAACCCACACTCCCTAGCACATGCATCTAGACGATTGATGTTGCTGACCGCACAGACACAAATCCTACAAATTTACAATTTTCCGTGGAAAATTGTAGGAGATTCCAGTGGAAACTCGAAGAAATGGAGGCATTTCCCATGGAAACTATAAGAAATTTCTCATGTAAATCCGAAGGAATTTCTCATAGAAATTCGGAGGAATTTCCCGTGGGAGTGTGAAAAACTTCTTTTGATTTTCTGCAAGATATTTCCTCGTATAACCGTGCTAAAAAAATCCAATTTTTGCTGAATTCCTGCGTTTTTTTTTTTGTGGTTTTCCATTTTTTTTGTAATTCCAGGCAAAATCCCAAAATCCCTTAAGAAAATTGAAAAAGAAAAATCCGTTTTGATGCTAGAGAAATATGCGATTATGATTCTAGAGATTTATTCTTGAATAAAATTAATACCCCCGAGGAACTTCGAAAAAAAAGCAAATCATATTCGTTAGAATGTGGAAAATGTGCTTTCAATAAAGTAGATCGAAAACTTGGCATATAACATCCAAGTTAATAACAGAATAAGTTTCTGTGAGGGAAGTCTTTGCTTGAAGACCTTTAATTTGATTATATGATAATCGTTGCTCTTGTTTCCTAGAAAATCTTGAAATATTAGAAAAAATTGTCTGCCATTTTGGAGAATATAGATTTAAAACCAGCTGACAGTAAATAAAAAACTTGTATCTATTTCCTATAGAACTTATAACCTCCTTATCAAAATAATTAAAATGATAGCGAACGGTAAACTCATTCTATCATCTACAATCAAAGTTCTCCACAAAACAAAACAAAAAACAAATCTATATTAAACTCTAAATGTCGCTTCCACCGCAATCCATTTTTCTCTGTCTGCTGTGCTTAGTTGGCTATTAAAACTTTGTCCACGCCTAGCTCACCCAGTTAATCAACTCGAAGATGAACAGACCCAACCGGGCAAACGAGAAGTCCAATTTTCACTTCATCTCCCATACATGTGACACTTTTGCTCCTGGCTGGCTTCTATCGTACCCCGGATGTTTTTTCACTGTCATAATCCAGACCGTCATCAGCGACATCGGATTTATCCCGGAGTGCCCATATCAACCGCAGTGAAACGGTAAAAAACGACTGACAACACAAAACCATTTCCCCGGGAACTAATTGCATATCCGTCAGTATATATTTCAATTTTTTCAGCAACCATAAAGGCTTCACATACCGTTGTGTTGGAGTAAAGTGACCCTGAGAGTAGAAGCACTGACTGACTGACTGTGAGGCGTACGTAGAGATTGTTTCGCATACGGTCGATAAATTCCTCCTGCAGGGCAAGAACTCCTCCATTCTAAGCAACGACGACGGTCACTCATCGTACGGACAAGCATGAGAATGTGGCATGAATTTCGTTAGCTACCGTCAACGGAGGACGACCTTGTTTTCCGCTCGGCCATAAACATTCGCAGTAAGTATGGAGAGATAGGAAGATATTTTCCTCTTTGGGTCCGGGGCACCACCCGGCACATTGCGTGACGTGGGGGAGCGGCAAGTATCCCACAGTAACCGTACTTGGCAGCGGAAAAACACATCACAGTCGGTGATTTCTCGCATATTCACTTGGGCAGGGAGGATGGTTTAAAATACACCGATGCTAAAAAATGTTGTCTAACGATAATTCAAAATTATTCCCCAAATCTGAATTAATATTTATGTGACTGCACATTTCACTTCCACAAAGCGAATATGCTGCGCATCAGAAGTTCGAAAAGAATAATTTAATCTTAGGAACTATTTTTCACTGAATTGTTAACACTCCGTCTCAGCGAAGGAATATCAAACCTAAGGAAGTCGTACATAATTTATCGACGAAAATATTTAAGGCCATGAACTCAACAATGAGCAAACATATCAGATGCAAGAACTAATATAACGGCTTCCTAATTTGCATTGGCACTTTTTAAAAAGCTTTAACATTTCAACGGGTCATTACACCCCGGCTACCGAAGTAAGACGTTTTGCCCCATCTACCTCCACTATTCTTTACATTCACTTCTGCGAAATAAAATTCGATTAAGAGCGGCTGCTGACTAGATCAGACAGAGTGAAACATTTGGGACCAATAGTGCTCGAAAGATGAAAAGGGCGCCACCGTGGCCAGGGCTTCTATAGGATTCGCCCCGCTCTTTCGGATGGCAAAAGTTGAACAATTTTGAATGCGCCGTTCGCAGTACTGTTGCTATTCATAAAAGTGGCAAGTGGACGATCCGGACCCCGGATCGAATGGGTGGAAACCGGAATGACGGTAGTAAACCGCCATTCACTCAGTAAAAAGTGAATAAAGTGGAATATTTTTTTCTCCTTTCGGTCACTGACCAGCTTGGCAATGCGGCCCCGGCCCAGAGCAGCAATCGAACGGAGTTTGTGTTCTGCTTTGCATCGCGTAATATTCAATGCTCAGCTGGACGAAACATCAGAACGCTATACGCTGCCAGTTGGAGCGAGTCGAATTTTCGGTCACTGCTGTTATTCGAATCTTGACTTTGCGAGGGAGGGGATTCTACAGAAAAAAGGGTAGTTGAATGGAGCGGAAAATGTAATATTTGTTTGGATAAAAATGCTGCAGTGGTCCTCGATCCCAATGCGAAGTGGGTGGAAGAGATCTGCTTCAATGCAGTTTTGAAAGTCAACTATTTGAATTTGTATTGCAGCATTTTTGTCTATAACTATATTCTAATAGCCATAATAACAGCTATAACAATATAAACATAACAAAGAAGGAATCTAAAGCACCTCCATTCCTGAGATCATAATAAAAATCAAAAATAATTGAACTACACCCCAAAACGGGTGAACCAAAAATACTGAGTAGAAGTATCATGAAAGAAATGTCTATCCTAGAAAAAGAGAATAATCACTATTATACCGTTCAATTGCAATTGCTGACAAACCTACTGACTCAACTCAAACAAACAGCAAAGAAACACGAGGTAGATTTATGTCTAGCCACAGCCACACGAACTGCAATCAATACAGCACCAGATGAATAATTTATGACAAAAGGCAGTCAGGCCAGCTTCGATTCTACGAACACGGCCTTGTCAAGCAATCCGTCCGACAGAGAAAAAAAATCATTATATTCGCAAAACCAATCGATTCGATCCGCCCGTCTGCCTCACTCCCAAAGCACTGGAATTCCGATTGCGTGTTTGCAGCTTTCACGATTCTGTCCAGCACTGCACAGCATTCCGGTCGAATTCTTGGGCACCAAACTTTGTTCATTCATAATTTCGGCACCACCACCGTGTCCAAGGAATCCTCGCTTGCGTGTTCACTGCAGCAATCAATGTCCTCGACCGAATCCTGCTTGTACTAGGTACTAATGGCAAATACCCTCTCGTTACATACAGTACTCACATACACACCCCCAGAGCTGTCTGTTTATCAACACATGCTGTGCGACGGATAAGGGACCACCTTCCGTCCACACCCAGCGCCAGCCCGAGTGTCCACGGGCGGAGTCTTTCGTGAGCTCATCGATTAAACAATAATTATAAATATCACGTTATCCTCCCGTGTGTTATTTTTTCCCTTCTCGAGCTGATCGATTGCCGTAGTTCTTTTTTTTTGCTCTCTCGGGTTTCGATTGGGCACTATTCGTGTACATGAACAGCGTCATGGAGCATCGGTCAAGATTTGTAACTGTTATTTATGAAGTAGGTCGGACTTACTGCTCCACTGTTCAATCAAACCCAGTTCCGGCTGTTTCAATATTCACAGAATCGTAGACTATTCCAATAAGCTTGTGCCTATGTAGGTAATGTAAATTGTGTAGATTTATCATGAATAATGAATTATCGTTGAGGAAAATGTCTTTGATCAATACTGTGTACGAATCAAGGGATTGTACCATATTATTAGGCTATCTTGATGGCACTGCTGTTATCGATAAGTTTAATAATATGTTATACCATCAAAGCTTGAAATCAAAACGCAATAACAAAAATAATATCCTTTTATGGTAATTCGAATTTCGATGTCAGATTAGAATTTGTAGCTCAGATGTAGGATAAGCGGCAACAAAACAAATTCTCGCTGAAGTTGATTGTGATCGAAGATCCGTCTTAAACAGAAGATTCGCATACCTTAAAGGCATATCTACAAATCGCAACTATTATTGTTTGAAGTCAGATTTCCAATTTATGTATTCTTGTGAAACTTTTTCCACAATGTTTCCAATATTTGTTAACTGTTCGAGACATACATCGCAAAGATATCAGTTTAAAGTATAGATATTGTACACAGCAGGAGTGTAACTAGTTTTGAAGCCCAAGCAGGACCATGTGAGTCCGGGAAGTTTTAAACTTTGAAATTAAACAGGTTTTATGTTATATTGGTTTCTGCAAGGAATGAAGCACCAGATCCGGAATGGGATGAGAAAGAGTATCGTTTTACTCATTTGCCAAAATAACATTTTCATTTAAAAGGCAGCAATTTAAATTAAGCAGCAATTTTTTGTTCACATATGGAATATTCTTACATGCTATATGTTAACACTGGCGGAAGAAAATCCGGAACACGATGGGGCACGTGACCAACCAAATCGAAAATTTTCCCTGAATTTTTAATGTGCAGGGGAGACCGGGGCTGGTTGGCCGATTTTTACTTTCAAAATTTCTGTACTCATTCTGGTTATAATTTTCGAAAAATGGGGTTTGCTGTCATAAACACGCATGTCTTGAGCAAATTCGTAAATGTTTCCTTCGATGAAAAAGAAAATCAGGAAAAAAAAAAGTTATTATCAACTAATGCGACAAGTTGGATGTAAATTGATTCGCCGAAACACAAAAAACGTGCTCCTGTGCAAACGGCTCAACACAAAAACATCTGAAATAACATGGGCGATTATAGCCTGTTATAAAACCCCACCAAAATCGGTATAGATGCGACATCTACACTCAAAAAATTTATTAATAAAAGCCACTCGGCCAACCTTCCCCTTTGGCCTACCAGCCGCGGTCTCCCCTACGCCAACATTTTTCTAAACAAATATTTTCCTCCAATTTTGATAAATCCTGGAAAAACTTAAAAAAGAATTCTTGGATGAATTTCTGTACGAATTCATGGAGTAGATCCGTGAGCAGTTCATGAAGATATACTTGGAGAAATCTAGGTATTTCTTAGGAAATTCCGTCGTAAATGGCTTTAAGAAATCTTTCGGAAATACCTTTAGTAATTCCAACAAAAAAATCTTTTCGAAAACTCCTTTGGGTTCTCCTTCGGACACTCCTTCAAGAATTCACCCGTGAATTCTTCCTGAAAAACTTCTAGAAATACGTTTTCCCTCCAGGAATTTCCACCAGAATTAATTCAGAAAGTGCCGTCTAGAATTCTTCTTTTCCCATTTTTCCAGGGATTTTATCGGAAAATCCTTCGGAAATGCATTTGCATTTTTTTTTCAGAACATTTCTTTGGAAGTTCCTCAAGCGAAACCTTTAAAAAATCTTGGAATAAAATCTAGGAAATTCCCTCAGGAATTTATTTTTTCGGAAACTCCTCTAGTACATCCATGCTAAACTCCTTCTGGAATTATTTTCGAAATTCCAGCATAATTTACGATGGAAATTCTAACAGAATCTTCGAAGCAATTTTTAAAGGTATTCTCAAAGAAAATACGTTACAAATTTCCAAAAGAATTGTTGTAGAAATTAGTTAAACAATTTTTGAATAAATTTCTGAAGAGATTTCCGAAAAAATCAATCTCCTATCATAATGCTTGAGATTGCTAAACTCATGCTTACAAATAGGTGAATGCAGTAGTTAAAATTTTCCCGTTGCTAAATCTCCCATTATTTCCTATATTTTCCCGGTGATTCTCAATTCCCGACTTTTTTCCGGTTCTCCGGGATTTCTTGGTTCGTTAGTTACCCTGCAAATCGAATATGCGCCTTAGAATCCAGGTGAAAATATTCAACTGCGAATAGTGCAACAAAAGCTCATGAGTTTCACTAAAGATCCCAAAAAGAAGTAGGAATCAGAAACAGATGTTATCAAAAGGTTGATGAAAAAGAAGCATGGAGATGGAGTCGAAACGGCCGCCCTGGAACACAAATGTACTTTTTTCGCACCGGCTTAATTTCTAGAACGACTTATAACAACGAGGGTAAGGATGAAAAACGCGTGCACAATAGAATCAAGAAGAACATGTGAACATGTGGTCGATTAAACGGCTCACTTCTGAACAAACATCTTCATAGGATCACGGAAGATTAAAGTGCCAAAGTTATCAGTGCCTATCCTGAATCATAGACCATCAGTAGACACGGACACAGCCTTTGAAAAACCGTTTACAATCGCAGAGGCAATTCGATACGCTATTGACAAATGGGAATCGATAACGATTACCAAAGGGATGATGCTATTTGGCTTACTTTATTGAAAACAAGACGAGTACGAGTTAATTAGAAATGAATGACCTGTAGGATTAATATCCCTTAAAAAATCAAACCAGCAACCAACGCGCGAGTCATTTTGAAATTTCTGGGCAAAGGGGGACCTCGAACAAAAATGCGTAATAGCGGATGTAGAACAATTTCAATAAAAATGTACTAATCTAGAATCTGAAGGTTCGGAAGCTGAGAGACATAGAAGCCCTTGACTGAAAATCTCACTAGCTTCGTTGCTAAAAGCTTGGAAGTCTCCAAGCCTGCAGCTCGTTAGCCTACTTTCGAGAGACCTCTAAGCCTCCTGCCAATAGGTTCGGAAGTCTCTTTTCAAGTGGCTTGCAAGTTTCCTTTCAAGATGCTCAGAAGCCTTCTTGTATGAAGATAGGAAGCCTCCTTCCAAGACGCTCGAAAGCCCCGTTTTAAAACGCTCGGAGTTAATCTTCCAAAACATGCTTCTCAGCCTCCTTTCCTGAGACTGAGAAGCATGTTTTCAAGATGCTCAGAAGCTTCCTTTAAGCAGGAGAAGCCTTCTTTTAAGAGGCTCGGAAGTCTACAAAAGTCCTCAAAGTCTTGCAGGATACTTGATGTATAAACTTAATTTGAATTGAATAGTTTCACGGAATAATGAACATTTCTGACATTTTTTTTTGGAGATACATATTAGTTTTCAGGTCCGTATTTTAATTATCTTGAGAGTTACGTTTATTTACGTCCCTCAATAAATGCAAAAGTTCGAAGGGGTGCCTCTGAAGAAAAAGGTTGAGAACCGCTGCTGTAAATAATCGAGTGACCATTATCGGCAGCAATTGAAGTGTTCACGCGAGATTCGGACAATCGTTTGATTGCAATTGTGGGTGTTAGGAAGCATCATGAACCATTTTTCTTTTTTTTAACTAATTTTCGTTATGGAATCAACGGGGTGCATCACGCCACGCTATGCACCAATCAGAAGCTAGGTGTAGGAATGTGCTAGGTAGGCAGAATTAGGCTATAAAACTCGAGTGCCAACGTGTCTCGTCCTCTTTACTTGTTCATTAAGCAGTGTGTAGTGTAGTGGTCTTACGTTAATAAAGTGTTTCGGTATATTAAAATTAGTTTTTAAAAACGCTAAACGGTATCCAAGATCCCTAACTGGTGTCAGAAGTGGGATCCGCGAGTGAGGTGTTAAAATAGTGATTGCATCAACCGCTCCAGAAAAATCCAGCAACGGAAACAAAGGACGAACGATTACTGTCCGCCGCACAACGCATCTTTAATTGGTCATTAATAAACTGTAAGTACAACTCAATTTCTTACACCGTTACACGCTTTTACAAACCATGCCAAACACACGCCATTCAGACGAGATTGAGCAGCTCAAGGCACTAGTGCATGAGCTTAAGAGACAGGTATTGTCTCAGCCCGACAACTCGCAACAGTCAGAGATCGACGCGTTGAGAGATGAACTAGCGGGGCTTAGGGCACAGATTGTGCCGCCTACACAGGCGCAGGGCGGGGACGCATTTCGGCTCCCTGACCCGTTCAAGTATTTGTCCGAATTCACGGGCAACAAGAAAGAACTTTCAGCTTGGCTGGAAGAGGTCGATGACCTATTAAATGATTATAAAGTAAAAACCTCAAACGGGGGTTATTCACTCAGTAGCCTCTACATTAGAGCTATTAAAAATAAGGTGAAAGGGGAAGCCCGCACATTACTATGCGCAAATGGCAACCCTAACACTATAGACGGGATCAAGAGGATCCTCGTCGAACATTACGGTGATCCAAAGGCCTTCATCACTACCATCTCTACCCTTTTCCACACCCGGAAGGGAGCCAGATAACACACACGCTTTATAACGCTATGCGCTAAGCCAATACCAACCTTAAAGCAAACCTCCAAACACAACCACTCTCTGGCCATGAAATTATAGAAATAATTACGGTGGCCAGATACTTGGATAATATCCAAGAGCCATTGGGTTCCATCATCAGGAACTCGAAACCCAAAAACTTAGAAGAGGCACACCAGGCGGTGCTCCTCAACCAAAATGCAGAATCGCGGGTTAAGCATAAACCGCAGACGCATACACATCAGAGCCACCCGTTTAGAAGCAAGTATACCGGCTCTGATAAAAATAATAACAATAGCGACTTTAGGCCGCGACCGGGTGCGACACCTAACACCAACTATAAACAAAATAATCATGACACGCCGTTTAAAAAACAACCATATGTACAGCGAGTGAGAGCTGAGGCTCATAATATTGAAGTAGAGGAAGCAGAAGAACCAGAAGTTATTAGTCCAGAGGAGGAGGTCGATGACTTGGAAATTTCTGACGAAGAGATAAATTTTCAGACTGCCAAGGGCAGGCTGCACCAAACTTAAATTTCATCCCATATATTCGCGTTCCAACAACTAAAGGAATTTTGAACTTCCTTGTAGATACAGGAGCGAATAAATCTTATATAAACCCCGACCACGTCAAAAAATCTGTAGCAAACCCATCAGTAGTGACAAATAAAAACGGAAAATTTTATATCGATAAGATGGTTCACGCAAACCTTTTGCCCGATGCTTATCCTGAAAAACTCCCATATTTCGTTTTCAAATTTCACAAATTCTTCGATGGCCTCATTGGGTATGAGAATTTAGCCAAGATGAATGCTGTTGTTGATACAAAGCACCATAATTTGAAAATTGGAAATAAAACATTTGATTTCTCCAGATATTATCCTTCATCGGTAAACTTCAACATCCAAAAAAACTCTTTCGGACACCTTTGCACCACTAAAAACGGTACCTTCTTAGTAGAAGAGGAGATAAACTTATCCCCTCAAGTTGTTTTGAAACCAGGGTTATATGAAGCTCGTGAGAATAGAGCTCTGGTACACCTTTCATGCCGATCTAAATTAGAATCAGAGAAACTAGGCCCATTCAACAACGATGATCTTGTTGAGAGCAAGAAAAAACCTGAAAAAATTAATTTCCTCAGTGATCACCTTAACAAGGACGAAAAATCAAAGCTAATCAGTACTTTGCAACCATTCCGAGATGTATTTTTTCATGAAAGTAACAAATTGACCTTCACACACGAAGTGAAACACAAAATATCCACCACCGATGAGAATCCTGTACACAAAAAACATACATATATCCTTACCATATAAGAGAAGTCGTGTCAGAACAGATTCAGAAATTCATAGAAACAGGAATAATTAGAGAATCTTGTTCCCCTTGGACATCTCTTATCTGGATAGTGCCCAAGAAAATGGACAATTCTGGAAAACAAAAATATAGAATTGTCGTTGACTACAGGAAGCTTCATGAAAAGACTCCTGCAGACAAATATCCTATACCCGAAGTGAGTGAAATACTCGATAGATTAGGTAAAGCTCAATATTTCACCGTTTTGGATCTCGCAAAAGGTATCCACCAAATCGAGATCGATCCTGAGGATATCCCAAAGACCGCCTTCAATGTCGACGGAGGTAAATTCGAATTTGTTCGAATGCCGTTCGGGTTGAAAAATGCGCCCGCTACCTTCCAAAGACTGATGGACTCAGTGCTGCGAAAACACCTGAATATAAGATGTTTCGTCTATATGGACGACATCATAATTTTCTCTAGATCTCTAGAAGAACATCTTCAAGATATTCGGAAGGTTTTAGAAACACTTAGAAACTCAAACCTGAAGGTCCAGAGTGACAAATCAGAATTTCTGAGAAAGGAAGTAGAGTTCCTCGGTCACGTTGTGACCACCGAAGGTGTTAAACCTAATCCAAAAAAGGTGGAAGCAATTCATAAATGGCCTCTACCTAGAACTGCAAAACAATTAAAATCATTTCTAGGAACCGTAGGGTACTATAGAAGGTTTATTCCCCGTTTCGCACACGTTGCGAAACCCATGACTTCGAAACTCAGAGGAAAATCTAAGGAAATAGTATTAGACGATGCATATGAAAAGGCGTTTGCAGAATTAAAATCGATCATGACTTCTAATTTACTACTGGCGTATCCCGATTTCAATCAACCGTTTCTTCTGACTACGGATGCTTCCAATGTGGCCATAGGAGGAGTACTTTCTCAAATAATGGAAGGAAAGGAAAAACCTATAGCATACCTATCTAGAACCTTATCGACAGCCGAAGAAAAATACTCAGCCACATCAAAAGAGTTACTTGCCATTTATTTCTCTGCTAAAACTTTTCGACCCTACTTATATGGAAGACCTTTTACTATTTATACGGACCACGAACCACTGACAAAAGAATTAAAATTGACGGATGCAACCGGACGGGTTACGAGACAAAGACTGTATCTCGAACAATTCGATTTTATATTAGTATACAAACGAGGAAAACAGAATGTGGTGGCGGACGGTCTCTCAAGGATTCCTCGTGTTGAGTTGAATATTCATACTGTTCTGAAGAACGATTGCTACGATTCCGATCCCGAAATCATAAATACTTTCAAGCTACAGATAATCCTTAAGGTCTCAGATGACAATAGCAAAAGTCCACATATTCACGTATGTATATTTCCAGGTTACACTCGCCATGTCTTCCACCAAGTCGAATATACGGGAGAGGACTTGCTCAGGATCCTCAAGGATTGCCTTGTCCCAGGCATTAAAAACGGAATATTCGCCCTCTTAATGTAATCCTTTCCTGTAAACAGATCCTAAAAACCATTTCAATCCTAACATAAAAGTCCATTTTTCAAACCTAAAACTGCCGACCTCGTTTCGAGAACGAACAAAACGACTTCATAAAAAGGAGCCATAATTTCAATCATAGGAGTTGGAAACTCACCTACGAAGAGGTCCAAAAGTCAGTGTTCTTTCCCGGAATGATTCAGAAAATTAAAAGATTCGTGAAAAATTGCGATGATTGCAAATTCTCTAAATATGAGCGGAAACCCTTCAAAATTGAAATTACTAGACGATTGTACGAAAAACCACTTGAAAATATCATTGATGTCTATGTAAAAGAAGGTGAAAAGTTTCTAACACTTGTCGACTCTTTCTCAAAGTTCGCCCAGATTTATAAAATTTGCAATGAAACATCGGAAGAACTAATTGAAACCCTCACGGAATACTTCAAAACGTTCGGCATACCAAAATTGATCACATGTGATCAAGCATTTAGAAGTCAAAATTTTAGAGCTTTTTTGGAAACACACGGTGTTGCCATTCACTATGCTAGTAGTAGCAACAGTAATGGCATAATCGAGAGGTTCCACAACACGCTTTTGGAAATGTATATGGCAAACAGGAGAAAGGTGGACGAACTTACACTCTATCAGGGATTATCTCTGATCACAGCCATATACAACGACAGTAAACACTCCACTACACAGCTCACTCCCCGACAGATAATTTTTGGCAACGCGACCTCTCTAAATCTGGACGACATAAATTTAACGAAACAAAGAATAATTATGACGGCTAGAGATAATATTTCACAGGAAGTTAGGAAACACAATGCAAGACAAGTTACGGGACCCAAAGAGTACGAACATATCAGGGCTCAAGAAATCTTAGTTAAAACAAAAGCCAAGCCGTCTCCATATCACGACAGATACAGGGCGATAGACATTCAAGAACAACACAAAAAGACGATTACGGACACAACAAATATCAAAATACATAAAAAACATATCAAAAACCATCGAAGTTTACTCCTCTATCTGATTTCAGACTATGTATCTTGATTCAAACAACCTGGACCGACATAAGAGTACATGACCTAAACCGTAACCCAGTCGCCATCATACCCCTTGGAGAAGCCAGAATAAGCAATAGTTACCTACGAATAGTTCACCCCATAAACTTAGGACAATTAGGAGATTACATAGCGGAAATCGATGCCGTGACGCAGAATGCTATCAACAAAGACAAACCACTTAGTAATATTCTGAAAATCAAGCTTCATAGACTGCACTCTATTATATCAAAGGTTAGGCCCATGAACAGGAATAGACGTTGGGAAGCTCTAGGAAAGCATGGAAGTATATTTCAGGAAGTCCTGACGCGGAGGATTTAAAAATTATAAATGTGACAACGAATTCCTTGATTGATCAAAAAGACAGGCAAATTAGAATCAACATAGCAATCGAACATAGACTCAAAAACATTACTGAAAAACTCAATTCTCTAATTAAATATCAGGGAAACTTTACTGCAGGGACTTTAGATGGATTTGATTCTATAAACCTCCTTTTCAACTTAGATGAGCTAATCTTTTAGCTAGAAATCATAGAGGAAGCAGTCACCCTAGCCAGGAGAAATATCCCCAGCAGCCGCATCATCAGCTCTAGCGAGCTGATCACCGCCAAGAAATTTCTTTCCCACGATGGCCTTGAACAACACAGCATGGACAGCATTTTGGACATCGCCAGTGTGTACGTAATCTACAGCAAGGACATGATTATCTATACCCTCAAAATCCCAAGGATCAAAAACGTTATCTACAAACTGAATTTCATTGAACCAGTGGTACAGAATAATCTCAAAATTCAACTGCACGCAAACTACTATCTCGACGGCCCAACACCCTATCTTTCTAAAACTCCATGTTCCAAAGCCAAGGATATGTTTATATGCTCCAGCGCGCAAACTGAACCAATGACGGAGTGTATTCAACAGCTGACTACCGGAAAACCAGCATATTGCAACGTAGAACGAACGTATGGAATAAATTTCATCAAAAGAGTGGACGACGCAAACATTGTGGTTAGCGCCGCAGATCTTCTCATGTCATCAAACTGCTCAGCCCAGGAACGTAAACTACAAGGATCGTTCCTTATACAATTTCAACAATGTACATTGAAGCTCGATGATGAGGAATATGCAAACCACAAATACGATGCGCAGCCCCATTCGTTTATCCCAACAACAGGGTTGAAGGTAACTCCAGTTAAATTCATAAATCGTCTTCCATTGGAACTTCTTCAGGAACAGCATTTGGAGCAGCGTCATAATATCGCGCATTTGAACCTAACAGCTGACAATATTCATTGGAAGCTGAACCTTTGGATGGTTATCTTTCGGAACCCTAACGACATTGACAACCATTATAATTATCATAGCGGTAATCGGTGTTCTGAGAGTTCTTATATGGAAAGGAAACCACAGCATGGAAAATTCATCATCAATTCCGGATCCCATGATCATTGGACCTAGCGAAAGAGCAATACCCGAAAGATGGATGGAAATGCAGCGGCAGCCTCATCTTATTCCACAGGAGTAACAACATTACGGAAGCCGAGGACGTGCTTCCAACTAAGAGGGGAGCCGTTATGGAATCAACGGGGTGCATCACGCCACGCTATGCACCAATCAGAAGCTAGGTGTAGGAATGTGCTAGGTAGGCAGAATTAGGCTATAAAACTCGAGTGCCAACGTGTCTCGTCCTCTTTACTTGTTCATTAAGCAGTGTGTAGTGTAGTGGTCTTACGTTAATAAAGTGTTTCGGTATATTAAAATTAGTTTTTAAAAACGCTAAACGGTATCCAAGATCCCTAACTTTTATTTGCTAATTATCTAATACATGCATTCATCTCTTCGACTAGGTGTTCTGTGTTTTAACACTATCATCCTTATTTGCATTGTTACTTTTTAGTTGTTATTAATACATTTCAATTGCCTCTGACAGTTTTTTCCTCTGGTTTAATTGAACCATGTAGGAATTACAATGTTTTTAACTTAAACTAAACCTAACCTAATTTATTTGGTGGGGTTTCGGTCACCGTAAAACTTTATATTTTCTGGTTTGTTGATTTTTATCGGTGATGAAAAATACACAAATTTCCGTTTTTTCTACGTTTCGGCTTACTCCATTCAGCCATCATCAGATCTGTGATCAAATTTTATTAATTAGTTTAAAATATTCAAATTGGTTACAATTTTCTTTTCTCCCACTTACATTGAAAAACGTTCACTTGCCACCAGTGTGGTTCAATAACTAACCCCCCTGAGTCTAATACTACCGAATCCCTTCTATGTGTTGTACCATGTGCGTCATCGTGTCTACCGAGTTGCTGTTCGTTTGTGTAACGATCGGATTTTGCACACTAGTGTGTTGTACGCCGAGTCAATTCCACCGCATTCTCGTTGTAGGTTCACCGTTGCATCGTTTCCCATCATCTTTATGTGGAAGGCCTCTGCGATGATCGTGCTCTCCTGGTTTTCTATCCGTTCTAAAATTTCCGTATTTCCAAAATCAAAATTGTGTCCTTCTGTCATATAATGTTGTGCCAGGCCAGTCTTTGCTTCCCTTTTCCTTATGCTGGTTCTGTTCATTGATTCGTGTTTCCAGCATACGGCCTGTTTGTCCCACGTAGACTTTGTTGTCACCTGCACCGCAGGGAATTGCATACACTACATTTTTGGTTTTGTTTTTTGGAATCGGGTCTTTTAATTTGCTGAATACGGTGTGTTTAGTTTTGTTTCTTGGTTGGTATGCTAGTGTAATGTTATGCTTTTTGAGAATTTTTGACAATTTCTCACTCAAACATGGTATGTATGGCGTTGACACGTATTTCGTTTCTTTCCTATTGTTGTCATTTTGCTGTAGAGTGTTGTAATGTTGGTGGGTTCTGTGTTTAAGCATCTTATTAATGAACCATTGTGGGTAATGATTCTTCATAAGAATTTGCCTTACTGTTGTGATGGTGTTGTGTCTTTCTGTTGCGTCTGTTAATTTAATTGCTCGGTCTATCAATGCCATCGCGGTGTTTCGTTTATGTTGAAATGGGCTGTCAGAGTGGAAGTCCAGATACCTCCCATTCGTCTGTTTTGGTGTCCAAATTTTCTTAATGTGTTGAGATGTCCTGTCTAGTGTCATGTCTAGAAACTTGAGTTTGTGTTCCTTCTCCTTCTCTATCGTGAAGTTCAATTTCTCATGAAATTCATTGAACGTGTTAATGATTGTGTCTATGTGTTGTGTTTTGGCAATACAGAAACAATCGTCCACGTAGCGACGGTAAAGCTTCATCACTATTTCCTTAGCCTGCAGCGTGCGTATGCTCTCTTGTTCCAGTCGCTCCATTACAAGATTAGCAACCACAGGCGATAGTGGAGAACCCATGGGAACACCGAACGTTTGTTTGTAGAAGACACCTCCATACACGAAGAGCGTTGATTCCAATACTAGTTGAACGGCTGCCACAAAACTGTGTTGGTCGATCGGTGTATGGTCTTCAATTTCTCCCCAGCGTTGGTTTATACACTCTATTGCGTAGTCCACCGGTACGTTGGTGTATAGAGATGTGACGTCAAGCGAAAACATTACCTCGTCCTCATCGATCTGCGTTCCTGATACTTCTGTTGCGAAAGTGAAGCTGTTGATAACATGGGAATCCGTTTTTCCGACGACTTTTCCCAGGATGTTTGACAAGTACTGTGCCAACCTGTACGTGGTAGATCCAATTGTTGACACCACGGGGCGTAATGGTCTTCCTTCTTTGTGGATTTTTGGAAGACCGTATATGCGTGGAAGATTGCAATTTGATACATTGAGCCTTCTGTGGATCTTAGATTCAATGTATTTGTTTTCTTTCCATCCATCCAAGATTAATTTTATTTTGCGGGACACCCGTGCCTTCGGATAAAATGAGATTTTCTCGTATGCTGGAGTCTTGTAGCATTTCCTCCATTTCGATAGGATGACTGTTTTGGTGCCCTTGTCTGCTTTGGTGATTAACAGGTTTGGGTTTTCCTTCAGAAATTTCCTGCTTCTTCCAACATCCTTAGCAATCCATTCCTGATGGTGGTGACGTGGTTGTTTGTTGAAATTGATGAAATTGGACATTGCCGTTACTACTTCAGCTCGAATTTCCTCCACCTCCTCCTTGTACTTGATTGCTTTGTCGATGTCTGCCACGATCTCGATGTAAGGAAAGTTCTCCCGATTCGGTACATTGTAGTTGGGACCTAGCATCAGTGTACGTTCGAGAAAGTCGGGTATGGGTGAACTGGTAGTATTTTCCACCCAACTTGGTTCGTAACTCAAGTTCACGACTCTCCTTCTCTTGAGTTTCTCAATTTTCTTCATCTCAATTTCTCTCGTGGCCACGTACACATTCACAGCTTTATTTTCCACCATTTTCCTTACTTGTTCGAAGTCTTCTTTCTGCAGTAGCCGGTCCATTTTGCTCCCCAACTCTGCTTTCACTTTCTTCGATCTGGATAATGATCTTTTCGCATCTGCTATCAGTATGCTCAATATTCTGATCTTTTGCTTGAACAACACCTTTTCCATTTGCCTATGTGATTCCTCATTTTCCAGATTGACATGCACTTTGTAGTTAAGGCACACTGGTATCACTTTGCATTTCCGACAGTTCAGCAAGAACTTCACACGATTGTTGGTTTTCGCTAATTTTATCGAAACTTTCTGGAAACTTCGTAGCACTTCTCTTTCGTGGCTGCCATATTTGATCGCAATCACTCGTTCAAGATGTATATCCCTTCCTTGATCAACCATTTTCATTTGGTGGGGTTTCGGTCACCGTAAAACTTTATATTTTCTGGTTTGTTGATTTTTATCGGTGATGAAAAATACACAAATTTCCGTTTTTTAATAACGTTTCGGCTTACTCCATTCAGCCATCATCAGATCTGTGATCAAATTTTATTAATTAGTTTAAAATATTCAAATTGGTTACAATTTTCTTCTCACCCACTTACATTGAAAAACGTTCACTTGCCACCAGTGTGGTTCAATAACTAACCCCCTGAGTCTAATACTACCGAATCCCTTCTATGTGTTGTACCATGTGCGTCATCGTGTCTACCGAGTTGCTGTTCGTTTGTGTAACGATCGGATTTTGCACACTAGTGCGTTGTACGCCGAGTCAATTCCACCGCATTCTCGTTGTAGGTTCACCGTTGCATCGTTTCCCATCATCTTTATGTGGAAGGCCTCTGCGATGATCCTGCTCTCAGGCAAACAAACAGGCCGTATGCTGGAAACACGAGTCAAGTAACTTAGAACCAGCATAAGGAAAAGGGAAGCAAAGACTGGCCTGGCACAACATTATATGACAGAAGGACACAATTTTGATTTTGGAAATACGGAAATTTTAGAACGAATAGAAAACCAGGAGAGCACGATTATCGCAGAGGCCTTCCACATAAAGATGATGGGAAACGATGCAACGGTGAACCTACAACGAGAATGCGGTGGAATTGACTCGGCGTACAACGCACTAGTGTGCAAAATCCGATCGTTACACAAACGAACAGCAACTCGGTAGACACGATGACGCACATGGTACAACACATAGAAGGGATTCGGTAGTATTAGACTCAGGGGGGTTAGTTATTGAACCACACTGGTGGCAAGTGAACGTTTTTCAATGTAAGTGGGAGAAAAGAAAATTGTAACCAATTTGAATATTTTAAACTAATTAATAAAATTTGATCACAGATCTGATGATGGCTGAATGGAGTAAGCCGAAACGTTATTAAAAAACGGAAATTTGTGTATTTTTCATCACCGATAAAAATCAACAAACCAGAAAATATCTAACCTAATTTATACTAAGGGTACAAGGAGCTAATCGTTGCAATTTTTATTGCAATCATTTTCTAAATTTTATTTTGAATCCTATGAAGTGTCTTATTATGTGCTCCATATTGGCACAGAGCATCATGAACCATAAATGGAACGGCAATGATGGCGTCGGTTGTGCTCCCTGCGGCACCAATGATGGTCGTCGGCGCTGGTGGTTGTAGAAAATTTATTCACCACACGGTAGCGTCTGTAGCCATTCAGCATTGCAAAGTGAACTTTTCTAGCAGGGTTGACCATTTGGTTGCTGTTAATGTTTGGAAAGGCCCATTTTTGAAAAATAAATAGGACCTTTCCTAATGGATCTACTTTATTGTATCACAAGATTTTTTTTCTCAAAAATAAAGAGCGTTGCAGAATGTACACGTCTGCGTACGTTTTGACAGTTGATTGGAAGAAAGTTTTATTTTCAAATATTTGATTAATTATTGTGAATTTATTTCTAATTCTGTAAATTTGTTTAGTATCAGAGCACTTTTCAGCGAGTTGGCTACACGTTCGCCTTATAAGCGAATGGTCATGGGTTCGATTCCCAGCCCCTAAACCAAACCCTCGTCAGTCGCCGGATGCAGTTTTCCAATAGGAAACTCTATCATAAAAAAAGATTTATAGATTTGTCTGCATTTAAACAGACATTCCGCCATGAGCGCAGATCTCAAACCGATGACAAACATCATACTGATTATACACAATGTTTATCTTTAAAGAAAGATTAAAAAGATCTTTTCAGGAAATAAATTTGAATAAAAATGGATTCATATTTCCTTAATAACGATTAAACTTTCGAACGGTTTGACCTGTATGTTTTATTCCTTATCCTCCAGTTTATTTTGGCTCCGTAGTGTTAATATAGTGCTTTGAAAAAAAAAACAAATGTTGCAAATAATACAATATCATCAGCTTAGGCTGATAGTCTTCCTTCATCTATCATACATCAGTTGTTGAAACTAGCAATCAACTCTGCAGGGATATTGAATACTAGTCACTGATCAAATTTTAATCACTCGCAGTGAAATCGTAATACTGCTCGCCAGTATTACGACACCTCTTGAATATTTCAGGTTCTGTTACTATTTTTTTCCTAAAAAGAATCAACTCTTAACACTTTAAGATTTTCCAAACAAGAAAATCTAATGATATCAAATACTAGTTACTAATCAAATAAAATTATAAGCTGTTACCCTCTGAAAAAGTTTGACCTATAAACCTTGATCATCTTTGCAGGGGAACTTTCGAACGCGCTCTCTGGGATCTGATGCAGACAATTAAGAAGGAATTCATGTGCGATTAGTCTACAAATGTATGCTGCGCTGCGTATTTCCAAGAAAAACTACGGGAGTAGTAGAAGGTAGTGTTGGAAAAAAACGCGTGAGTTGAAAGCATCTAGGCTTACCAGATGGTATCCTTTGAGAGGACATGTCCTCCTTTTTCATACAATGTTCTCCCGTCCTCCTTTCGACCAAATCTGTCCTCCTTTTAGAAAAATGAGCTTCCACAGCAAAATTATTTATTTTCTCACTGAAACAGTTATTCTTTATAATCTTTATATTCAATGCTTATTTATGTATTCTAATTTTATTATTCTACAAGTCAACGGATAGCCATTTCACAATTTAGCAAGCGAACTAAAAATTCGAAATATTGAATAAAGATATGCGGTCAAAATCGACTTCCGTGGATTATCCAGTAGTTAAGCATTTCCGACATCGTTGTTCAAAAATTTCGTCAGAAAAAATGGCTTTTCAACAAAATTAATCAAATTTCAGTGGAATTCCGGAATATATTTTTTTTTTTCATTTCTTCTGGACTGCCTACAACCTAAAACCAGTATCCGGACAACTTGTCAACAACATCCCCTTGATGCCAGGGCCGTTTTAATTTTTTAGAATATTCTACAGAAGTTAAGAATAAAAGTAGTTCTCTGGACTGTATTTTTAAAAGTGCAGTCACTTTCCATGATCTTGCTTTTAGATTGTTATAACAAATGGACGTTCCATTGATTCCGAAGGTTCATTTACTGACAAACCAGGTTCAAATAATTGCCTTGGCATTGATTCCACTCTTACATTACCATAATGGTGCACTATGATAACAAATAAAAAATATAATAAAAAATTGCACTATGATTGATTTATAATGCTTCTAGGGGGAAATGATTCTTTGCCAATGAGCGAAACGATACGATTTTGCAACTTAAGCGTTATAGCTTCCTTGAAAATCGCAAACAAGATTGCTCGCGAATAATGATGATTGGATTTGGAGCAAAAAAAAGCGAAAAAAAAGTAATCAAAGTGGATCTTTTAGTGGAATTTCTAAAGGATCTGTTACTTAAATATAAGTGCTCACTAGCGCCACCTCTGGTTAGAAGTTCTCTTTACACTGAACACCGCTTTGTAGCCCTGGTCATTCTGAACAATTATGCCGAATACAACTTAGGTGTAGGTATGCAGGATCTTGGGCTAGAGCAATATTTTACTCATGCAAGAATATTGCAAGCACTCTAGCGCCACCTATTTGTAAAAATCCTTATTATTTTTTCAGTCACAAGACAGTTCATTCCAACGAGATGAACTTTTCTAAAAACATCAGTTTTGCAAATATCAAATTTGTGCAAATACAATGTATAAAATTCCATACATCGGAATATCTTGAGCAGTCATAAAAAAAGAAATATTTCATATATATCACACCCAAAAGATCAAGTTCTAAACTAATCAATGCTTCATGCCAAAGCACACGCCGTTCTTCCTGCATAACCTTTTTGAAAAGGTGCAGCTCAAAATAGGTAGGATTTTCAGATATAAGTAAAATTAGCATAAAAAATCATTGTTTTTGTACCGGTTTTCACTTCACCATACGCCCCATTGAGGTACTCGCCCACCTAAGATCAATCTTAGGTAACGTCCTAAAAAATATCTTTCAAAACAGACCGAAAAAACAAAAATTGGCAAAATAATGAAAAAAAAGTTATAGTAAATTCAATTTAGGGTCAATATGACCCCAGAGCATAGACAACTTCAATTTTTTGAGCGCAATTTTTGAGCAAATTCTGCAAAACCTTGCAGAGTTGTATATGTCAAGTTAAAATATATAACAATATATCTAACAAATGATGGCAGTGATTGACAAAAGAGTTTTTCTAATTCTTTCGGATACATACCATGGTTTTCTCAGGAAATGCTTGCTTTGGCAGGAATTCACCTTACAATGTTAGTTTACAAACTCATGTACGCTCAAATTGCAATTCAGTTCCGACTTGATCGATTTCTGATGAAATTCTAAAAAAATCGATAATCGTGGAAACTCCCAAATCAATTTATATAATAATTGTTATAAGAGTTTTTGAATGACTTACGCCTTTCCAGCAAAAAGATTTATTTCATTACATTTGCAAAGTGATTATAAAACTCTCGACAATAATTATTCCAAGAAAAAAAAAAAAATTGTTGTCAATTTCACTTAGCATTTTATCCATCCCTTCCATCATCTTCTTATTTTGGCTTTGTGTATACGTTTTCGATATAGTGTATTTGATATTGCGTTACGGTCTGCCTTTTTCTTGGAAGGTCACATCACAGTGAGATTCTATTTGGAATTTTTCGTTGACTTTTATCGATGAAATGACAAATCAAATCGGTCTATTGCAATATCTTATCTTTGGGTTTTATTCTTTTATTGCTTCTTTTATTGCCTCTATTATGAGCTCAGTTCACATTATTGCACCGAAATAAAACCAATGAAAAATTGAAAATTATGTGACTTATGTTAGCTTGTCACACATTATACTTAACATCAGTTATAAAAAGGTGTTGGCAGCCCCCGTAAACAATCGAAAATTATATCAATAGCCACTTGACAAGAAAAAGGTCTGAATGTTCTTCTTTTATCGTCGAATGAATATTTCTTTAGGTTCTCCTTGTTACAAGTCACATCGCTCTGATTCAAGTTTTTTTTTCACTTCTGATTAATTCGTGTTGGGATCCCCGATATTTCTAGAGGATAATTTTAAAATATTTTATATTTTAAAAACAATAATGCCAGTTATTAGGCAATTCAACACAATTGTTCGAAAATTGATCTAGCGCGGCGCTTCAAACAATATGACTTTCGTGTCGAAAACAAAGATCGAGCAAAGAAAGGCAGGTTTATTGCTAAACACATGGAAACGCATGGTATATGGAGAGCGCATTTCAAAAATGCAAAAGCTTAAGTGAGTTAAATAATCTAGAAGGGAACCTAAACTCATTTTTAATTATATAGATGCAAGCACATTTTTTTATGGGATGTTCTATAATATTAGTAACTCTGTTACAGGAATTATCCCTCAAATCATAATTATTAAATGATGTGATTTTTCAGCGCCACTATTAAAAGGTGAAATCCTATCAAAATTTGGATGTGCACAAGCTTTTCGGAATAGTCTACATTCGGTGATATATCGCCACTTAGGGGTACTCAACTTCCAGTCAAAAATAATTATCGCGTACGACCGCAGCAAATACTAACGCAGCTCACGTGAAACGAAACCAATTTCTCATCCCGGATCAAATGCACTGATCTAGTGAAAAACATCCCGCTAATCCTCCCTTCACTCGCGTGATAAATTAGAACCAACCGAGCGTGGATGCAGCTGCTACAGGTGAGCTGGTGATAGGAGGAAGCTTTCCGCACGATGCTAATAAGATTTATGCACTCTCACGCATTCATCCGCCCCAATCCCCAAGAACCGCAACGGGTGGCAAAGCTTTTCCGCAGCACCACCCCCAAACACCGCAGATTGACACCAGGTGATTACCTTTTCCCAAAACGGTACACTTTTTTCTCGCTTCTCTTTCCACGGAGGGACACTTTCTACTTCACACCGTCGAATTCGGCAGCAGGAAGGACCTGGCAAGTAGTCCAACCGCCAGGACTCGGATATCGCCGACTGTCGGAAACTAACAAATCACTCTCCACAGGAGCTTTTACAACACTGCCTTCACCTACTGAGCTGTGTTGCAACACAATGGCATACTGGTTTGACAACGGCAACAACGGCGAGGACAACGTCAACGACAACGACGACGGCGGCGGCGGATCGACCGGTTCGAACGATACGGATTCCACTCAGAGACTAAATATAAAGGAAATTCAATGCAACCAGTCAGGTCCAGGTCTCAGTACCCGATCCAACCCCGTGTGTACGCGCTACCGATTGTGTGTGAGCTACCAGGCAGCGCCATCAGCAGCAGCAACAACGGCAGTATCAGAGCAGCTGAGCTGGCTGGAACCGGAGCGGAGAGAACACATAAACGTGCGAATCCGGTGCGCAAGGTAACGAGAGCGAGAGTGGTAACTGACCGAGCGGCAACCCAACCCAACCCCCCTCGACAATTAGTGACGACGATGGCGATGACGACGTTGTTCTGGAGAGGAGAAAAATGCGTCTTTCCATGTGTTCACCAACCTGTACGTGTGAACATGCTGCTTCGATGCATTGGGGGCGCACGCACTTTGTTTCAGCGGCAGAATGGGTGGCGCTGTGTCTTATCCCTCCGCGGATCGCCAGGCGTACGGTAGGGCGGGTCAGAAATTTTGGGCATAAATAGGAATATTGTTTCAAGCGCATGATGGTTCGATAATTACAGATAATGTTGCCCAGTTCAGTGTCATTTCGGTGCCATGAGACTTATTTGCAAATATGTTTCAAGAGTTATTTACAATTAGAAAAACCTGAAACGATTGAATGATACTACAACTTTGTCTATCAGAGCATTGGTCTCATCATCATCTCAGAGCTGCTGAGCAAGAGGAGAAAATAACGGAAGACGTATCAAGTGGGACTACATAATAGAAACTCCTTAAGAAATACAACAGATTTAAGAAGTTTGATGACGTCCATGGCAAACAATTTGAAAAACCAACAGTTAATGATTGGGACCTGATTTAAGATCAATTGCTTTTCGCATGAAACAACGGGCAAGGAGAGACCTTGAAATTATAAAATTTTAGCATAACTTACTATGGAATCCCGGAAAACTCTATCTATTTAGAGTGCTTGAGAAGCTATTTGGATTCTTCTGATGCTTCGTCCATACATACCTGGAAGAAAAATAAAAAAACACATGAATAAAATATTTTCCGGTATGACACTTATCATCAAGTCAATTTTAATCCGTAACAGTTGACCAGTATAATTTTATATTATCTTAGGAAGAAAAGATGAAAGGATTTGAAACAAATAACTATTTATATTTTTTAAATCATTTCTTTCAGTAAAGTAATGTTCAACTTAGGAGATAAAACAGTACACAGAAGATCGAATCAAAATTACAGAAAAATTCGTGAAAATCTTAAAACATAGTGTGAGCAGTGAGCACTAGGAATCTCTATTGCTGTCATTAATCGTGTTGGCAAACTTTATACCAAATAAGACAAAGTTTCCTTGAGAATCGAGCTCTGAGCCTTTTGATCTCCTTCAAAAGTTATTTATATCTTTGTGAAAATTGATGAAAATGTTTTTATCCACAATGGTCCAGAGATGCTAGATGGGGTTGAGACCCGGGGCATTGAAGTGCACACAAAAGCATTTTAGTTTTTCTGACGTGGAACTATTTTTGGAACGATGCAGTTCACCTGTGCAGATTTTTTCCGGTGTGTCACTGGATTAGGTACAGTCGATTTCTTCCTTTTTTGGCTGAATATATTTGGTCAACAAGATATCGTTTTTTTCGTTTCAATTTATAATTATTCGGTAGATTTTAGAGTTTGAGCAGGAAATCAAAAAGTAGCATCAAACATTCATAATGCTCTCGCACAGCAATACAAGCACTCACAATATAGCACGAAGTTTTTTTTTCTTGATTTTAATTTATTAAAAGTTAGTTTTTGGTGCATGTTTTGAACTGTACGTGTTGTGAAAACGAGACGAATCAAAATTGAAGTGAGTAAAAAAAAATCTTGGCATTTGCTATTACACTAGAAGTAGGAATAATACTGTGGAGGATGTAAAGATAACGAAAATTACGCTAAGGAAGACTTAAACTTCCTGGCTTCAATAAATATTACACTAAGATTACTGGGAATAAAAATGTAGAGTAAATAACTGGCCACTAATTACCAAACTTATTATTGATAAAAAAGAAGTTCATTCGGAGAATTTCGTGCGACAAAAGGAATTTGTTGGGTATGCACCTTTTGTTGGACAGTTTCACTGCCATCGCAAGCATCACTGTCCCATATTCATATGAAATCCATATCGATATGAGTCAGTTCAAGCATAACTGTAACATAACATAACTACGACAGTGCAGTTGCGGCACACTTTTATCATTTTTTATTTTCGTAAAACAGTTGGGTCATAGGCCGAATGAACAATTTGGCCGAATAAATAATTTTACAGAATAAGCCATTCGGCCGAATAAGTCATTCGGTCGAATAGGCTATTTGGCCAAATAGGTTATTTGGCCGAATAGGTCCGATGAGTGGCGTCTTCCTTCCCCCTTCGCACTTCTTACTTTTAACTGTGAGACGTCTCACTACTCACTTCTCACCCGTCATTTCTCACATCTCACTGTTAAAAGTAAAAAGTGCGAAGGGAAAAGTGAGACGTCTCAGTGTTCACTTCGCGCTTCTCACTTTTTACAGTAAGAAGTGAGAAATGAGGAGTAAGAAATAAGACGTCGAACTTCTCACTTCTCACTTCTCACTGTAAAAAGCCACTGCTCGGCCAAATCACATGTTCGGTCAAATGACCTATTCAGCCAAATGCTATGTTCGGCCAAATAACCTATTCGGCCAAATGTCCAATTTGGCCCAATGTCCTATTCGACCAAATGTCCTATTCGGTCAAATGAGGAAGGGTCGTTTGGCCGAATGCCACTTGGCCGTTAGGCCTAAAGTCCTCTAGCCGAGTTCCTTTTGGTTTAATTGAACTTTTGGCCGAAGGGGTTATCTGACTGAAAATCAATTAATCGAATGAGACGTTTGTCCGAAAAAAGCCATTTAAACGGACATGCTGTATGGCTTAACAATTCATACGGACGAAAATGTTGTTAGAATTAATAGTTCAATATGGCGGAAATGTTGTTTCAACAATTTATTTATCAGCAAATACTATTTAATCAAAATGGCATTTTCCCAAAACTGCATTTGAACAAATGATTTATATGGCCAAAAATATTATTTCAAATGTCGTTTTTAATCACTCATTCCTATCTTCTCACTTCTAACTTCTCATGAGAATAGAGAAATTAGAACATTAGCAGGGTTCGTACTTTTCGTGAGACGTGAGACGAAATCAAGCGATTTTCGGGTCGGAGGAGAATCTTTTTTCGGAGTTTGCAGTGAAAAACATCTTTCTCCCATCTCTCATTTCTCTAGAGCAAACCTAGAAGATAAGCGAAAATCGTGCCTACTTGATGAATTTCTTTTTTCGTTTCATCACTTTTACGCCTCACTCACTTTTCGCAAAAATTTTCGGTAAACAATTACAAAAATTTTATGACAACAACGGGATTCGAACCTAGATCATCAACAAAACTGGCGATGGGATGCGGTCACTTAAGCCATTTCACCACATTGACGGTATGTAAAGATTAGGTGGTTTGTTCCATAAATGCTACTCTTTTTGCGATTGGTGACGGCACGAAAAGGAAGAAAAGAGTGAGCAAATGAGAAAATCAATTTTTCGCGGCACTGGTAGTGAGGGAGAAATGGTTATCTTTCATAAAACCTTTTTTTCTTTTCCCGCAAATTGAGTTCTCAGCAAAAATAAGCGTGAGGAAGCATTCCCTGCTCGTGAAAATGAGTGAGAATTACGATCCCTGAACATTAGAAGTTAGTTTTGATTTCACACTTCTCATTTACAGTCATTTCACACTTTTCACAGTGAGACGTTAGAATGAAAAACGCGAAGCAAGCAATGAGAAAGGAACACACTTCTCACTGTGCAAAGTTTCCTGTATTTTGAATTTGTTAAAACATTGAGTTGACCGTAAAAATCACGTAAAAATGCACAAAAATCAATGAATTATCAAGAGGTATTTAGCTAGCTGTTGAAACTAAAGTAGATCAAAAATTTGTGACAATCTAACCAAGCAAAAAAAGGGTCCAGTGTACTTGAAAGTAAGCAGTACATTTGTTTGCCTTTCTCGTACACCAAGGTGTAACGAAAAGGCTATATATTCACTTCCAAGACGATTTTGTGATAGAAGGTCCGGAGACCCATAGTGTTATATACCAATCGACTCAGCTCGACGAATTGAGATGATGTCTGTCTGTGTGTATGTATGTGCGCAAAATAAAACTCACTCATCTTTTAGGCACTTATCTTGATCCGATTTGTTTGCAATAAGTTGCATTCGACGGGGAATCCTGTCCCATTGTTTCCTATTGAAAATTGGCCAGATCGGACTATGGGATCAAAAGTTATGGCCAAAATACGATTTATATACAAAAAGCACGCTAAGAGATTCTCACTCAAGTAGTTTTTTAGTATATCTTATAGATAGTGGAATATATAGATGAGCGAAGATAAATCCTCTATCTCCAAACGAACTGTCAAACGTGTCTCCAAACGAGCATGACGTCACGGCTTCAATGAACATATTAAGGAGTGTGATGTCATATGCGCCTGGTACACGATCAAAAAACGAACCCAACCATGCTTTCGCTCATCTATAGATTCTACTATCTATAGTATATCTAATGTACGAGAAAGGCACAACCAGCGCTAGGTGGATCAGGATATTGGCCACCCATGATGGATTGGGTATCAAACTTCAGCATTTTGCACCAAAAGTAGACTTATGGCATTCAATTCCGTTGGAATTGGTTTTCCTTTGACATTTCGATGCCTTTCGAAAAATCTGCTTATTTCATGAAATCACAAACATTGACGATCAGAGAATCAAACTTTTTTATTATTCAAGACACTGAGCTCTATCACTCTTAAATATGATTTTATTGGTATTGGCTGGAACCGGATGTTATCCAGATTTTTTTTTGTAAAGCTAAGCGTTAGACATCATGATTTCCAATATATATTTTTCTGAAAAATAATGTCTTGAAAAAAGCTGTAGACTGATGCAAAGATGAAGGATATTGTTTTTTCTTGTCAAGTGGCCGAGATTGATGCTTCCGGAGGATTCCTGAAAGTATCGGACCTGTATATATCACCAGAATCATAATTGGACATCATAATTCTACATATATTGGAAAATGCTGAAAATTGAAACCAATTTTACCAATGTTTGTGATTTTTTAAAATATACTAGCTGAGATTCAACGGCTCACATTTCATTGCATGCTCTATCTACGGTCGACGTTTGATTAAACGTTTCCTCCAGATTTATCATCCGTACTAACAACACGGTGTTATACAGTTTATCTATGTTTTAAAAACACTTCAAATTGATTCAAATTCCTAACATATATTTTGATCTATATAATTATCCTTCCATCAATTCAAAAACAATCTTCCAAAGTACAACCCTAGCAAACTATTTTAAACGAACATCGTAAAATTTAGAACCTACAGAGAGTGAGAGTGACTGTTCAAGACCACCCAACACTCATGATGATCTACGTCTCATCGCTCTCATCACCATCTAACAACACATACAAACGATCAAAATAGCTCCAAAGCTCCCCATATATTAAGGAAACCCACCCTTTAATAGGGTACTCACACCACCAACTAACCTTATTTTTTCCTCTACTCTGCTGTCGAACTTTACACTGGATTACAAAGAACTCCCAGTCCCTTCGCAAACTCAGGATGCTATCTCCAGAGTTCCTACCCAACTGTCTGTTACAATAAACACCACAATTTAACCACTGCTATCAGCTCCGACTAATTACACTACCACCGTGGTTAATGCGTTGCACTAAATCCAGCTAAAGCACCAGCACTAATCGCGATTTCAAACAGCCGCCCGAATCGACCCGAGGAAAAGCAAAACTACCTGTCAACCAGCAGAGCAGTCAGTGAGCGAACAAGGTACACTAACGTCACACCAACAGAAACATGAACGGAAAAACGGAAGCTGCTCCTTTCCAAGCAGCAGCCGATAGAGCGCCGGAGAATCCTGTGGATACCACGACGGCCCCCCAACGGGATAGGTGTGTTGGTGAGAAAGGCGAACAACAATACCCACCATGTTGCTGCTGCTGCTGTTGCTGGAACCTGTTCAATGATGAGAGAGAGAGAACGGAGCCTACAAGAGATGCGCCGCACGAATGCGCACCAGAGAGGTGGTAAAACGTACGAAAGCCCTTTGGAGTCTGCATACCCATACACATGACCGAATATGCTTTCAACTAAGACGTAATGTAAAGATGAAAGCCTTTTGAAAACTTTCCTCTGGGTGAAAGCTTTCCCAGTGCGAAGTTCGATGGAAGAAACTTTTCATCAAGGCAGGTGACCGACCACCCCCTGAAGCGGCTCGGTGGAGACGCATGGTTGCCCGATTACACACTTTCCATATTTGAGCTTCAAATAATGATATGCGAAAAATTCGATAAATCTAAACACAATAATTAAAACGGGGAGAATTATCGACGTTTGGATGAGTAATCAGAAGAGCCTCACTGCCGCCGGAGTAATTTCCTATGATGATATCATGCAGGCAGCTAGCATACGGAGGGCAGTGCAGCCACACCACTCGGTTACGACCGGATAAATCTCAGCTGGAGAACAGGGCCAAACCGAAATGCCATAGTGTGCTGATGTCATACTATGCGGATGCCGTTTCGAAAGATGCTACTAACCTACCGGACTCTTCGAAGACAGCTTGACGCTATGACATCACGGCGACACAGGACGATGAAGTGTTTTAGAAATTTTGCACTTGAACGTAAATTATGGAACCAAACGAAGGTGAAGGTGAGGCATGCGTTTCGGAGGGCAATAAAATGTATTGAGGGTTTAAACATAGTAGTAATAAATACTGTGAGAAGCAGTATTGAAAATTGCCTAATTTTGCAGAGAGCTTGATGAAGTGAATGGAGGAATATAACTGCTATTCCAAAACGAACAAAATTCGAGGCGAAATATGTTACGTACGACTTGTACGCTTATTATATGCACTTGTGGCATTTATTTATTGATATCATATATGTATACTTTTTTCCGATTTCTCTAAAACAAATTGCAATACAAAATACTTAGTACGAGAAAGGCAAAAAACAACAACTGTCCATTTCAAAATTTAAAAAAAAATGAATATTCAAGAACTGAATATACACAAAAATAAATTACACAATTCGCATTCGTTTCGTTTAAAGTATCGGTCTGAAAATCGACCTCCCCTCCGGTGTAATCAGTTACTACTCGTCTTAGTCGAGTGAAGTACAGCACATTGAAGAAGGCATCGCTGTTAAGGTCGAAATGCGTATACGTTACTCGTTTTATGATGATGTAGATGCTGTTTCATTCGAGCTGGTGATTTCAGAACCACTTGAGGTCCATTTTGAAAGACTGATGTGATTTCAGAAAGTTGGCTCAGGCTGGCACGTTTCCCTCCAATTGGGAGATTTGTGCCTTCATTGCCTTTCTTATCATTTACCTGACGGAAACATAGATATGTAAACACAGATATGTAGACACAGTATCCATGAATTTTTGTATAAATTAGCATCATGTTGTTTTAATTATACTGCCGCTAACCTCAAGTCGAGCACATCTGTATATGGGCCTCCATATACACATGTGCTCGACTTGCGGTTAGCGGCAGTATAGTTCGTAATAGAATCTAATCCATCGTAACTGCTGATCACTGGAGTGTGTACAGTAAGATTCCAATGCAATGTTGGAAGAATGATAGAAGAAAAATACAAGCTAATCGAATAATTGATGTTGGGATAATAAAGTGTACTCATTCGTCGCCAACTGAATAGGGGAAAAGTGGGTAAAACCGATACCTTTAGCTACTTTACAGCTCACCAATCTATGAAGCAATTTTCCGGTTCATGAGATCTCACAACAATATTTCTTGATAGAATTTGATTTCTGATGACAACGCGAGCAGTCCACTTTCAAGCCGAAACGGTTGGCTACTCTAACATAATCCTTTGGATGCCAAAATAGTCAACGTGTAATATAAAGAAGACGCCTTCTATAAGAAAATGATAAGCGACTACAAAGTCCTTTTTGTGCGTATTTAGAGATTTACATGTTGTTATGGTGATTTTGTGAATATGCGGTTTTAACACGCAAATGTTGTGTTATCTGTATGAAAACCCGAATTATTTTGGTAAAAATTTGTTCAAACTTCAGAACACTATAGAGGATGTAACTAGACCAACATTTGAAAAGGGCGTAGCAGCCAAAATTTATTCCTTCTTATTCTCAGCATTTTGGGCGTTTTTTCCTTAACCCTTAAATGCGCAATGTTTTTTTAAAACAACATACTGAAAATACGTTTATGTCAATGAATGTAATGGTTATTTGCGCTAAAACATTTTCGACGATTTCTAGAAATATCTTCACACAAAAAAATAGGCTTTAACCATACTATACTCAAGAAAATCGACATATATTTTATGGCAAAAATCCATGTATTTTCAAATATCGTCGGCACATACTTAATTGCATACAAATTCACACAGCGCCATCGTGCACGCTATGTGCGAGCAGGAACCAGATACACAACCACGTCATGGGTGGGCCTGCTTGCCCGTTGAGTATTAGTACGAGCACGAGGAAGCAGTACAAGTAACGCAGCTCAACCTCAACCATTGTGCGGCCGCCCAGCAGTTGCTGTGGCAGTCGGTAGCAGAAGGGAGATCAGATGTAGCTATCCTGTCGGACCCGTACCGCATCCCCGCGGATAGCGGGAACTGGGTAGCAGACGGATCCAGAAAAGCGGCGATTTGTACGACGGGAAGATTTCCGATCCAGGAAGTGGAAAACACAAGAGGGTGCAGTTATAGCTAAGACAAATGGAGTGTACTACTGCAGCTGCTATGCACCGCCACCCAGATGGTCGATCGGCTGACATCAGACCTGGCAGGTCGCAAGCCAGTAGTCATTGCAGGGGACTTCAATGCGTGGGCGACGGAGTGGGGAAGCCGCCTTACTAACCGGAGAGGGCAAACGCTACAAGAGGCCTTAGCTAAGCTGGACGTCGTACTAGGAAACGACGGCTCCCGCAGTACCTTCCAGCGAAACGGAGTGGAATCGATAATAGATGTAACATTCTGCAGTCCAAGTTTGGCCGGTGTCCTGCAGTGGAGGGTCGACGACGGCTATACCCATAGTGATCATCTGGCTATCCGGTACAGGATAAGCAGCGAGCCAAAGAGAAGAAGTCGGGGAGTCACTCCCCCTACAACCAGAGCGTGGAAGGTCGCGCACTTCGACAGCAGAACCTTCAGTGAAGCTTTGCGCCTGGAGGAAAACACGGAAAGTTTGAGTGGGGATGAGCTGGCTGCGGTTCTGTCACGAGCGTGCGACGCTACCATGCCGAGGAAGACACGACCGCGGAATTGTCGACCATTTGTTCAAACTGGTGGAGCTAGCATATTGCAGCCCTTCGAGCAGCCTGCCTCCGGGCTAGAAGAAAAACGCAAAGGACACGCTCGGCGGAAGTGAGGAAGGAACGCATCGAGCAATTCAAAGCAGCGAGACTGGCTCTAAACAAGGCCATCAAAGAAAGCAAAAAAGCCTGCTTCTACAGACTGTGCCAGAGCGCCAATTCGAACCCATGGGGAGACGCCTATAGGGTGGTGATGGCCAAAACAAGAGGAGCACTGGCACCTCCCGACCGATGTCCAACGAGGCTGAAGACGATAATCGAAGCACTATGCCCGCACCACGGCCCAACCCATTGGCCGTCAGCAGCGAGGGTAGGAGCAAATGACGAAGCAGTGGCGAGGGTGACGGTAGAGAAGCTAATGACGGTGGCAAAGTCTCTGGACCCGAGTAATGGTGTTGAAGGCAGCCATAATGACTTACCCGGACAAGTTTAGGTTAGCCATGTAGAGGTGTCTGGACGAGTGGACATTCCCGGATATATGGAAGCGACAGCGTTTGGTTTTGTTACCGAAACCTGGTAATCCACAAGGAGACCCCTCAGCGTACAGACCAATCTGTCTAATAGACACGGTAGGGAAGCTACTGGAGAAGTTAATCCTGAACAGGCTGTCGCCGTACGTGGAGGAGATAGGAGGATTATCGAGTGAGCAATAATTATTCGGCTTTCGGAGAGGAAGGTCTACTCTGGGTGCCATTAAATCCGTAGTTGACACTGCAAAAGTCGCCATCGAATACAAGCGGCGTGGTATACGTTACTGCGCAGTAATAACACTCGATGTGCGGAATGCATTCAACAGTGCGTGCTGGATGGAGATCCCGAACTCGTTGCTTCGGCTGGGAGTACCGGTAAGGCTGTACAAGATTCTGGGAAATTACTTTCAGAATCGAGTATTGTTCTACGAGACAGACGAAGGCTTGGTTAGCGCCCCCATCACGGCAGGTCTCCCACAGGGATCAATTTTTGGGTCCATTGCTGTGAAACGTGATGTACGATGGCGTACTGAGGTTAAAGCTCCCACCAGGAGTCAAGTTAGTGGGATTTGGGATGACCGTGTACGGTGAATCCATTGACTGCAGCCTATTGGATCAGTCTAGTGGAGGAATGGTTGCGCAGCAGGCGCATCATAAAACGGAGATGAGAGTCGTTAATAACCGGGAATCGGTCAAGAGGCGACAATTAGAGTCGGCGGCTGCAACATCACCTCCAAGAGATCTCTGAAACAATTGGGGGTGATGCTCGACGATAAGTTGAGCTTTAAAAGTCACGTCGACTACGCCTGCAAGCGCGCGTCGACGGCGATAGCGGCACTATCGAGGATGATGGCGAACAGCTCTAGGGTGTGCTCCAGCAAGCGCAGGTTGCTGGCAAGCGTGGCGGTTTCAATACTACGATACGGAGGTCCAGCCTGGGGATCGGCGTTGAGTGTAAACTGCAACGTGCGAAAGCTGGAGAGTACTCATAGGCTAATGTGCCTGAGAGTCATCAGCGCATATCGCACCGTATCTCGCGAAGCGGCATGTGTACTCGCGGGCATGATGCCTATCAAACTGGTGGTGGAGGAAGACGAGGAGTGCTACGCCCTCAGGGGCACCGATAACGCTCGAAGGAATATCAAGGCAGCAACGGTAGCCAAATGGCAGAGGGAGTGGGACAACTCGGCTAAGGGAAGGTGGACCCATCGCCTAGTCCCAAGTGTGTCGGCATGGATTAGCAGACCTCATGGAGAGCTAAACTTTGGCTTGACCCAGTTCTTAACAGGCCACGGATGCTTCAAGTGGTACCTACACAGGTTCGGACACGCGGCTTCTCCCGCCTGTCCGCGATGCCCAGCATGACAGAAACGGTTGAACATATCCTGTTCACATGTCCCCGGTTTGAAACAGAGAGGCGTGCAATGTTGGAAGCATTTGGAACGGACACTACCACCGATAACATCGTCAGAAAAATGTGCCAGAACCCACAACAGTGGAGAGCGACGTCCAGGATAGCCGACATCCTACAACGAAGTTGGCCAATAGAGCAGCAGCAGGCAGCCTTCACGGATAGTGGATCATGACTACTCCGCCAAGGAAGGCTTAAATATATATGTCGATAATGAATGGGAACGCCAGCGCCAGCTACCGCGCGTAGCCTCAGAACGTGACGAAACGGACGGTTTCGGAGGAGCTCCCGCTTTCGGGGAACTTCTCGTAGGAGTAGGTTAGATCCGCCGTCGGGGACTATCTGAGTCGTTCGCGATCGGGGCGGGAGCTAAAAGGCTCAACGAATAAGGTGAGAGCTGAATGGCCCAAGGCAATCGAAACTCGGTTATTGGAGTATGCTAGGCCCACCGCCGGGGACCAGATAAGTAAATCGTGGCGTGCGAATGCACCTGCTCCGGGTCATCGGGGCACCATTGAACCGGAAGTTATCTCCACCCGGAATCCTTGGATTGACCTCGGCACTCGTCCGGTCACCCGTTGAGACGGGTCGTCGGTTACGGGGGAGCTTCCGACGTCGGGGAACTCCCCGTCGGTAGGCTAGGTCCACCGCCGGGGACCAGTTGAGTAGATCGTGGCGCGCGAATGCACCGGCTTCGGGTCGTCGGGGCACCACTGAACCGGAAGCTATCTCCACCCGGAATCTTTGGTCTGACCTCGGCACTCGTCCGGTCACCCGTTGAAGTGAGAATGTGCGTAGGACTTGAGCGTATCTATGAACATGCTAACCAGGTGAAAGTGTAGTGTTGGTAAGGTAACAGCCTCCCACGGATGCGGGTCGTCGGTATCGGGGGAGCTTCCGCCGCCGGGGACTAGAAAAATAAAGAATTCATAAAGGAAAAATATTATAACAAAACTTTGAATGTAATCTATTTTTGGTTTAAATGAAATCTTTTCTTTTTGCTACATATTGCTGATAATATTGAAGTCATTACCGTTTCCAAGTGGGGTTTCAATCGTTCACTAAAATAGTTAGCATAGTTTAAGTTTTTTGAGCAACTTTTCATCTTTGTAATATTTCCATCTTAACGTCTATTTCAATCTTCGAGGACTCGCAGTGTTGTAAAAGGTACATCACCTTTGAAAAAGCACGCTGTTCGTTCACAACAGAAACTGAACTGCGTGAGTGTTCAAAGACCATGCGAGCTCCGAAAAGTGAAAATAAACATATTCGAACAAAATAATTCACAAAACTATGCACTGCATATAATATAACATATAATGTTTCTAGTCAGGAATATAATGATTCTCATCAGGAAAATATTATCGGAAGAGATGATTTGATTCTAGATCTAACTAGACATTTACATTAGGAATAAGATAAAAATTATACTTAATAAACTGCAATTTGTTATTCCAACGGCCATCGTCTGGCAGCTAGCAAGCAATTGTACCGTAGAATCGTCTAAATGTGCAATTAATCAATCATTCAGGCATCGTACAGAGCTTCGCACAAGCTTGGCATTCCAAACTCGCCTGATTGTTCCGGGTCGACGGGAACTGCTGAGGCAGCACATAAGACCATCTTCAACCGTCCAAACCTTCCTATGTGTCCAACACCAAAAACGGCCTTATAAAATCACGAAATACACTTCTCTGTATTTCGCATGAACTACGGTATTGCCAGCCGAAACCTTGCTTTTCTGACACCGAATGAGGAAAATTTTGACGCGTGAAAAAAAAAGCTTCTAATTCCAGGCACAGACTCAGTGGCAGCGGAATTATTTTGCCTAAACTTTACTGCTTAATAGAAAATTTACGATCCAACTTGTTGAACACAATATTACGTGAATATTTTCGTTTTAAAGAGGTGAACCAAATTGCAACAGCTGGACGGAAAAACCTGCCGTTTCCATACTATACTCTACGAAAAACTCATACTAGAAAAGACAATCCAGGTTTACTTTATTATGTGACAGGCTCACCCCCAAGGGGTAACGGGCTTACCTGCACCTTTTCGAAGACATCAATGTTCTACATATTAATGTATTTTATCTATAAGTTGAAATGATCATACCAGTGTTGTGCTTAACCTTCTGTCTGTGCTCAAAAAAACTTACGATGTCTGTGCTCTGGGGTCAAATTGACCCCAAATTGAAATTGCTATAACTTTTTTAATGTTTGGTCGATTTTTGATTTTTGGGGCTGTTTTGAAAGATAATTTAATCATCTTACGTCGTAACCAAAGATTGACTATTGGTGGGCGGGTACATCGTGGGGAGGGGTTTTAGTGAACAAGGGTACGAAAACGGTGCTTTTTCATAATTATTTTACTTATATCCGCAAATCCTACCCATTTTGAACTGCACCTTTTCAAAAAGGTTATGCAGGAAGGCGTGTGCTTTGGCAAGAGGCGTTGATAAGTTAAGAACTTGGCCGGCAGGTGGTGGTATATTTGAATTCATTATTTTAGAGTACTCAAGATATTCCGATAGATAGAATTCTCCTCAGTGTAAATATTATTATCGCACAAATTTAAAACTTGTTAAAATGGCGTCTTGATCAAAGATCGTCTAGTGAGAATGGACTGTCATGTGACGGAAGTAATAATTGGGAATTTTACAAATAGGCGGCAAATTGGTTGATCTTTGGTTACGCATGTAGACTCAAAGGACTTAATTCCAGGGTTTTCTTGGATGACCTAAAACATATTCTGTGGACACATTCTATTATTTGCAGCATCGCTAAAGCAGGTTGAATACAAAGAAAGCTTTTGATGAACTCTACCACAATATTCATGTTTGCCAAAAATGCTACAAACCTAAATACATCATATCTCACATGGAACCATATACTCAAATATAACAGCTCACTAGCGCCGCATCTTGGAAGAAGTGCTCATTATATTGAGCACCGCTTTGTAATCCTGGACATCCTGAACAATGTTGCCGAATACAACTTGGGTGTAGGTATGAGGGATCTCAGGCTAAAGCAATATTTCAAACATGCAAGAATATTGCAAGTACACTAGCGCCGCCTATTTGTAAGTTTCCTAATTATTTATTCCGTCACATGACAGTCCATTCCCACCAGACGAACTTTGTTAAAGACGTCATCTTTACAAATTTCAAATATGTGCGATAAGAATATTTACAATGAGGAAAATTCCATATATCGGAATTACTTGAGTAGTCTAAAATAATGAATTCAAATATACCGCCACCTAGCGACCAAGCTCTAAACTAATCAATGCTACATGTCAAAGCACACGCCTTCCTGCATAACCTTTTTGAAAAGGTGCAGTTCAAAATGGGTAGGATTTTCAGATATGAGTAAAATAAGCATGAAAAATCACTGTTTTTGTACCCTTTTTTACGAAAACCCCTCCCCGCGATGTACCCGCCCACCTATAGTCAATCTTTGGTAACGACCTGAAAGATGATTAAATTATCTTTCGAAACAGCCCCAAAAATCCAAAATTGACCAAACATTAAAAAAGTTATAGCAATTTCAATTTGGGGTCAATTTGACCCCAGAGCACAGACAACGTAAGTTTTTTGAAAAAAGCACACTGTAGCGCATATTTTCAAGATTTTTCAAACGAATTTCTACCTAGGAGACAGATCTCGGCGAGTTTTACCAAACTACCAAAAATTAGGAGAATCGGTTGAAAACTAAAAAAATGGCAGCCACTCAAAGTGGCCTGGGGTCATATTGACCTCAGAGCACAGACAAAAGGTTAATCATTATCAGACGATCATGATTGTAATTTTCATGTGAAAACTTTTCACGTGAAAACAGTAGGCGAGTTGTCGCCAGCGACAACTTCTTAAGGTCACTCCTGACAGAATCTAAGTTTCAAAGTGCTCGCGTTTTCGGGGGCACACCACTCGATACGGAAGCAACGCACAATTTTATTTTTTCACGCATGCTGCGACGCAGCAAAGCTGAATCAACAAAAATGACAGTTCATTCAAAGTTAATTGCCTATATGCCGGGTATTAAGCCACCCGGAGTGGAAATTAATTACATTGTGTACAAAAATACATTTGAGAGAGTTAGTTCTGAAAATGTATTGCGAGAGATCGGCTGGTACCTGGTGCTGGGAATTTGGTTTCATCAGTACCCGCTAAGCTGCGGTGGACGACGGAGGTCCTTCGTAGCTTAGTAGCCTGTCATCACCTGTCATGCGAACTGGGGTCGTGGGATCAAACCCCACCGAAGGGGCGGTTACCCTCCAATACCTTTTCCGAACTAAATCTATCACATGTTGTACATATGCATAATCAAGTTTCAGACATAGTAATAAAAATGACAGTTGTCCGCCGCCTCCGTATCGAGTGGTGTGCCCCCGAAAACGCGAGCACTTTAAAACTTGGATTCTGTCAGGAGTGACCTTAAATTTTGTACTCAAACGATAATAAACACAGAATTTTCATTCAATCATTAATCTTCACTAATATCAGCTAATTGTCAAAAGTCCCGTTATTCTTCTATTCGGCGTTATAGTTTCATGGTAGTAAGGAAAAAGAGTTTAAAATGTAACGGTAAATACTTCAGATCAAGCTACGATTTTCAAACAATTCTAACTCGCTGGTGAGTTTTTATCACTTGATAATTTAAAAGTAAAATTGCGGGTGAGTTTGATCATCTTCGATTTTTCTAAAATTTGATTTTTCTCATCCCTGGATCAAACTTCAATGTTTACAACGCATACATATGAAAGATAATGACCTAAAGAAGTGTTTTCCAAAGTCCCCACGTTCAAACCAAATGTTCAAGATTACAAGAAGCCCTCCTTATATAAAAACCGGCAAATCAAGTAACGGAAAACGATAAACAGTTTCATCCTTGGAAAAGGCCAAATATACAGGCCGAAACGTCGGACAAAACAAAACTCAATCAGACTGAGAAAGCCATACAATATAACATTTAACGTGAAATTAAAAAAAAATCAACCAATGACAAATTGCCATCTGATTAGAGGAGGATTCGGTTTATAATAGAGCATGGATCTTCTTCTTCTTCTTCAATGGCTCTACAATCCGTTCCAGTTGGACTGCTTTTAAACTTAGTATTCTATTAGTATTTCCTCAGTTATAACATCCTAGACCGGACAGAGAATCAAACTCGCTATCTTCGGATTGGCAATCCTACGCCTTTGCTCGCAAGGCTACTGGAGACCCCAAAGAGCATGGATATTCAACACAAACATAATGTTTCGTTCTGAAATTTCGAATTGATTGTTATTTCCTGTTCCAATGAATTATTGTGCGAGTGTAATCTTTCTCGGCTTTTTCAGCTGCAACTGAATCTCTTCAATTCTTTGAAAAATGTGAAGGCAACATTTCGCACGATATCGATGCAAAGTGATGGACATCGATATGAAAAATCTATAGCTTACATGGCTTCGAATGAATTCGTCATACAATAAATTCCATTATGTTTTACCAAGCACACGTATGTCATTGAAAAATGCAACGTGCTCCTTTTACTGGCCCAAATAGCCGTTTGATTCGTGCGATGCCGGCAAACTGTTGGAAACAATCCGATGGATGGGTCATTAAAAATTGGACCCTTCGGCAGTATTTGTTTTACAGATTTTTCATAATATCCCCTTTGGCAGGCACTACTGATTGATTTATGGACAACAAACCGAGTGAACCTACTCGTTGTTACTAATCAGATAAATTAAATATCAACCTTCTGGAGTCCCCTTTCGAGCGCAAGCCAGGTGATCATGCCACAGCCCGAAGCGAATTTGTTATGCAGATTAACCACGTGTTCGCTGATTGTAAACATTTGTATTCAATGTGCGTTACGGGTAGCTATCACCGCATGTACAGCACGCTTTTGCGATGAACTGTGAAGAGGATAAAAAATAATTTAATCAGACCTGGTGGAGGAGGTGACGTCGAGCATGACGCAGATGCACTAAAGTGTTGTAAGTGCAATAAACAGACATTTGTCTTCAATATTTGGGGGTGTTCGATTTTTTTGAACATATATACCTTTCAAAAAGGAATTAATTAAAAAAAAAAACATGCAGTTTACCATCCGATTCTGGATAGAGAACGATGAACTATCAAAATTGAAAAATCTAAGTATTCAGTTACTTTGTCTTTACAGAACTTTCATCCACCTGTCTGTGAAAGAAGCAACGAGCATGCAGTTCTCCATTACAACTATCTTTCCAAGTAAATACAGGTACATTGCTGATGAAATTTCAACGAACCTCTACTTCTATATGTCTTCGACGCAAATGGTTATAAGCCAATTTAAATTCTCCGACAGCTTTACAACCATTAGTCTTTCCAATCCCCAACCGAATAAATCTACCAACTAGGGTTGCCATAGAATACTGCATATGTAATCCCTTCATCCAAGGACGAACATCTTTCAACCCTACTTCGAACAACCTTGTCAACCGAAACAGGCACCGAGAAGCCATCTTTCGTCGAGTAAACTGCTTCAACCCTTACCCTTCGAAACATGGCTCAATCATCGCACAGCCCTTCGGCCAGAATTTGCGGTCCCGGGTTTGCCTGTCAGAGCAGTTAGCCGCTTTACTTTGGCTTGCTAGGAAATCTGTGTGCAAATTGAATTAAAACAAATGTTTATCTTTTCCCTCGGGCAACCATCTCACACTTGGCAGCGGAGCCACTTCCAGACGCAAATCTGCCATCCCTGAAGAAGATAAACACTTCCCCGGCAACCCCGCACGATCGCACGCTCGAAATCCTCTACTCCTGCTGCGGTTTCATTGCTATCTTCCGCAGGCCATCGCCGTTACATACAGTGACCACCACCCGAGCTCACAATGTGCTTCATCTGCGGTCCAGCTTCCAATCACCGGAGAGAGAGCACCACGCCATAGAACGACAACGCAAGGAATAGAAATGGAGAGGAACTCTTCCACGATACCAGAGCTAATCAAATTAGCATTCTCCGGATGCTGATGGCAGCGATGAAAAACTTTCCCCCACACTAAAGGACGACGACGACGGATGCGAAAAGGCATGCAGCTTTAAACTGGTCAACTACGTTCTCGAGTGGGGTTTTCCTCTTGAGTGCATACACACACGTGGACATCCATATTGGAGCAAGTGCAAACTTGTTCTTCCTCTATTCATTGGGTGTACATTCGAGTAAACGGAGATAGCAAACGATGAGGACTTTTGGAATCTACGTGAATTTCTTCGAAGCTATTTGTTTGAGTTCCTTCCTGGCTTTACACCCTGAATTTTTTTTTCACTAAAATATATTTATATAAAAATCTACTACTTCTACTACTTCTTCTGAACCACTTGACCGATTTCAACCAAATTTGAAACACACATTCACTATCTTCAGAGAAAGCTAACAAAGAGGGAAGGATGGTAATTGGAAAAGGTGGGAGGATGAGGGGAAAGGGGAACTATTTAGAAAACAATGAAAACAGTGTAATTTTTAACCCCCAGGTCCGATTTCAACCAAATAAATTGAAGACACATCCTCTATTCCAAGGTTAAGATAACAAATGGGGGAAGGAGGGTCATTATGATAAGGGGGAGGTTGTGGAGGGGAACTCTTTAGAAAACGAGAAAACTAAGGTAACTTTTAACCCCCAGGTCCGATTTCAATCAGATTTGGAACACACGGTTTCTATCCCCGGATAACCAAGGGGTCGAGAGAGTCATTGGGAAACGGGGGAAGAATTGGGGACCCGAGCAGCACAGATATTGCACAAAGATCACAGTAACTTATATGTGACCGGATTGAGTTACAATTGGGTTGCTGCAACTAGTTTCACTTGACTTGTGTTGCTTGGAAAGAGAGGGTGTTTATTATTTAGTTAACGATCTTTTGTAACTTTTGAGCCGCTCAACCGATTTCCACCAAATTTGGAACACTTATTCTCTGTCATAAGACGATTATATAACAGATGGGAGAGCCATTGGAGAGAAGAGGGAGGGACATGTTAATGAAACGAACGTTTTTACATACCTGTTAAACGCAACATTTAAACCAAATTTGGGACACGTACTCTCAATCCTAAGGGGACGATTATAGAGGAGTTGGAGGGTCATTGGAAAAAACGGGAGGTGGTTACTAGGCGTGAAGTATATTATTTAGAAAACTACCACTTCGGTAAAACTTCTGAACCCCTTGACCGATATCCTCAAAAATTGGAACATATATCCTTTAGCCCAGCGGTTCTCAACCTTTTTCTCGAAAGGTACCCCTTCGAACTTTTCAATTCATTGAGGTACCCCTTATTTTTTCAGTATCCAGTTTTCCGCGAGTGGTAATGGCCGCTAGATTGCCTGTGGGTTAGTCTCTGATTTGACGTTTGTGGAAGTCAACTGCACCCACCATTTTAGGCATTCTGACCAATGTGGTAAATAAGAAGGTGCTGATGCAGTGGATTCACGCCTTCCTATTTACCTGGATAAATGAAAATAAGCGTAAAAAAATACATGAAAAAGGGATTTGGAAACTATCGGAATGTACGGCTCTCCAAAAAGTCATCTGAAATCTTTGTTATTCTGTGAAACTTTCTAATTCAAATTCAGTTTATACATCAAGCTTCCTACAAAACATTCAGGACTATTTGAGGCTTCCGAGCTTCTTAGAAGGAGGCTTTCGAGTTTCATGAAAGAAGGCTTCCAAACCTCTTGAAAGGAGACTTCCAAGCCTCTTGAAGGGAGACTTCCGAGCCTCTTGAAAGGAGGTTCCTGACTCCTTGAAATGAGGTTTCTGAGCCTCTTGAAACGAGGCTTCCAAGGAGAAGGCTTCCGAGCCTCTTGGAAGGAGGCTTCCGAGCCTCTTGGAAGGAGGCTTCCGAGCCTCTTGGAAGGAGGCTTCCGAGCCTCTTGGAAGGAGACTTCCAAGCCTCTTGGAAGGAGACTTCCAAGCCTCTTGGAAGGAGACTTCCAAGCCTCTTGAAAGGAGACCTCCGAGCCTCTTGAAAGGAGACTTCCGAGCCTCTTGAAAGGAGGCTTCCGAGCCTCTTGGAAGGAGGCTTCCGAGCTTCTTGGAAGGAGGCTTCCGAGCCTCTTGAAAGGAGGCTTCCGAGCCAAGGAGGCTTCCGAGCCTCTTGGAAGGAGGCTTCCGAGCTTCTTGGAAGGAGGCTTCCGAGCCTCTTGGAAGGAGGCTTCTGAGCCTCTTGGAAAGAGGCTTCCGAGCCTCTTGAAAGGAGGCTTCCGAGCCAAGGAGGCTTCCGAGCCTCTTGGAAGGAGGCTTCCGAGCCTCTTGGAAGGAGGCTTCCGAGCCTCTTGGAAGGAGGCTTCCGAGCCTCTTGGAAGGAGGCTTCCGAGCCTCTTGGAAGGAGGCTTCCGAGCCTCTTGGAAGGAGGCTTCCGAGCCTCTTGGAAGGAGGCTTCCGAGCCTTTTGGAAGGAGGCTTCCGAGCCTCTTGGAAGGAGGCTTCCGAGCCTCTTGGAAGGAGGCTTCCGAGCCTCTTGGAAGGAGGCTTCCGAACCTCTTGGAAGGAGGCTTCCGAACCTCTTGGAAGGAGGCTTCCGAACCTCTTGGAAGGAGGCTTCCGAACCTCTTGGAAGGAGGCTTCCGAGCCTCTTGAAAGGAGGCTTCCGAGCCTCTTGAAAGGAGGCTTCCGAGCCTCTGGAAAGGAGGCTTCCGAGCCTCTTGAAAGGAGGCTTCCGAGCCTCTTGAAAGGAGGCTTCCGAGCCTCTTGAAAGGAGGCTTCCGAGCCTCTTGAAAGGAGGCTTCCGAGCCTCTTGAAAGGAGGCTTCCGAGCCTCTTAAAGGAGGCTTCCGAGCCTCTTGAAATGAGGCTTCCGAGCCTCTTGAAAGGAGGCTTCCGAGCCTCTTGAAAGGAGGCTTCCGAGCCTCTTGAAAGGAGGCTTTCGAGATGCAAAAGGAGGCTTTCAGCCTCTTGCAATGAAGATGTTTTTGTTTTAATTCTAGATTAAGTTCAACACCGAGATTATAATTCAGAAACATATTTTTAATATATTATTCAACAGTTTGTTTCAATCAAATAGATTGTTTTTTAAGATTGTTTGAATTTTTGTCCCCGAGCTCTTCATACACTGTGCAGGTTGTGGTGGGCTTTGATTTACAAATCGTCGAGCATATTATGTACAATAGAAAGTTTTTGAATAAAAAAATATATACAATTATCAAAATTTTATCAATATTTTTTTTTGAAAACTCATGTGTGAATATGTACATAAATTAATGTCCAAGCCGGGTGGCTTAATCCCCGGAATATAGGCAACTAACTTTGAATGAACTGAATATTTTTTTATTGGAATTGTAATACATCCGCCATTACGCATTTTTGTCCAAGGTACCCCCTGAGGTCAGCGAAGGTACCCCTAGGGGTACATGAACCCCAGATTGAGAACCGTTGCTTTAGCCTAAGCAATTCTTTTAATTGAAAAATTCCCAAAAAAAAACATTTTCCTGGAAATAATCCTCGAAAATAACATTTTCTGCAAGTATCATATCCTTGAAAACATTTCTCCGGAAATGGCATTTCGCCCGAAAATGACAATTTCTCGAATATGCCATTTCTCAATAAAAATTCCGCAGATGTGACATTTCCACGAAAATGAAAACAATCAGTTTTGAAGGTGACATTTTCCCGAATATGACATTTCGTCGAATATGACAATGCCCCTGACGGGACAAAACGTCGAAAAGAACAAAAGAACGAAAGGGAGAAAAGGTCGAAAAGGACCAAAGGTCGAATGGACAAAAGGTCTATCAAGAACAAGTTAATAACAAGTAGGGTGTATTCCAAATGAATTTATGAAATGCATTTAACTTTAAGTAAAAATAACGCACTCATCTAATCAATCAAAGTTGAAGAATGAGCAATTTTCTAAGAAGGAGAAATAACTATGAGACAATATTATGAATATCTAGATAGTTCTGAAATAGATAAAAAGGATTGTTAATAAGAAATGAATAAAGCTTGTATTTTGCGAGACAGAGTTGTCCTATACTACGCAGGCGCACGCATTGAAAATATACCGGCGTATAATACACGCCGGTGAATTTTATCGAAGTGACATTTAGAAAACTCAAACATCCTTCTATTAGTGGTACTTATTGAATAAATTTTATTTAATTGTTAAAAATTGTAAAAACAAAGGAATAGAGTTTTTGCTAACTGTGTAGGGCAACTTTGGTGCTAGATTGATTCTCTCCGTTTCAGTTTCTTGTCAATTTCACACTTATGTCCCTTTCGACCTTTTGTCCCGTTCGACGTTTTGTCCTTTCGACCTTTTGTCCTGTTCGATGCTTTGTCCTTTCGACCTTTTTTTCATTTTCAACGTTTTGTCCTTTCGACATTTTGTCCCTTCGATCTTTTGTCTTTCAACCTTTTGTCCTTTCGACGTTTTGTCTTTCGACCTTTTGTCCCTAACCCGTGCAGCGGTGCCCTATTTTGCCAAATTACATTCCGGTTTTGAATTGTTTTGGTGCCCGTAGTTAAAAACACCTATATAAATATGAAAAAAAAAACAATTATGTCTCTCTCCCCTTAGATGTTTAATGTCCAACAATAATATTTTGAGAGCAACAAAATTTTGTTTGGATAGTTTTGAAGATTTTCAAAACATGTTTTTTTTAGTTTTGTTACATTTTAATATTTATTATTTATTATACCATACCCCCCCCCCCCCCCCCTTAACTTTTCTGAGAGCAGTTGGACATAATTTTAATTAAGAATTTGTAACGGCCTAGCTGAGAAAGTGTTTAATAAATGTTTTTCTGTGACGCGGCTATGATCCAGCTGTGGGATACAAAGCCGATAAAGCAATATATCTACTAAGCCGTTTCATTTTTATCATTGCCTAGATTCCTGCGTGATATTTTGCTTAGCTTTATATAAGTAAAGTAAAGTATTTATCTTCTTTACTCTATGAAGAATTCTACTTAAGGAATATAGGAGGAAAGTTAATTTTCGGCTCATGCACCTCCTTCGTACAATGGTTTATAAGTCCTTGTGGGTGAATATTTCTCAATTCTACCCAGATATAAATTCTCAGTTTTTTGGTATTTTCTGTTTCTCAGGAAAAACGAAAAAACACAAAGCACGAATTGCACGAAATTGACCTTTCCCACTAACCCTCATCCAGTTCCACCAACCTGTCAGACAAGTGGCTTGTATGTACACGCTTTCCTCCATTTAGGCGATGTATTTCTGATCACGATTTCAATGTGTGGTTCGGTATATATGTTGAAAACTTCTTTTTACTTAAACGGCATTCTCTCATTTAAGCTTTTGCATACAAAACTATAAAGCTTGTAATAAGAGAATTAGAACTTCAAATTGAAATGAATTTTGCGTAGGAAATAAGACATAATATCATTATTTTCAACACATATTAATATAATTTAATGGATTTTCGGCTAAGTTTGAATTATTTTCAATGCTGTTATTACATCAAGGTGTATGATTTATTAACACAAAATTTGAATATCCTGATTTAAATAAAATGGTTTGGAAGCAATCTTTTTGACGTATTAAAAAAATAATATTTACCGCAAAGTTTCGAAATTCATGTGTATTCCATGTATGTTCCACAATCTTGGCATATTTTATTTCATTTTTTACTTGTCGCTATTTGTACATGTTGTAATCTACTAATGTTTAATTGAAAACAAAAATAAGACACTTAATATTCGGATGACCAGCTCAAACTAAACACCCGCATCGATGGAAGACTCCCTGTAGCTTCTGTGTCTCGTTGACCACCGTTGGTGATGCGTTGCCGCTTCGCTGCATTGAGAATAACTGTTTAAATTATATGCAATTATCGTTCTCTCTCCGGTACTACGTAGCTGGGATTCGTGCCGTGAGGTCCGGCACGTTGCCATCGACCGACCGTGTGTGGGTGGAGGTGGAATTAGCCGATGATAGCGCACCATCAGCTTATAATGGCGTTAATTACACTTTAGCTCCATTGAAAAAAGAGGGAGAGAGAGCGGGATGGAGTCAGAATATAATATGGAAATCTCAGCGGATTTGATAGTGCCATTAGTTGTCGGTGATGGACCGCAGGAACTGGCAGGATGGGGCTGGATTTAACGATTATTAATTTAACTTAAATTAAGAATAAATGTCGAGGAAGTCCAGCGGTACTGGTTAATGTTACACATTTCGAATGAATTGCGTAGCATTTTCTCATTTCTAATTCACTTTTTTTTTAGCAGAACCTAAACATGCATATTTTTACAAGAAAACATAAAATATAAATATTGTTCTCGCTTGCTGCGAAAAACATAAAGTAAAGTGTGAGCTTAAATTATCTTCAATAATATTGTTCTATCAAGCTCTGTATTTGGAATTTATAAAATATCAACTCTCATATGAACAGAAATATAATCATAAAAAAGACAATCGTGTCAGAATCAATCCTTCTTTGAAAACCACTAATGAACTGGTTATGCCAGAACTAACAATCACACATACACACAATTTAAAATTTAATTAAATTTTATTGCTACCACAGACGGTTGAATGAGAAATTGGTTCTACCCGCAAACAACATAACTGTTGAGGTTGAAACAATTGCAAGTCATTACTGATGCAGTCTGCCGTTATCCTCCCAAGTGTTATTTAATCCTCCCGCTTTGATCTCCACATTGATGGTGGGTGTTTTTCGGTCCAAATAACCAAAATATTGTTCTACCTGTTTCATATCAACTGTGTGTTCAATGAATATACCACTCTTTCAAATAATGATTCAATGATATAATTGAATTTGAATTCCAAGGAAAATTCTTCGGATAGAATGGCATAGGTGATTATTCAGCACTTACCTTGCATTGATTTTCCTGTTGAATGTTTTACAGTCATTTCAACTAACCTGAAAAAATTTTTAAAAAAATTTGAATAAATAAGTTTGAACGTATAACGGTTGTTTGTTACGTAGATGGATTTCACCAATTTCTCGGTTTACTTCCATTTCCACAACTGTTCCCTTTACTATTTCTTTTCGCGGGATTCAGGATAATATTGGTTACTTTCTAATTTTTTCACCGGTTCGGTAAAAAATAATGTAATTTCGAATACAAATGAATAGCTAAGAGTACCGTCGTCGGGGGTGACAATGGGTCAAATGGGGGTGAGTCTGCATCCCACACATGGATCGCGAAACACCTGAGAATCCATCATTCAACGATGTCCCGCCAAATCGAGGAGACTTCGACGACCCAGCAACAGCTAGCTAACCCGGTGAAAGCCAGGAAGCCATTCGAGCTGCAATGCAGCAGAAGAAGATGAATGTTTTACGTGGTTAGTCATAAACACGAAGGAGCGTGCAGGCCCCCACGTCTACAAGGTCTGGAAGGAAATGACAAACCAGCTGTACCGAGATTGACTGACGAAATCAAGGTGCGTCGCGAGAGACGAAGAAACTTATTTCAAGATTTGTCGTTACTGGAAAGTAAGGAAGATGAAGGTGAAAAAATCCCCCAAATTCGCAATAGACAATATAGTCTGCTTCACTTACAATCCGGACACTTCATTGATTTTCTAGCTAACCAAAAAAAATGGTCAAATCCGCTCACTTAAAGGTAAATCACGATAGAATTCTTTTTCAAAACTATGTAGCACAAATATCAGGAAAGAAGGACCAATGGAAACCAACATGTAACGCAGAATTGGGCAACTCCAGACCCACTCCATCTCTTTCGTAACAGATTTTAAATAAATTATTAAAATTCATAACTATAACGTTACGTGATTTATGGAACATAAAAAAATAAATAAAAGGAATTACTACATCTAACATATTAATTTGTGAATGCCTTTGGAAATATCAAAAACTTCCACACATAAAAAATATTTAATTTTTAATGTTGAAAATGGAACAAGTAATATTTTTTTAAATTCTTCTGAATATCTATGATGTAGTGTTCTGGAATGTTCTGGTGTTTTTAGAACTTCCACGGGAAAGTCATTGGAATTTCCAAGGGAAGTTCGTTGATATTTCCATGGGAAATTCGTTGGAATTTCCAGGGGAAATTCGTTGGAATTTCCAGGGGAAATTCGTTGGAATTTCCAGGGGAAATTCGTTGGAATTTCCAGGGGAAATTCGTTGGAATTTCCAGGGGAAATTCGTTGGAATTTCCAGGGGAAATTCGTTGGAATTTCCAGGGGAAATTCGTTGGAATTTCCAGGGGAAATTCGTTGGAATTTCCAGGGGAAATTCGTTGGAATTTCCAGGGGAAATTCGTTGGAATTTCCAGGGGAAATTCGTTGGAATTCCACGGAAATTCGTTGGAATTTCCACGGAAATTCGTTGGAATTGCACGGAAATTCGTTGGAATTTGCACGGAAATTCGTTGGAATTTGCACGGGAAATTCGTTGGAATTTGCACGGGAAATTCGTTGGAATTTCAACGAAATTCGTTGGAATTTCCACGGAAATTCGTTGGAATTTCCACGGAAATTCGTTGGAATTTCCACGGAAATTCGTTGGAATTTCCACGGAAATTCGTTGGAATTTTCACGGGAAATTCGTTGGAATTTCCACCGGAAATTCGTTGGAATTTCCACCGGAAATTCGTTGGAATTTCCACCGGAAATTCGTTGGAATTTCCACCGGAAATTCGTTGGAATTTCCACCGGAAATTCGTTGGAATTTCCACCGGAAATTCGTTGGAATTTCCACCGGAAATTCGTTGGAATTTCCACCGGAAATTCGTTGGAATTTCCACCGGAAATTCGTTGAATTTCCACCGGAAATTCGTTGGAATTCCACCGGAAATTCGTTGGAATTTCCACGGGAAATTCGTTGGAATTTCCACCGGAAATTCGTTGGAATTCCACCGGAAATTCGTTGGAATCTCCACCGGAAATTCGTTGGAATTTCCACGGAAATTCGTTGGAATTTCACGGGAAATTCGTTGGAATTTCCACGGGAAATCGTTGGAATTTCTACGGAAATTCGTTGGAATTTCTGCAGGAAATTCGTTGGAATTTCACGGAAATTCGTTGAATTTCCACGGAAATTCGTTGGAATTTCCACGCGAAATTCGTTGGAATTTCCACGGAAAATTCGTTGGAATTTCCACGGGAAATTCGTTGGAATTTCCATATGGAATTAGTTGGAATTTTCACGGGAAATTCGTTGGAATTTTCACGAGATATTCGTTGGAATTTCCAAGGGAAGTTCGTTTGGATTTTCCACGTGAAAATTGTTGGATTTTCCACGGGAAAATCGTTGGATTTTCCACTCGAAAATCGTTGGATTTTCCTCGGGAAAATCGTTGGATTTTCATCGGGAAAATCGTTGGATATTCCACGGGAAAATCGTTGGAATTTTCCACGGGAAATTCATTGGAATTTCCACGGGAAATTCATTGGAATTTCCACGGGAAATTCATTGGAATTTCCACGGGAAATTCATTGGAATTTCCACGGGAAATTCATTGGAATTTCCACGGGAAATTCATTGGAATTTCCACGGGAAATTCATTGGAATTTCCACGTGAAAATCGTTGGATTTTCCACGTGAAAATTGTTGGATTTTCCACGGGAAAATCGTTGGATTTTCCACTCGAAAATCGTTGGATTTTCCCGGAAATTCGTTGGAATTTCCACGGAAATTCGTTGGAATTTCACAGGAAATTCGTTGGAATTTCCACGGAAAATTCGTTGGAATTTCCACGGAAAATTCGTTGGAATTTCCACGGAAAATTCGTTGGAATTTCCACGGGAAATTCGTTGGAATTTCCACGGGAAATTCGTTGGAATTTCCACGGGAAATTCGTTGGAATTTCCACGGGAAATTCGTTGGAATTTTCACGGGAAATTCGTTGGAATTTTCACCGGAAATTCGTTGGAATTTTCACCGGAAATTCGTTGGAATTTCTACGGAAAATTCTTTGGAATTTCCACGGAAAATTCGTTGGAATTTCCACGGGAAATTCGTTGGAATTTCCACGGGAAACTCGTTGGAATTTCCACGGGAATTCATTGGAATTTCCACGGGAAATTCATTGGAATTTCCACGGGAAATTTTTTGGAATTTCGTTGGAATTTCCATGGGAAATTCGTTGGATTTTCTGCGGAAGGTCTTTGCAATTTCCACGGGAAATTCTTTAGAATTTTCACGGGAATTTCCTTATAATTTCCACGGAAAATTCTTTGGAATTTCCACGGAAATTCGTTGGAATTTCCACGGAAATTCGTTGAATTTCCACGGAAATTCGTTGGAATTTCCACGGGAAATTCGTTGGAATTTCCACGGGAAATTCGTTGGAATTTCCACGGGAAATTCGTTGGAATTTCCACGGGAAATTCGTTGGAATTTCCACGGGAAATTCGTTGGAATTTCCACGGGAAATTCGTTGGATTTTCCACGGGAAATTCGTTGGATTTTCCACGGGAAATTCGTTGGAATTTCCACGGGAGATTCGTTGTAATTTCCACGGGACATTCGTTGTAATTTCCACGGAAAAATTCGTTGGAATTTCCACGGAACAATTCGTTGGAATTTCCACGGGAAATTCGTTGGAAAGGTATAAATTTAAAGGAGTTGATAAAGCCTACTTTAAAAGAACGCGTCCTCTCGGTATAAGGCGAAGAGAGGGGTAATGCCTCCTTTAAATGGATGCATTCGCCCGGTATAAGGCGAAAGGAGTGGATAACGCCTTCTTTAAAAGAACGCGTCTGCCCGGTATAAGGCGAAGGGAGGAGTAACGCCTTCTTTAAATGGATGCATTTGCCCGGTATAAGGCGAAAGGAGTTGATAAAACATTCTTTAAAAGAACGAATCTGCCCGGTATAAGGCGAAGGAAAGGGTAATGCCTTCTTTAAATGGTAGCATCTGCCCGGTACAAGGCGAAGCGAGGATGTAATGCCATATTTTAATGAATACGTTTTTTCGGTATAAGGCGAGAGGAAGAAATAAAGGAAAACTACTTCTACATGTTCTGGAAGGCCTTCCATAGCCGTGCGGGAAGATGCATCTAGCAAGACTATGCTGAACGAGGCTGGGTTCAACTTCTGACCCGGTCTAGGAAATTTTTAGGTATTAAATCTTTCGACTTTTTAGGTATAAAAGATTTAACGTTCCAATCTCGTGTTAAACGAATGCAAAAAAAATGGTAACTTGGCTTAGAAACTTCGCAGGTAATAATTGTGGAAGAGCAAACAATTTAAGCAGAAAAAGCTAGTTTTTTAGCTCAATAATAGTATTTTTGGTTGAATAAACGCTCTATCAGCTTCCAATCAATAATTGTTGAGAATTGCCAAGGAATATTTAGTATTATTATTGTCGTGTGTTCTATGACATCATTTTTCCAGACATCGTTTTGCTTCCCTTTTTTATGAAAGTTATGCACAAATAACCTTTCACAGCAGAATACATCGGAATTTTAGTGTTTCACATAAAATTGTTCTTTTGATGATTTCAAATTAACAATATTTTACAAAATGAGAAACGATGGTTTATTTCAGTGTTTCTTCTTCTCATCTATTGGGTCAATCTGGGAAACGAGGGCTTAATTGTATTAATTGTCTACGAACTTTCTCCTGGAAGGGTCTATTCATCCCGTGGATTTCGCATAAGTGTCTCTGTTTATGGAATCACCTCACCCATTTCGGGCCCTTCAAATAGCAGTTTGAAGCAATGTAAAATTGCTAAAATCGTGCAGCACTAAAGTGACCATTTGTTCACATAACGCAGGATAACGTAGGCCCGGCTAACTCGTACCTAATAAATAAGGATAAACAAATGCCAACGAGTAGGTGTTTTGCTATACTAAAGTTTGAACATTTATCAGGTTAAAAAACTCTGTTAGTCAATAATTATAATCTTTTACAATAGCAACACATTTAAAAGAAATATCTAACTTTCATATCGAACGGCAAAAAGTTAAAATTTATGAATTTTTAAGAATCAGCAGATCACCTGATTATTTTTCCTGAAGGGTGTTTTTCGATTAGTTTCTAGTTCGACTGGCTGACGATTGAGCTATTTGTAGATTCGACTTCCTCGTAACATCCTGCTAAAGTAGGTGTACTGAACACTCTTGCTATTTATATAGATTTATTGGAAAGTGTTTTCCGGTGGGCACGAGAACTTACCATCCCACAAATATAGTGGCAATAGCATCATAGCACCATAACGTACTTCCAAGCTATAATTAGCTATGATTGATGACAATTATCCCCGATCACCGATGACGGTCCCGTATCCGCACAATCCACAACCCTAGTGGTGTGGGCACCATCCCTGGCCCTCATACCGCCACACACTGCTCCGACATGCGTTTGTTGATTTGTATACTCTGCGGGGACTCTTTGTCAACGCCGTATAGTGCCCTGGATGGAAGCCGTCGTCGGATCGCCTGCCGTCGAGGTGTTGTTTCGGAATTGATAGCATTATTATGAGTGATTTGATTTGCATTTTAAACCATCCCATCGCCACACCGCTCTGGCATGAGCATACTCCAGTTTCGAGATTGAGCCAGCGAGCGCCGACGTCAGCTAGAACAACAAGCCCTGGTGTCGCCGCCAGAGCCAACAAAGGAAACGCCATAGAAAACTGGATCGCGGCCGCCATTAGCAGCAGGAGGCTTCAAGAAAGGGCTTTACGCTTGGCGCGCTCAACTGCTGTGGTTTGGGGAGAATAGTGCTGAATAACAGCTGAAGCAACCGGAAAGGCTCAATACGCATTAAAATGTTTATAAAAATCAAATGACTTAAATTAACATATTTTACAGGTCTGGAAGATCAGTTCGCCACGTGCTATTCAAATCTACAAATTGATTTGTTTTATGACTGATACGCGTCATTCGATCCAAAATTAGAAGGTGAGCTCTGTTGGTTGTATCATCAAATAACGAAGAAATTTTTGAAGGCACCTGTTAGCCTTAGTAATGCAGCATAAGCAAAGCTTAAACTACTAGAACATATTGAAAGCATATTTTCATAGAATCAGGCATTATAATACTGGTAAGTATATTTCATATTGGAATTTATGTAACAATATGAGCACATAGAATGTAAAAAACTAGACACCTTTCAACAATTTTTGCCAATGATGGTTTCAATCATGAAATTAGTTACAGCTTGAATCATTAGCCAACAACTTATTACAAAAAACTGAAGTTCGTTATGGGTTGTATCGTAGACTTATAGCACTGTATTATTTTTACTACTTTGTTCAATAGTTACCGAATGTTCAGATGTGGGAAAATTCAGGCTGAGAGGTACATTTACACCATCACTCCCTATGCCATATGCGTGCGTGCAGAACCATTAACCAACAGCGTGTTTGGTCCATAGCTACTGTTCCGGCAGCGCGGCAGATTATGTGCAGTGGGGCCACTTGGCTGCCGCCCTGGCCCGGTCCTTCAACCGATTTATTATGCGGGAATATAGAACCGTGGCGTCAACGGAGAAATTTATTGGGAGCCCAACAAAAGGATGGCTTTCGATCTAGGAGTGCTTGAAGCCAAATGGGTTATTCAAGTGGAAACAAATATTGGATTGAAAATATTATGAGAATGAATTTTTATGTTAACAAAGATGAAAATGAAAATCTGCGCAGCTTCCCTATTCCTGTCCCAGACGTTTATCACTCGGCCACATTCCAACCGAATTATTTAGCTTCTAATGGTTAGCATCTTCTTTAATAATGTTTAAAAAATATGTCACACCTTGGTTGCGATGTTACGGAAGATGCAACTTGTACAAACCTGGAAAACATCAACATCTATATCGTATAACACAGGGCCATCTAAAACTATGATGGCTTCTGAAGCCTAAACAAAACAATTTATGGCAGCTAAAACTTGATAACCTATGAAAAAAACCTTATCGCTATGAGGGTCTACTCGAACGACAAGAATAATCCTAATGGCATTTGTAAATATCAAAGTTATTTGGAAACAACTTCAAAATGAGGGATTTGCTTCCAATGCCCTGAAACAAAAGTTGCATCATTTTGTTCCCCAACAAATGCATTCAAAGACGCGTTCAAAACAATTAACTGAACTGACAGTATCCACACTTCAACTGACCACAAAACACAACCTCAGTTGTAAAACTGCGTAGATAATTCTCATTGCTATTCATTGGGGTTCGTGATTCATCGAGCTTAGCGTCAGTTCAAAGTTGCACGCACTGCAGTGACTTACCTATTAACGTCAATTGTGGTCAAGCCATCTTCACTGACTTCCATCGATACGTGAGACCAATAACACTGAATCGACGACAATCGAAAGTCATAGAACAATGCCAATATTTTACCGGCTGCAACCAATTCACCCATATGCGAACAAGCGTACTGTCGTTTGGATTAGGCACCGCCACTCGTCCATTTTCGGAACCATTGCACGACAATCCGTTTGTCTTGGCGATTTGACGACTGATGGTCCTCCGATGTTTCCAATGCCATGGCGAACCTGCAGCACTGAATCGGTACGTGCACTTCATGACGATGGACGGACGTGTCTTTTCAGATCGGTTTGACGCCTACGCCTTATAACAGCGGCGATGGAGTGTAGATTGTAATCACATCACAGCCAGTCGAGCACCATCGCCCCGCCGCACTTGGATACGGAGGTGTGATGCAAAATGAGGATTATGATGGGTGATTAGGCAATACCGTAAATGGGTTGCGATTGAACCAGCGAAGTGCGAAAATGCAAGGGAGGGGAATAGATCAATGGCAGAAAAATAAACTGTTCATAAAGAACATGGAATTCGCGGATATGTACGAAACAGTTGAAAGTCGGACTTATAGTCGGAATTTCATGCAGAAGATTATCTCATATTCTGACTTCCCTATCATAAGCAACTATACTTCAAGACTTCAACGCTCTGGTAGCGAATTGAGGAATTCGCTACACAAACGCTAAAGTCGGGTTCTGCTGGAGTAAGGGTAAATTTGATCCAGCTGGAAGACGAAAAGTTCAGAGAAATAGAAGGTAAATCGTACATCGATGTCAGCGTCAGATGGAGTGTGGAGTGGAGTAAATTTTGCTACTGCCAGAGGGTTGGCCATCAGTATCACCTATTTTGCACGTAAGAATATCCGAAAGCACACCTGGAGACACCCAAATGGTGAATCTTGCAACCAGATAGACCATGTTTTGGCAACATTTCTCGGATGTTCTCTGATTACTACTCCGTTGTTTGTAAAATTCGAGCACGGTTGACAATTGTATCGAAAGAAAGATCACAGCGGTCTATGCGTTACAATATTCAGCAAAGAGCAGCCGAAAATCCACCCACCGCAGGAAGAAAATACAGTATGAAGGAAAGAATAGAGCAAAATGATATGCGGAGGTTTTATGAGCCTGTCAATGACATGCGGAGTAAGACAGCGCCATTTCCCGTCATGTGCAACGACCAAGAAGGGAATTTGCTGACAGATAAAACTGAAGTGCATGTCGGGTGGAAGCAACACTTCGAGACTTTGTTGAACAGTGGAAGCGACCCAAATAGCACACTTGACATAAAAGAGTAACTGTGATTTATGTATGCCCAAATACAATCATATATGAGTTGCTGCACCCAAATTGTGCTACTCGGGGATGGACAAGTTGTAGAATCGCCTACACTAGATGAGGTTAGAACAGCCATTAGAGAGCTGAAAACAATAAGGCGGCAAGGGAGGACTAGCTCCCAGCTGAATTTCTCAAACAGTGAGCAGCTTTATGAAGTATTATGTCGAAGATATGGGAAGACGAGGAATTTCCTGCTAACAGACGGTTGGACGGCCTCATTTGCTCAATCTTTAAAAGAGGGCATAGACTGGAGTACGCTCAGTACCGAGAAATAATCGTCTAGAGGTTTAATAGACTATTAAGATTTCGCTATTAATGATATAATAATTGGCGTTTCAGGGTAAATTCGCTTTATGATGTCATTATTTACGTAATATTCCATACATTTTGCGCTGTCAAAAGATACCCGCTAAAGAGAGTCATGAAGAATTTATTACGAACAATTATTACGAGAGAGCTTTCGTTCTAACTGGGATGCAGGGAGAAATTCAACAAAACAAAACTGACAAGCGTCACGCTCTCTTTGCCAGATAGAAAATTCTCTCTGTTTTCATTTCGTTTCGTAGTTGACAGTCATGCTCTTTCTGTCGCAGCAGGGTCGAATGCATGTTAGATGGAAATCTTCTGAGCGCTGAAGAATAACTCGGATTGTGATGGTTTTGTGGAAAGCATTTTATATGATGAAAAATAATGATGATAATTATCTATTCTCCACTTATTCAACATGAATTGTTTAAAAAACAGATGCTCTCTAGAATTAACATGAAGTATTTAACTTAAACTTAGATTTAATAGAACAAATCGAATAAATTTTCAAAGTTCAAAGGCCAATGCGGAAGACAATTTAAAACGTAGGAATGGTTGTAAAACGAATATATTTGATGAATAAACATGATTTCATGAATTGTTTCAATTCTGCTCCTTGAATGGCTTAATATACTTTGGATTTCAACATTTTTCACGTGGGACAGCTGTATGATTTGAATGGGATGTATATATAAAGTAGAATAACCTTAAATAAAACATGGATTGGTAATGCATTAATTCATCCAAAATCCAGTTTAAATTATATCACATTCACACGATTCGATTTTGTTAGAAGCTGTATCATTGATTGTCGAGTAGAACGCAATGGTTCAGTTTCCATTTAAAAAAAATAAATTGCTGAGTTGCCCTTCATACATGGAGATACTGGTGGAAATACATTTTAGTTCGATAATATTTCTTGAAAATTGGTCCAATCGTCCTTTTTTTATTTATTTGTGAGAATTCCCAAAAGTATCTAAATTTTTCTATCAAATCTCCGTTCGATCATAGTACAGAATCAAAATACTTTTTAAACTTAAAAATAAATTGAGGAATAGTCTGATTCCCCGAAGAACGGCGCTTCCAACTAATGAATGTAGCTTCGCTCATTATCCTTAATGAGAGCTTCAAATATTCTTCGAAAATCCCTTTTCATATTTTTTTTTATATTTTTTTTCGTAGAAACTTTGTTCAGAAAAAAATGTTCGATTGTCGCCACACAAATGCTTGATTTCGCAAATTAAATTTTAAAACTCTCCTTGAATTCAACCCTGTATTAGCGTGCAAATGAGGAAGCATGGAAACGTCAAGATATATTATCTTGCTGCAGTCTGAACACCTCGTAATAATTGGATACCCTCTCACTTAACAAAGTCATAAATAGCCCAATCTGAATAGGCTATAAGGCGAGTTTAGTACTTTCCATTTAATTCCACTAAGTTTTGTTATCTTTGTATTCCGACCTCAACTATGAGGACGTCTTCAGTGTCTCGTACTTGACTCGACCAAACCCAGGTGTTCGCCGCCAACATTTTTGCCTCGGTGCGCCGCCGTTTAAAAGTTGTAACGCCAGTATTTTTCACGCCGATTCAAATTTGAAGAAGTCCGCAGAAGTTTCCGAGGAAATTTCGAAGATTCAGTGGGATCTCCGTAGATTTTTCCAATTGATCCCTAGAAATCACGTTAGAACTTCCAAGAATTTTTCCATTGAAATTTCGACAAATTGTCCGTGAAAACTTAGAAAACTTCGACTGCAAATTTTGAAGGATTTCCGTTGAAATCCAAAAGTGTGTTTTGAGATAGAATTTGTGAACGGAGATGAGTCGTTTGGCAGAAACCCATTTTGGCGAAAGCCACAACACAGCAAACATTGGAGGTGACTAAAGCGCTTATATGACCGAAATAGTTCTCTATGGTTTATATAGCTAAAATTGTTTGCTGGTAAGGCTGAAAGCTGTTTGGCCTAATTTTTCGTTTGACCAAGCAAACTATTTGGCTGAGGCCCATTGAGTCTGAAATTATTTTACCGAAAATGTCATTTGGCAAATCAATTCCTTTGGCTGAAAAACACAGTTGGATGAATAGCTCAATTGGCCGAAATGGTCGTGTGGCAGAAAGGGTCTTTATCCGAAACGGGCATTCGGCCGAAAGTGTCGTTCGGCTGAATGGGTCATTTTGTCAAAAAAAGCCGTTTACCCGAATAGGTCATTTGGCAGAATATGTCGTTTGGCTTAAATAGTTGTTAGCTTAGCTTTGACTGACTACACATATCTATGGTTGCTACTCCGTGATTCACCAGAATCAGTGAAATTGCACAAAGAATCAACTGGATGATAGCCTAGGATTGTTCAAGCATTCTCAGTGTGCAAGTTTCAGTGACACAGCATGACATGCACAGCACATGTTTCGAAATGGACAAATTGATATGAAATTTGCGAAAAAGAATCCACGTGTCTCCGAGTGACTCGAACCCTCAACCTCCTACTCTCTAGATAGGCGTGATAACCCCTACACAATAAGACCACTTAAAGGTCACGTTTGCGGAAAAGACACCAGAATCCGAGTACCAACCTCCACCGCGGTTAACTCTCTTTTTTTGCAAATTGAATATCTTTCGGATGCTTGATTTGTCCAATCTCTACATGTGCTTTACTGTTGTATATCCACAGTCAAGCGAGCGCCCAGCCCGTTGTTGGGGGGGTCGAAGGACAAAAGGTCGAAGGTCAAAAGATCGAAGGGACAAAAGGTCGAAGGGTCAAAAGGTCGAAGGGACAAAAGGTCGAAAGAAAAAACTGCGTCAAAAGGTCGAAAGACAAAAGGTCGAAAGAATGAAAGGTGCTTCGTTTTTATTTTTTCTCCCTTTTACCTTCTTTTTTCTTCCTTTATTTTTCCTTCCTCGTTCTTCCTTCTTAATTAATTTGTTTCCTTCCTTCCATTATTCTTGCTTTCCACCTACATCCTTCCTTATACCTTTTTTAGTCTTTCTTACATCTTTCTTTCTTCTTTTTCATACTTTCTTCCTTCTTTATTCTTTATTCTTCTTTTCTTTTTGTTTCCTGTTTCTTTTCTTTCTTGTTTCTTGGTTTTCTTCCTTCTTTCTTCATTTTTTTCCTTATTTTTTCCTTCTTTCTTCTTTCTTTCTTCTCTTTTTCTTCTTTCTTTCTACCTTCTTTCTTTCTTACTTATTGTTTCCTGTTCTTCTTCCTTCCTTTTTCTTTCCTTTTTTCCTTTTTTTTTTCTTATTTCTTCCTTCTTTGTTCTTTATTTCCTCTATCTATCTTTCTTCTTTCACTGTTACTTGCTTCCTCTTTCTATCTTTGTTTTTGTTTCCTTGTGTCTTCTTCCTTCTTTCTTTCTTGATGTTTTCTACATTGTGTCTTCTCCTTCTTCTTCATTCATTCTTCTGCTTTCCTTCTAATTTCTTTCATTTTTACTTCTTCCTTTCTTCCTTCTTTTTCTTTTTTTTTCTTCTTTCTTTCCACCTTCTTTCTTCCTTATTTGTTTTCTTTCTTCTGTTTTTTTTTATCCTTTTCCTTCATTCTTCCTACTTTCTTCTTTTTTTCTTCCTGTGTCCGCTTTTCTTCATTCTTTCCTCTCTATTTTTCTTTCTTTCTTCCTTCTTCCTTCCTGTTTTTTCTGCCTTCTATTTATCTTTCTTCCTTCTTTGCTTCTCTCTTCCTTTTTTTTTTCTTTCTTCTTTCTTTCTTCCTCCTTTTTTCATTTCTTCTCTCTTTCTTTCTTCCTTCTTTCTTTTTTCTATCTTATTTACTTTTTTTTTGTTTTTTCCTTCTTTCCTTTTTCTTTCTTTCTTTATTATTTTTTATTTCTTCCATCTTTCTTCTTTTTCCTTCCCTGTTACTTGCTTCTCCCTTCTTTCTTCTTTTTCCTTTCATTGTGCCTTCTCTTCTTTTTCTTCTTTCTTCCTTCTTTTTCCTTTATTTTTTCTTTCTTCCATCTTCCTTCTTTATTCCTTTTTCTTTTTATCTTTTTGATTCATAGTTGAACTTCATCTTAATCTCATTTCTTATTTCTCTCTTCATTACATGTCACTTTTTATTTCTCATTTTTTCCTTTATACTTCTCATTTCTCACTACTAACTACTCATTTCTCACTTCTCATTCCTCACTAATCAATTCTCACTTCCCACTTCATACTTCTCATTACTTACTCCCTTCTCACATCTTACTTTTCACTACTCATTTCTTGTGTTTTTGTCTTTTCGACCTTTTGTCCTTCGACCTTTTGACCTTCGCCGTTATGACACATATTCGACCTTTTGACCTTTCGACCTTTTGTCCATTCGACCTTTTGTCCTTTCGACCTTTTGACCCTTCGACCTTTTGTCCTTTCGACCTTTTGTACTTCGACCTTTTGACCTTCGACATTTTGACACAGATTCGTTGGGGGCATGGAGTGCGATCCTCTCGTTTAATAAACAATGTGCACTCGTTTGACTGTGAATATACAACAGTAAAGCGATTGTACGACAATTCCCCGAAAACCAATTCCCCGAATGCAATTTCCCCTAATGTAATTTCCCCGAATGTAACAATTCCCCGAATGTAACATTTCCCCGAATGGAACAATTCCCCGAAAACATATTCGCAATGTACTGTATGTATCCAAAAAAAGCAGCGTTTAAAGATACGTTCAAGTCTGTATTATTGGACATTACCAGCGCAATATCCTTTGGTGAAGATGGGCGTGGCCAGGAGTAGTAATCCTCGCTTTCGTGATTTTTATCCTAGATTGAAATCAAGGATCACACCTTCCTTGATTTCTGATAGCAATTTGAATAAGGATTTCAAAAGAAAAATATGAGTATCACTAGTGTCCAATCTACAAAGTACACCGTAACTATGCTACGCTTATCAGCTCAATATCCTTTGGTAGTATTATACTTATTGATCCTCCAAGATGTGTTTTTAAATTATAAAAATATCAGGGTAGAATGATTTCGAAGGTGCTTTTTGATCTATAATAGTCGAACAACGGCTGTGTTTTAAAAAAAGCAAAATCGCAAACGGCAATTCCGATTGAAAACGTTTTTGGTAAATATTTTTTTATCTTCGAAATCAAGCTTCTGTCCTGTAAATACCTTCTTAAGAAGTATGAGGCAATGGTTGATGTGAATCCTTCTAAAAACAAATATTGCGTTTGCCTAGACTAAGGCAATGGTGAATGTGATTCCTTCTTTAAAAATAATGCATTTGCTCGGACTAATGCAATGGTAAATGCGTCGCTTCTTTAGGGAGTGTTTCCCCAGATTATTATTGTTATTATTCTATCTTTAATAACACGTATCTGCCCGAAATAAGATAATATGGATGTAATCCATTCTTAAAAAGAAAACATTTCCGCGAGGTAAGGCAATGGTGGATGTGGTCCCTTCTTCAGAAGTAGGTGTTAGCTCGAAATAATGCAAATATGAATGAATTGAGAATGATAAAAAGGATTAATGTGCTCTCTTATTTTGATGCCAATTTGGCCAGAATAAGGAAAAAAATATATATGTATTGAATGTATAATATTTTATCGGAAAACATTTTGCCGAATCCATTTTCTCAGAATAGCATTAGGCTTTTTTTAGACATATAATTGCTCCATATCTGGCAAGCGCGCTCTTATTAGAGATGGGCAAAACAGCTCATTGCAGTGAGCGGATCTGATCCGTTCAGCTCATTGAAAAGAGTCAGCTCCTTGGATCAGCTCTTCAGTTCTTTAATGTATCATAATTGTTATAATAAAACATAATTGTTAATATTATTATTTTAATTATTGTTAAAAAATTTGAAAAATTTATGTCATTCATTAATTTATTCATTCATTCATCATTCATCTATTTACCTTTCTTTGAAATTTTTAAAATGTTAAGCTACTGTGAGGTAATAATTTCTATTGAAAAACCGACAATTTTAAACTAATAACATTTCTGACCGTCTAGTTTTGAAGTCTAGGAGTTCATTTAGAACCATCACATTTATTTCTATACAAAAACTAACTCAACATTATTTTCTATTCATAATTCTAAGTTACATTTTGTTGATCACGTTTCTCAAATCGTTAATTTGAATAATTCAGTCCCTAGTCTCTGATATGTATATGAACCATATCACGTGTCATAAGTTTTCTCTGGGGGCAGTAAATCAATGCCTTGTTTGCGCGCTTCTAACCCTTCTAACCATGCGTAGTTGACATTTTCATACAAGCGAGCCCATTCATCTATATTGGTTCCCGAAATGCGAGAGAAATAAAAACAAGAGAGTAAAAAAAATACAGAGCACGGTGCTACAAACAAACCGAGTGCACATGTAGCAGTATGCTGGCGGGAAAACCCGTCGCAAGTAAAAGATCCGCTTCGTGCAAGACACAGCTCCCAGTTCGGTTCGTTTGAACCACACGATTCGCTCGCTAGAATCGGTCGCGACTGATCCGGATCGAGATCCGTGTCGCACGGATCTGAGCTGGTGGCGCAGCTCTCGCTTCCATGTCACAGCAATTTCGAGCTGGACGACGACATGAGCGGAACTGAGAGTTGTTCGGATCTTCGGATCTTTTGCTTAGTACGGTTCGTTCGCTACCGCACTACTAGGTATTTTTTTGTGTGTCCGTTCATAGCGCCGAGTATGTGGGTATGGGTTAAGAAATAGATGGCAAGCTAGCTTATTTTTGCTTGTGTGTTTCTTATTCCTCTCTGCAGCAGAAATGATTTCTGTTGCTTGGCTAGATGGTGCTGTCGCTTGGCTTGATGGTGCTTGAGGTGCAAATAAAAACGATCAGCACGTGCGTTACTGGACTGGAATGCTCATGCAAGCTCGCTTGTGTTGTGTACCGCGAGCGTGGTATTTTCGTTTGTGCTGTACAAAATACAACAGCGCGCGTACTCGAGTGCGTACGCTCGAGGGAGTTTCTCTAGGCGCGTGCTTGACAAAGATTTCATCAATTTAAAGTGAGCTGCTGAGCTGGGCTTCTTTAAAAAAGATCCATGGCTCATCAGCTCAATGTAAGGAAGCGAATCTTTGGAACAGCTCCTGAGCGGAGCGCCCATCTCTAGCTCTTATAGTGAACAAATTATCTCCTCTTCTTGTCTTATTATGGACAGACGTTCTCTCTCGAGTTTATATAAAGAAGGAATTATCTCCTCCATTAGCATCACATCGGGTAGACGGGATCATGTAAAGAAGGCACAGTCTCATTGATTTACTTTGTTTCACACAAACGAGTTCATTTAAAGAAGGGACTACCTAGCCTCTTTGCCTTATACCGGGCAAATGTGTTCGTTTGAGGTGAACATTGTCACTTCCTTTGCTTTAAACCGGGCAGATGAATTCATCTAAACAAGGACACTAATACATTTAAAGGAAGCAAAATCTCTTCACTTCGCCTTGGGCTGTTTTTCAACTTAGTGTTCCACTAGCATTTCCACAGTTATTGAAACCTCTCCCGTGCCTGCCAGTTGCATGAATGTCTTGTGTGGCAAGTGCAATGGACACACTGTGCTCAAAAAGCCGAAAATGCTTCTCACCCGGAAGCGTCCTAAGCCAAACCGAGAATCAAACTCGCAACCTCTGGATCAGAAATCCTCCAACCGCTTTGTGCGCACTCAAAAAGAAGAGAGAAGCATTCGGGGAAATGTTACATTCGGGGAATTGTTTCATTCGGGGAATTGTTACATTCGGGGAAATGTTACATTCGGGGATTTGTTATTCGGGGAAATTGCCTTCGGGAAAATTGCATTCGGGGAATTAGTTTTCGGGGAATTGTCGTACAATCCAGTAAAGCACATGTGGAGATTGGACAAATCAAGCATCCTAAAGATATTCAATTTGCAAAAAAGAGAGCTAACCGCGGTGGAGGTTGGTACTCGTATTCTGATGGCTTTTCCGCAAACGTGACCTTTAAGTGGTCTTGTTGTGTAGGGGTTATCACGCCTATCTAGAGAGTAGGAGGTTGAGGGTTTGAGTCCTTCCAAGACACGTGGATTCTTTTTCGCAAATTTCATATCAATTTGTCCATTTCGAAACATGTGCTGTGCATATGCGCAGCCAAGATATTTAACAAAAAAATGGTTTTCGTACGGCCGAGTTGCCGAATAATATGCAATTAATTCAAATGATCAATAACGGCGCCGGCCACGTCCTTGTAGTCAGTTAGGTAAGGAATATTAGTAAGTATTTTTGATATTCGAAGACCATGTTTACCTCTGGGACTCCACAAAAACCACAGTAAGGATTATCAGTTAATCGGTAGACATCGTTGGGTCTGGATTCACTCTGATAAGCGATGCGACCATGTCATTTTGGCACAATTTTAACTATGATTCGGCCGCACAAAGCAGAACAAATTAACTAACTGCACACCGAGCAGGAGCACGATCAACCGCGTATCAATTGATTTACTTCTCGATCGCACAAAGCACAACTAAACCAAGGAGTTAAAAGTGTCGATGAACCGAGCATGAGCACGCCTCACCATGCATGACAGGGGGCATATGCAAAACGTTAAGAATCGCGTTCTGGACAACCAAAACGACGTGCAACATATATCCAAACTGTGCAGGATCGCGCACTGGACGATCGGAACGGCGCGCAGTACTCTGTACTTACTTGCTCGATGGCTATGACAAACTATTGAAGATCGCGCTTGTTTCGACCGGAGCAAAGCGGAATAGATGCCCATGAGCCACCGAGCACCAAATAGATATTTTATTATTTTCCCGACGACTGAAACAAACATGCACTGCACTTACTGCTCGAAGGCTTCTTCTCTTCTTCTTATTGGCATTACATCCCCACACTGGGACAGAGCCGCCTCGCAGCTTAGTGTTCATTAAGCACTTCCACAGTTATTAACTGCGAGGTTTCTAAGCCAGGTTACCATTTTTGCATTCGTATATCATGAGGCTAGCACGATGATACTTTTAAGCCCAGGGAAGTCGAGACAATTTCCAATCCGAAAATTGCCTAGACTGGCACCGGGAGTCGAATCCAGCCACCCTCAGCATGGTCTTGCTTTGTAGCCGCGCGTCTTACCGCACGGCTAAGGAGGTCCCTGCCCGATGGCTATGGCAAACTATTGAAGATCGCGCTTGTTTCGACCGGATCAAAGCGCAATACATGCGCATGAGCCCCCGAACACCGTATCAATCCCGTTTGGCTTAAATGGTTGTTTTGCAGAAAGGACATTTTCGGGCTAAATGGCTGTTTCTGCCAAACGACCATTTCTACCGTTCGACAAAAAAAAATCTATTCGGACAAATTACTTTTTCGGCCAAATGACATTTTCAGCCAAATAAACTGTTAGGGCAAACAACTTTTTCGGTCAAATTACCAGTTAGGCCGAATGTGCATTTCGACCTAATACCGTTTCGGACACACGTTTATGGGAGTTTGGTTAGAGTTAGATGGCACTCAGCCCAACGTGTTACTCAACCATGTGGCATTCGAACAAATGGCTTTTCGCCGAATGACTTTCGGCTAAACGACAGGAAGGGCCTTTTGGTCGAAAGCCACAAGGCCAAAAGGTGTTTGGCCGAACAAAACCATTAGGCCAAAACCCATCTGGCCTACAATTTTATTTAGGCGAAATGGACATACGGGTAAAAATGTCTTTCGGTCTACTGGCCATTTCGCTGAAAAAGTCGTTCGGTCGAAATGGTCGTTTGACAGAAAGGCCATTTAGCCGAAAATGTAATTTGGCCAAACGGGTGAATATTTTTGACCATATTAACCGTTCAGTAATCAACATTTGGCCGTTGGACCAAATAACATTTTCGGCCGAATAGCCATTCTACCAAACGAGCCATTCTACCAAACCATTTCGTCTAACAACAATTTAGACCAAACGACATTTCCGGCCTTATATCCCATTCGGCCAAACAACCATTTCAGCCAAACGACGTGTTAGGGAAGAGTGCTTTTTAGGCCAATTTAAAACAAAAAACTGTTTTCCGTTGTATAACCGCCATAACGTTCATTTCGGCCAAATGCAATTCGGTTTGATGATTTTCGACTTAACGTATTGTTCGACCAAATGGCTTTCCGCCAAATGTTTTTTCGGTCAAACGACCCTCACTCTTATTTAATCATTTTTCATTGAACTTCCGAAGAATTTTTTATGGACAATACCAGAAATTATCTGTAGAAATCCAAAGAAACTCCTTCAAAATTCCGATTTTTATCCATTGAATTATCGAACAGTGTTCTGAACAATATTAGTTAAAATTTCGTATGATTCACCGTGGGTATTCCGAAATATTCTCCATAGAAGTTTTTAAAAATACCGTACAAATTTAAAAGACAATGCATCCACAATGATGTTCACATTTTGAACAAATTCTGTGTAAACTTCGAAGAATACTCAGAACTCTTCCGTGGATTTTCCGAACATTTTCCTGTGGAAACTGAGAACAATTTTTCGTAAAAAATCTGAAGAATCTTTCATTTAAATTCTAACGAATTTCCCACGAAAATACCAAACAATTTTTCTTGGTTATATCAAAGTGCTTCCTTGGAAATTCCAAAGAATTTTCAAAACTTCAAAGCAGCTGCTATGGAAAATCCAGAAATAATTTTCAAATGAATATGAGGAGAAGCTCAGAGATTTTTTCCGACGAAATTCAAAAGATTCTCCCGTTGACGTTTCGAAAACATCCTGAAAAAATGCAGAAAAATCTTTCAGAAACGAACGTAAGACAATCTCCACGCCGATTTACGCCGCCGCCGACCAAAATTGTGACAAACGCTGCCATCGTTGATTTTCAGACCGGCGCAAACCTCTATAACCTTCCATAATTCGGCTTATTAAAAACTTCGTAGTCGTAGCTTTCGGAGTATTTGAGCGTAAGGTATTGCAGACAATACTTGGCTGTAAACAGGAGAACGGTCCCAGTCAACACAAGATCGTACATGATGTCACATAAGATGCTAAAGTGGAGGCCATATAGGTACTTCCCCATACAATATGTACGTATATCGCCTCCACTTTAGCATCTTATGTTGCATCATATACGATTCTGTGTTGACTGGGGTGGCATCGCACGAGTCAAAGGTAAAAGAGGTGTGTGAAGGACTGGATATTGTTAAGCTTACGGCAGACTACGGTGGGTTGGACACGTTGTTCGTATGCCGAAAAAGTGACAAGCGAAGATAATGTTCAACAGAGAACCCGGAAAAGATTGTAGGCTTCGTGGATCTGGGGGCGCTAAACGTTCAGCGTAGGCTCATCGAGGAGGAGCTGTAGCCCATCAAGTATCGAGTAAGTGTGAAGGGAGGAGTATTCTTTAAAAAATAAATTACTGCTGATCGCAGGGGTCGATATTATCCAAATGGTGAACACATATTATTTATCTTGTGTATAGACTATTATAGATAGGGTGGGCATACTATTATGAAAGCGATAGGTTTTTGATAGCGGAATTCATGCATTCAAGTGAGAAATCATCCTCATTTCATCACATAATGATCTTTAATCTATAGTTGTGCCCTTATCCAGAAGTGATAAAATATTAGTAATACAATAACCACGGTTCATATATTATTTAATTGTATTTGCAACTACGAAATGAAACTGGCAAGGCCTGGTACACACATCTAGTTTATGAATAAAACTTATCTAGTCTAGTCGACACAAAAATAATTTTAGTTTAAACTTTTTCAAAACCAGAACCCAACCGTTTTTCAACGTGAGTCTAACATATTCATGAATTTTAATTTTAATTTTAATTTTAATTTTATATAATTCATTAATTTTAGTTAAAAGGGAAATTTACTCAAAATATTCAGCCCCTAATAAAGATATGAGCAAAAAAAGTTGTTCCTTTTTCTCAGTGATTTCAGCTCCAAAGCTCAAAATTGTGTATATGTTTGAACTTTAATTTGGTGAAATAATCTTGTAGCTTTCAATCTAAGTTCATTTGTTTACAATGTTCTGAAAAACTCCGATGTGAATATGTACATTATGTAGAAGATTTTGGTTTGAAAAATGTATTAGAGGCAACCACTTTCCTCTGGTGAGACTCGAACCCATGTACCTTCCATACATTTTTCAAACCACAATCCTCCACATAATGTACATATTCACATCGGAATTTTTAAAGTCCATGTCGGGTGGCCAATACCCGAAAATAGGCAATTAGTTTTGATTGAAGTTCATTTGTTTTTTAAATGGCCCTTTTGTCTAGATATAGAAAACCGATTACAATACCAATAAATGCATTCATTTGTTTTCATTTGCTAAAAACCAAATACGTTCCAAAAGCTTCACAATGGAAAAGCAATAGCATTGCATCCCATTTGTGTATGTGTGTTTTCAATTATAATTGTTAAAATGGTCACTATCATTCTGTAGGACTACTCTTGCTTCTGCTGTATGGCAACGTACATTCCAATCCAACTATTTAGTTATGTACATTGAACCATGTTAAATAAACGAACATTCCGTAATAAAGCTAAAAATAATCCTATAATTAAAGAGGTGAGTGAGTTATTTGTGCGTGAAAGTGAACGCATACAATGATATGGAAATGCTAATATCATCTTCCAAATCAAGTCGTAAATTTTAATGATAAAATTAGAGGCGAAAGTACAGATTTGATAGTTTCGTTAGGCTACGATTTATAATCATCATTAAAATTGCCCTCTGCTCGCTTTCAAATCCACTTCTATATCAAAATCTTCATTCTTGTCTGTACTTACGCCTCTAACGAAAATATACGTCCAAGTTTAGGAGATGATCGCTGTAGAAATATACAATTAACCAATCTTGAACCATAACGAGATCTAGTTCGAGCTATTCAATTGTCTGATAACGAGTTTGAAAATGCATTTTTTTTTTCTAAAGGCTTAAAAATATTGAACCGGAGCATTTGTGTTCGAAAAAAAATCTGCTCCACTGTTGGAAAGGTGGTATTAAATTAATTACTTAATCGTCTCAATTCACTTGCTTTTCGGTAAGGTTATTCGTTGAAACTGTCACTTTTAAGTTTAAAATTTAATTCAAATTGAGCTAAATCCTTCCTTTTATCCATAATCAACTGAAAAAAAGCAATTTTTATTTTAGCACAATCCAGTTATAAGTTGCAATAAATTTGGACAGCTTAACTAACATAACACTCGTGATAGATTTATTTTATTTTATTTTATTTGATAAAAATAACATGGGAAACGTAGATGTTTCAACCCGTAACTATCGTGCACCTCTGTCGCCAGTCATCTGCCAGACGCACGAGACAATAGCCAATAACGAACTGATAATGATCGGCTTAATTACAATTTCGACTAATACAAGTTATTAGAAATGCAATTGGCGGGTGACAACGATGATGATGGTGGTGACGTGCGATGCGATGGCACCGACTGATTGGGGGAGCTGTCGATAATAATCGATTTGCGTTCACCCCTTTCTGGGGTTCAATTTTCGTTTGCATCCAAATTGGTTTTTGCGTTTCGATCCCGACCCGAGAACTCTCACCCGAGAATTCCTCAGTCTGCGATTGGACGTACATATGAAAAATTAAAAAAAACATATGTTTTGACAGTTATTGTAATGATTTCTCTCAAAATAAAAAAAAAACATTGAATGTATGTATTATATAATAACTGTACTGCACTGAATATGCATTTCCATAGCCTAGCGGTAAGATGTGTGACTACGAAGATGCTGAGATTAGTGTCCTTCGAAAATAAAAGCTGATTTGAAAAAGATAAGTGTTAAATTGACATAAAATGAGAATAACCCCACATTTTCTTTTACTCAGGCTTCCTCGTCCATATCCACACAAGAAAGGGGACAGGCGATTAAGCCGTTTGCCTTATGTAATTGTTTTATACCGTCACGTATGACGACGAGAACGCAACAATTGGTTCGTGGAGTTCCTTTTCCGTGGCGTGCGAATGGTGGTTCCAAGTTCTCCCGGCAGTCACGGACGGAAAATATGATTTTTTCAGTATAATAATCTCAGGATACGTTTGTGACGACGACGTCCGGTAGTTGTGGGGCGGGAAACAGGGAGAAACCGAAATGGCTTTGCGTGTCGATGGTCTCGCCACGCGAAATGATAAATAATTTCGACTCTCTCCACAGCGGTTTCGGAAGTGGTAACCTGCATCTATGTCAGTGGAGAAGTAAAATTTATTATGATTTGTAACGATTCGATTTTCATTGAGTCGATTTCGACGAGCGACCGAACAACGCTCGTAAACAAGTGGTTGATGTCGATGTTATGATCTAATTTGCATCCCTCTGCCGGATGGGTTTCTTCGCCGAGCGAGGAGAAACATTGTGTTCGATTGATTGATATTGTGTCTCTCATATGCATGCGGTGTGGTATGTGTGGTGGTGGAACATGTGTCAATATGCACACAATAATTCCTGGCCCGGGGTAGCTGATTGGTCGGTAATTAATGAAATTACGGCCAACAGCAAACGGGAGAACAAATTGCTCGATGCGACGAGATATTTGCATACGGGTGCGTGTTTGCATGCTGTATAATCTGGACTGCGCTCTGGCCCATGCTGAGCTTTTGAGATCGATAACTGAGCATATGCATGTCAGTATATGAAGCAAATATATTACACGCAGTTTGTTAGAATATTAAATTCAGTTATATCGTTTTAAATTTCGTATCGTGTTCCTGTAATGGAGCTACGTCATTGGTCAATGTCAGACCAAATGAACATTTCTTTCTTTTTAATAAAGATGTTCTCATGTAAGAGAGCTGAAAACACCACAAATTGAGTATCTTCTGACATGACCATTCACCATCCAAAAAATCGTTATTAGAACAAAAAAATAAAAATTTCATTAAACATTGGTTCCACAAAATTTCTTTTTTGGCCAAAACTTTGGTCAATATTAGTGCCGGCCTAATTCATGCAAAAGAAAACCTACATATTGGGATTTTTTTGTGTTCAGATGGTCCAAGACTAAAGACGAGTAAATGTTTCAAAAACCCAGTAAGAAAGAACAGAAAAGATAATATAACTAAATCCCAAATTTGGCTTTATCACAGTCCAAAACCTTTCCACTTTTCCTTTTAACGAACCTGGACCCTATGACCAGAAGAGATCATTTGAGGATTTCGAGCAGGAAGAGCCAAATTTATGAGTTTTATGAAATTGTAGATTTGACCTACTTAACAAAAATATGGCATTGAACTTATTTCATATTCTACTATTCTTTAAAATGAAATTTCCGTTTTCATTTAACTGCGTTTTGCATTTTATTTATTATCATTTTCGTTGAATATGATGCTTCATTGGATATTTGGAAACAGCATGCACTAGCAGCAGGACAAACTCTTACGCTGTGGTAACGATCTAAAGTTATTATGCAGGGGACGCAAAGGTTCCGAAAAAAACTGCATTTTAACGAGACAATAATCAATCAAACGGTAGAAACCTAAAAAAATGTTGGCTTGATTTTGGTCAAACATTAGCCGAAGTTGGAAGATTGGAAGTTGAAATCAAATTCAAAAATAGATTTGAAATATCTAGATTTAAATCTATGGCTAATCTGTACTAATAAAATAATTGCCCTAGAAAAGGTGCTGCTTAGAACAAACAGTTGTAGTATAAATAGAAATTCCAATGAAATTTGTTTAAAGAATTCTATAAATTCGATAAAATTCTCATCGTACTTGAAAATGACATGAAATTTTAAAAATGATGTGTACAAAATCGTGATATTAGGAGCCGCTTTATCAACATGGAGTTGCGGAGTGCCAAATAAACTCGTTGTACTTCAGGATCTTTTTTTTTTTTTTTTGGAAGATCATTGTACCTGCAACACTTTTTATCACTATTGCTGGAAATATTCTAATACACTTCAATTTTACCTGAAGCCTAGTACACGGGGGACGCTTTTTACGTGTTTTATTTTCATGATTATGGCTTTTTGGTTATTTTAACCATTGAAGGTTGACTTGAAGAAAATCAGATGATAGGTATTGAAATTTTTTGGAAATTTATTAATTTATGGAGAGAAGAAATGGGAAAAAGAAGAACAATGGGCTCCTTATAAATATGTAATAAAAATATGCCCAAGTAATATGAACAAATAATAAATATTGAAGAAAAGAAGATGATCAGTTTTGTTCACGAATACACACAAAAATTCGATGGGAAGACATAATATTTTGAAATGAAAAAAAAAACTGTCTTCTACTTTCGAAATTAAGCCTTTCGTGAAAGAATAAGTTTTAGTATCCTAGAAATATTTATTTGTGTCAAAACAGAATGATACAGCATTGAAAAAATAATTTCCTCAGATTTCGAGTAGTAAAAAGTAAGAAATCAGAAGTGAGAAATCAGAAATGAGAATTCCGAAGTGTTGATTGAAAAGGGAAGAATGAGACATTCTTCATTCCTCACTACACAAAAGAAATAAGAAGTGAGAAGTTCGAAGTGTTAAATGGGTAGTGAGAATTTTCTTTCTTGCTTCCTCCATGCTCATTCTTACTTCCTTCTTTTCTTCTCCTTTTTTCTTCCTATTTTTCTCTTCTTTTTCATACTTTCTTCTTTTTTGTTCCTTCCTCCCTTTTCCTTTTCATTTTCTTTTTCCTTTTCCTTTCCTTTTTCCTTTCCTTTTCCTTCTTCCTTTTTCTTTCTTTTCTTTTTCCTTTCCCTTTTCTTTTTTTTCCTTTTTCCTTTCTTCTTTTTCCTTTTTTTTTTTCCTATTTCACTTTTTCTTTTTCCTTTGTCCTTTTTCCTTTTCCTTTCCCTTCCTTTTCCTTTTTCCTTCCTTTCCTTTTCCTTTTCCTTTTCCTTTTCCTTTATCATGCATCCTTATTCCTAATTCCTTATTCTTTATTCTTTATTCTTTATTCCTTATTCCTATTCCTTATTCCTTATTCCTTATTCCTTATTCCTTATTCCTTATTCCTTATTCCTTATTCCTTATTCCTCATTCCTTTTCCCTTTTTCCTTATTCCTTTTTCCTCATTCCTTTTCCTTTTCCTTTCCTTTTCCTTATTCCTTTTCCTTTTCCTTATTCCTTTTCCTTTTCCTTATTCCTTATTCCCTTTTCCTTATTTCTCATTCCTTATCCCTTTTTCCTTTTTCCTTTTCCTTTTCCTTTTCCTTTTCCTTTTCCTTTTCCTTTTCCTTCTCCTTTTCCTTTTTCCTTTTCCTTATTCCTTATTCCTTATTCCTTATTCCTTATTCCTTATTCCTTATTCCTTATTCCTTATTCCTTATTCCTTATTCCTTATTCCTTATTCCTTATTTCTCATTCCTTATCCCTTATTCCTTTTCCTTATTCCTTATTCCTTATTCCTTATTCCTTATTCCTTTTTCCTTATTCCTTTTTCCTTATTCCTTATTCCTTATTCCTTATTCCTTATTCCTTATTCCTATTCCTATTCCTATTCCTATTCCTTATTCCTTATTCCTTATTCCTCTATTCCTTATTCCTTATTCCTTATTCCTTATTCCTTATTCCTTATTCCTTATTCCTTATTCCTTATTCCTATTCCTTATTCCTTATTCCTTATTCCTTATTCCTTATTCCTTATTCCTTATTCCTTATTCCTTATTCCTTATTCCTTATTCCTTATTCCTTATTCCTTATTCATATTCCTTATTCCTTATTCCTTATTCCTTATTCCTTATTCCTTATTCCTTATTCCTTATTCCTTATTCCTTATTCCTTATTCCTATTCTATTCCTTATTCATATTCCTTATTCCTTATTCCTTATTCCTTATTCCTTATTCCTTATTCCTTATTCCTTATTCCTATTCCTTATTCCTTATTCCTTATTCCTTATTCATATTCCTTATTCCTTATTCCTTATTCCTTATTCCTTATTCCTTATTCCTTATTCCTTATTCCTTATTCCTTATTCCTTATTCCTTATTCCTTATTCCTATTCCTTATTCCTTATTCCTTATTCCTTATTCCTTATTCCTTATTCCTTATTCCTTATTCCTATTCCTTAATTCCTTATTCCTTATTCCTTATTCCTTATTCCTTATTCCTTATTCCTTATTCCTTATTCCTTATCCCTTATTCCTTATTCCTTATTCCTTATTCCTTATTCCTTATTCCTTATTCCTTATTCCTTATTCCTTATTCCTTATTCCTTATTCCTTATTCCTTATTCCTTATTCCTTATTCCTTATTCCTTATTCCTTATTCCTTATTCCTTATCCCTTATTCCTTATTCCTTATTCCTTATTCCTTATTCCTTATTCCTTATTCCTTATTCCTTATTCCTTATTCCTTATTCCTTATTCCTTATTCCTTATTCCGAGCCTCTTGAAAGGAGGCTTCCGAGCCTCTTGAAAGGAGGCTTCCGAGCCTCTTGAAAGGAGGCTTCCGAGCCTCTTGAAAGGAGGCTTCCGAGCCTCTTGAAAGGAGGCTTCCGAGCCTCTTGAAAGGAGGCTCTGAGCCTCTTGAAAGGAGGCTTCCGGAGCCTCTTGAAAGGAGGCTTCTGGCCTCTTGAAAGGAGGCTTCCGGGCCTCTTGAAAGGAGGCTTCCGGGCCTCTTGAAAGGAGGCTCTGGCCTCTTGAAAGGAGGCCTGGCCTCTTGAAGGAGGCTTCTGGGCCTCTTGAAAGGAGGCTTCAGGCCTCTTGAAAGGAGGCTTCTGGAGCCTCTTGAAAGGAGGCCTGAGCTCTTGAAAGGAGGCTCTGAGCCTCTTGAAAGGAGGCCTGAGCCTCTTGAAAGGAGGCCTGAGCCTCTTGAAAGGAGGCTTCCTGAACCTCTTGAAAGGAGGCTCTGAGCCTCTTGAAAGGAGGCTCTGAGCCTCTTGAAAGGAGGCTTCTGAGCTCTTGAAAGGAGGCTCTGAGCCACTTGAAAGGAGGCTTCTGAGTCACTTGAAAGAGGCTTCCGAGCCTCTTGAATGGAGGCATCCGAGGCCTCTTGAAAGGAGGCCTGAGCCCTTCTTGAAAGGAGGCTCTGAGCCTCTTGAAAGGAGGCTTCCTGAGCCTCTTGAAAGGAGGCCTGAGCCTCTTGAAAGGAGGCTTCCGAGCCTCTTGAAAGGGAGGCTTCCGAGCCTCTTGGAAGGAGGCTTCCGAGCCTCTTGAAAGGAAGCTTCCAAGCCTCTTGAAAGGAGGCTTCCAAGCCTCTTGAAAGGAGGCTTCCAAGCCTCTTGAAATGAGGCTTCCAAGCCTCTTGAAAGGAGGCTTCCAAATTCTCATCTCTTACTACTCACCACTCCCAACTCACTTCGAATATCTCACTTCTTACTACTATCTTCTCAAAATACCATAATCCAAAGTTTTAGCAACGTTAAATATATAAACTAAGAATTGAATCGAATGTTGTTGAATAATAATCGAGAAGTCATATGAAAAAGTACAGTAGAGAGTGAGGAGGAGTGTTTCAGAGCACTATAACAAAGTTACCGTCGAACACAAAAATAAAAGAAATGTGATATTAAAAATTGGTTGACATTATTCTTCATTCTTCAAGAATTTTGGGAAAATAAAGAAAGCGATTCGAAAACAAACCGTGCTACATCTCATAACCTATTATTCCGGAACTGGCGTAAATTTGAACTTTCTCAACAACCATCACGAACGAGCAACTGGCCGAAACATAAATCAATTAGTCTCATAAATCACCCACAGCGCCCAACGCCACGACAATTAGGGATATAAAAGCACCACAAAACTCACCTGTTGATCAGCACTGTTGCTCTCAGCAATGTTGTTGTTGCCGCCAAACATCAAGAATGATTTTTATATATGCACCTTACAGTGAAAACGCAGATGACGGAAATCACTAAACAGATAAAGCACAATATAACAAGTGTCGAATAATCTGCTGCGATACGATTAGCAGAAATAAGTGCAATTCAATTAAAAGCACGTCAGTGGTCGCGTATCAATTTCTGAAAAAAACGCTTATAGACAAGCACAAATATTGACTGAAAAAAAAATAAAACGTGAATTACAAATTGGTTTCTATCCGAAAGTTATCACCTGTATCAAAATGTTTCATGTCATTTGTTGCTAAAACTTCATCCAAATATTGTTCATTGGTTTTCATTTTTAACATTCACATTTAAACAGTGCTGAAACCAAGCTCATGTTTGTTCACCCGTATCCTTGTTTTTGTTCAAACGCACTTTCGATTTAAAGTTGATTGGCTATTCCGTTTTCCGCAAAAAAAAATCAAATGGAAAACCGTTCGAATGTTCCCAATTCGTTCGAAAGTTTTGGCTGTTTGTAAACAACCCATTCTGGTATTATATTTGCGTCACGCTGGTACTCAGCTGATACTAGATGATAAAGTCCATAAATCAACACGATTGTATTAATAAATCCGGATTGACTGTTGATTGGATTTTTGTTTTACATAATCAAGCGAAGCACTGCACTCGATAAGCTTTTTTCACCTTTCCTCTCGACGAGTAACTTTTCAACAGATCGCAAAAAAAAACTTTGTGAATGCGAACGTATAAGCAAAACGAGAGGCCACCATATGAAATGGAGGCAAAGCACAGACTACCAAGGGTGCTTGTCTCTAGTTCACAGGTGGATTTTTTTTCAGTAATTATCTATCCCGACAAAAACTCACTGATCGATATCGGGATATTTCAATTGGCAGCTGAATGGAGGCTTTTCAGCGAGTTTACTTATACATTCAAGGGTCAACCCCTGCTCATCCCGCAGTTGATTCCCGAGCCGACGCGATCCACTACTGGGAATGACTTGTTGATGCAACACCGTATCATATTGGAATTCCACGGAAATTGATCATCGTTGTTAGCGCTTTGCTTTTTTTTATCTCCACCACCGGACTCGCTGAGTTCAGCATCCACCGAAGGGATTATGGTTGATTAATTAATATCGTAGTAGCGAGTAGCCTGGCTGGCAGCAAGTGCGTAGGCTTTGAGATGATTGTGACAGCTGTGGTCAGGTTTGATTTTAGGAGTCATGTGTAAAAATTTCATAGCGTTTTCGAAATTGAGCAATAAGGAAAGTTCTTACAATCAAGAATAATGCGAGAAAAATGATTATTTACCGCAGTCGAGACTTTGTATGATCTTGTAGACCTAGAATGACTAGACGTATTAGTGCGGGGATAATGAATGCGATTTGCTTGAAGTGGTTATTGAAATCAGTTTCTTCCTCAGGCTTCGTCTACTTCTATCTAAAGCAAACCGAAGACTTTGTACATATATGTATTTTGTGTATCAATTAACTAGAGTAAATCAAAAAGAAAACTTTTACAAGGCTAACAGCAACAAATGGAACCACGAAACGCACCTCGCGCCAATCCTCATCGCCCTAATCGGTTCATTTAGAACTAATTATCCGCGAACAGATGCACGAGTGTCAGCCGCTAATGACGCATCCGATGTGTATCTTCTCTACATACAATGATCTGGGACCGACCGGTGTAACACGCACATTTTTTCCTATCACCTTTTTTCCACAAATCACGAGTCAGCGCAGTCATAGATGATTCGCATTAGCGCGCCTTCCATCAACCATTGGTAATCGCTTAGGACGTTGATGTACTTGCTGTGGGAAAAATTAATTATTTATATCCCGATGCCGGCCACTACTAGGCTACCCCTTGGACCAGTCACTGACTTCGCCTACAGACTATATTAGCATGGCAGTAGTAGGTTGACGGCTTTCAAGTGCTTCTGTTTCATCGTTTCAGCGTAGTAATGTAAGCAAATAACTGCCCAGACAGACACCATCATCATCATCATCATCATAGTCGTTCTCGCATCGATGATAGGCAGTGGTGCGCTAAGGGACAAGCCAACCGGAGTTCTGGCGCTCCTGTTTGTATTTACTGCCGTTCGATCAGAAACCAACGGAGAATGAGAGCGGAAGTTTACAATTTCCATTCTTAGATTCGAAATCATTGTTCACCGGTGGCGGAAGTGCTCTGTTTTTTATGTTTGTCTGTTTGTCTACACTTCGTTTGTGTTTTAAAGCAATTTGTTACCGTCAACATTTACATGCTCGGAAGGCTTACCATGGTAAGTGGAATTCATCAAGTGGATGCAAAATGAGAATAATTAGATTAGATTTTCGAGAAGAAGGATCAAATCCATAAGGAGGAGCTATGCCAAACAGCTTGACTCATGACCTAACGTCGTGCTTACTCGAGTATTTCCAATGCAATAATAATTTTAAAAAAATTAAAAATAATAGGACACCATCGACAGTTTCCTCCATAGAGAATAGTTCCCCTCCAATGACAAAAAAAAATGCTATCCTCAAGGCCTACCTTCCTCGTAGGTCGTAGGTACCTAGGGTAGAGAACCATTTGGGCAGCACTCCTTATTCCCGTCCACAACGTTCATTACTCGAGTGCACTACCACCGAATTACTTGTTTTTTAGTACATGGTTAGTTTCTGTCGATATCAAGTGATGAACAAAAAATCATGCCATTTGGTTGGAACGCGGTCGAGTTATTAACGATGCGGACGGGAATAGGGGGTGCTGCCCAAATGGTCCCGCTGTTGTAGCGGATGGTATTTCAAGCCACTTTGGCAAAGAGACCCCATACATATGACTTATATAGTACGAGATATGTGACATTTTCTGTGGAAGGTCCCTGAAATCAGTTGTTTGAGCATAACTTTTTTTCTATGTTTCAGGCATTTTTACCACCTTCTACAAAGTTGTTTGGCTAACAAAAATACACGTTTTTGTAGAACATTGCGAAGCTCTATCTCTTAAAATTAAAAAGTTATTTGAGAAAATGTATTTTTTCTAGGGGTGTTTTAGAATCGTGTAACTTGTTCCGGCGCAAAATGGCGCACACAACTTTTTAGTACACTGAAACTTTTGTATGTCTACTCTTATCTCGTGGTTAAAGCTTTACACGAAATTACACGTGAGTTATATATATTTCAAATGTACCACTTTTTGCTCTACGTGTACACTAAGTTTAGGTAAATACTATAGGTTTTAAATAAAAATTAACCTTTGATAGGTGGCCAATAGGCCAACAGTATATCACAGTATATTGCAACACGATGAACTGAGCTGATGTCTGTATGTGTGTATATTCGTGTGTATCTGAGTGTGTATAAACATTTTGAAGACCCATTTTTTGGAATTTAGCAATGAACATTTTTCACAGAAAAATGCTTGGGTAGTATGAGTCTATTATTGATTCTCGAAGCAAGGTGGCGTTCTAGAAGAAAACATTGTTTTCCAGATTGATCGCAATACTCGAAATATTTACTTCGTTTGTCAACAGAAAAATACTTGATATATCAATAGAAAACTTAAACAAAATACTGCAAGAAGGTAATGGAAAAGTTTTGAAAAACCAGAATACTACACACATCGGTAAAGATTCCTTTCTCATTTACTATAGTCCAACAATCCGCCACCGTTCATTATTCACAAATTTTCAATAACAAATAATGAACTCAAATTCCTCTTGAAGGTTTTTGTGAAAAATTGTAATCATCTAATTTTTAAACAGTGTTTCTATAAAATGACTATACATACACACTTACACACGAATATACACACATACAGACATCAGCTCAATTCATAGTGTTGCAATATACTATGGGCCTATTGGCCACCTATCAAAGGTTAATTTTTATTGTGATCCTATAGCATTTACATAAAATTAGTGTACAAGTAGAGCAAAAAGTGGGACATTTGAAATCTATATAACTTACGTGTAATTTCGTGTAAACACAAGCTTCAACCGCGAAATAAGAGTAGACATACAGCACTTTCAGTGTACTAATCAGTTGTGTGCGCCATTTTGCGCCGGAACAAGTTACACGATTCTAAAACACCCCTAGAAAAAACACATTTTCTCAAATAACTTTTCAATTTCAAGAGATAGAGCTTCGCAATGTTCTACAAAAACGTGTATTTTTGTTAGCCAAACAACTTTGTAGAAAGTGGTAAAAATGCCTGAAACATAGAGAAAAAGTTATGCTCAAAAAACTGATTTCAGGGACCTTCCACAGAAAATGTCACATATCTCGTACTATATAAGTCATAGGTATGGGGTCTCTTTGGCAAGTGGCTTGAAATAACATCCGCTACAACTTTCCTAAAGACACTAGGCTCATATCTAGTTTCGATGGTTAAGCAAAATTTTTATCTCACTTTTAGGTGGATTAATCAATTTACAGATTTTCACAAAAAAAAGGCCCTTTTCATATCTAACGTCTTCTCCAAACAAACTACAGCGAAAAAATCCACAGAAACGATGTCATTAAAAAAGCGCACGAAATCGGCAAAAGGCAACACTGTGATAATGGTTTGTGGGCTTCGTGGCACTGCCGTTAACGACGTCAGTCGTCTAGACCAGCGGTTCTCAACCTTTTTCTTGAGAGGTACCCCTTCATGTTTTTGTATGCATTGAGGTGTACCTCCCATTTTAATAAGCGTAACTCATAAGATTATCTTAGAATAGTGCTTTCGAACCTATTGAAATGAGGCTAATGACATTTGAAATGACGGTTTCTGAACCATTTGAAATTAGGCTTCCAAGCTTCTTGAAAGAAGATTCCGAGCCACTCGAAGGGAAGTTTCCGAGCCACTAGAAAGGGGGCTTCCAAGCCTATTGAAAGTGGGCTTCTGAGACTCTAGAAAGGAGGCTTCCAACCCTCTTGAAAAGGGGGCTTCCGAGCCTCCTGAAACTGGGCTTCCGACCCTTTTGACAAGATGCCACTTGCTTTGCCACCAGCTTTGGGCATCTTGAAATGACGTTTCTGAGTCTTTTGAAAGTAGGCTCCTAAGCATCTCGAAGGAAGAATTCCGAGCCCCTCCAAAGAAAGTTTCCGAGCCACTTGAAAGGGGCCTTCCGAGCATCTTTGAAGTGGCCCTCCAACCCTTTTGAAAAAAGGCTCCCGAACCACTTGAAAGGGGGCTGGCTGAATTAGGAATTCTTAGTCCCTTGAATGGAGGTTTCCGAGCTTGATGAATGAAGTCTATCGAGCCCATCGATTGGGTTTCCGGGTCTTTTAAAAGAGGGCTTCTAAGAAGGGGGCTTGTGACTCTCTTAAAAAAGGGGCATCTTAGCGTCTTGAATGAGGGCTTTCTATCGTGTTGAAAGGAGGCTTCTGGATCTCTTGAAAGGGGGCTTCAGACCCTCTTGAAAAGTTGGTTTTCGACTATTTTGAGAAGAGTCTTCCGAACCACTTCAAAGGGGGCTGGCTGAAAAAAGGTTTCCGAGCCTCTTAAAAGGGAGCTTCCGAGCCGCACGAAAGGGATATATCGAGTCCCTTGAAAGGTGGCATTGATCATCTTGAAGTGACGTGGCTGAAACATTTGAAAGAAGGCTTCCCAGCTTCTTGAAAGAATTCTAAGCCATTCGAAAGAAAGTTTCCTAGTCATTTGAAAGGGGGCTTTCCACCCCTTTTGAAAAGGGACTTCCGAGCCTCCTGGAACTGGGCTCCCCACCCTTTTGAAAATAGGCTTTCGAGCCACTCGTGGGGGTTGGCTGAAAGAATTCCAAGCCCCTCGAAAGGAGGTTTCGGGGCCTTTTTGAAAGGAGGTTTTCGAGCCTTTTGAAATGACGTTGCAGAACCTTTTGAAAGTAGTCTTCCAACCATGTTTTAGTCTTTTGGCCATGTTGCTAATTTGGCCAGTTTCTCACATAACTCCAGAAGTGAAGCAATTTTCAAGGATTTTATAAGCTGATAGATATATATTCCTTATCTTTTTACGCTGTTGAAATTGACGAGTTTCTCGCATAACTTCGAAAATAAAACAATTTTCGAGGGTTTTATTTGCTCTAACAGGAGAAACTGATCGACATGTTTTTGGAAAATATGAATTTTTCAGGGTTGGCCAAATTAGGCAATAAGGTGGCCAAAACCGGTACACTTCCCCTACTTCCAAGAAAACAAATATTCCGTTAGAAATTCATTGAGAAATTCCTTCAGGAATTCCCTTAGGAATTCCTCCAGAAATTCTTTTGTAATAGCTTCGAAAATTCCTTAAAAAAATTCTTCGCAATTCATTTCATAATTCCCATGTAATTTTCTTTGGTATTCTTTTACCTATACCTTGATTTATTCCACTGAAATTTTCTTTGAGGAATTTGTCTAAAACTCTTTATGGAATTTCTTCGTTAATTAATGTTGGAATTCTTAGAGGTGATTCATCTAGGCATTTCATTGGAAATTCCTACAGTAACTTCTTCGGAAGCTCCTTCGAACAGTCTTAGGGAATTTATTTTAGAAATTCTTCCAGAAATTGTCTTAAACCTTCGGAAATTTCGTATCGAATTTCCATAGAAATTGCTTCAGAAATTCATTAGGGAATCTATTCAGAAATTTATTCGAAAATTTCTCCAGGATTTCTTTTCAAAAATCCATTAGGAATTAGCGGAGCACTTCTCTGGATACTCTTTTTGTGATTCCTTCGGAAAATTCTCCGAAAATTCCTTTGCAAATTTATCCAAAAAATCCTTTGGAAATTCCATCAGGAATTCCTTTCAAATTCCTTGAGTAGGAATGTATGGTGGAAGGAAATCTCAAAGGAATTTTCAAAGCCAATGATTTCTTCAGGAATTGCTTCGGGAATGTATCCGTGAATTCCATCTGAATTTTGTCCAGGAATTTTTTTTTGAAAATGGCAATACGTTTTTTTTTTGCAGTTTGAGAAACTGCATATTTGATATTTTTGGACCGACTTCTAGCTCGGTGATGGGTGTCACACCACGATTTAAACATTTCTTGTCTCTCCAGAACCTCCAGATTCCAAATTTGGTTCCATTTGCTGGATTAGTTCTAGAGTTATGCTAAAAATGTTTGTTCAATTTGTATGGGAGATTCCTTTCTAGAACAGGGTGGGGTCTCGAATCAACAAAGACTCATTTATTGGCTTCAACACCTTCTAAATGCCAAATTTGGTTACATTTGCTTGATCAATTCTCTAAATATGCAGAAATTTGTGTTCCATCGGTATGAGAGCCCCCCTTTCTAGAACGGGGAGGGATCTCGAACCATCTTAAGAACCTTCCCCGGCACTAAAAAACCTTCTTCTTATTTCAATCAAAGTTAATTGCCTATTTTCGGGGATTAAACCACCCGACTTGGACATTAATTTACAATGTTGTGAAAACTCATATGTGAATATGTACGTTATGTGGAAGATATTGATTTGGAAAATGTATTGGAGGTAACCACTTTCCCTTCGATGGGACTCGAACCCATGAACCTACAGTACGCTAGACTGGTGCTTTAACCAACTAAGCTACGAAGGACCTCCGTCGGCCAAATTGGACGCATAGTCAAATCACTCGCAATCCATTTCTCAAGCCAACACTTCCACATGTGTATAGTACACGTCCACATTAGAGGAGCGTGAGTATTTAGAATGTCTGGCGGCTGTACACATTCTTCATCGGCAACTGTACTGATCAAGTGAGCTCAGACCCGACCGCATTGCGTAGGCAAGAGCACGCAACTCAGGTTCAGTTCAATCTGAAGCTGACTTCTTAAACTTTCCACTTTGGTAGACATTTTATTGTGACATGTATGGTATTGAGATCAGTGAGATGATGCAAAGCTCGGTTGGTCTACAAATGGTTTTAACTTCGTTATGTGCGTAATATTACTGGCTTCGGCCAGACATATACCAGTATTTGTTACCTGTCAAGGAAGCAGGCTCTACCACTGGTCGAATGTGATGAGGACGAAAGCATTGTTGTTTCGCGTAATGAGTAGGAGTCAGGATTAGTTCAGTTCCTGGGAAGTTTGCGTGCCGGAAGTTTGCGAGAGATTACATCAAATATTGACTAAGGTTGTTTCTTAGCAGCTGCTTCACAGCAATTTTGAACTTCCTTAAATTGTGCTCGGATTTCAGAGCCGTGGGTAAAGCATGGTATCGACGATTTCCATAATAAGAGAACGATTTTTTCCCAGTTTCTGTGTTTCTACGTGCCATGTACAAGTTGGTCCGATTCCTGGTTTCATGTGAGTGATCATGTCTCCGGAGCAGTCTTCACGAAAACATGAACCGCGTTTAAACAAGTCCAGTTTTCCCGTGTGCAAGTTCGCACTCAAACATGCATACTAGATCCAAACTGAGTTCATCATAAACCGAACCAAAATCGCACCCGGTTTGAACACGAGTGTGCGCCCAAGTTCAAACACACGGGTTTGAACATGGAAATTTAAACATCAGTTTACACACAGCATGCTGTTCATCTGTTCATATTGGTCAAGTAGTTTCTCTTCTTCAGTAGCGGTGATGGCCTAGTGGTAACTCGTTTGGCGTTCACTCAGGGCACTAGTGTTTGAATCCTTGTCTTTGGATTTTTTTTAGGAATGGCACATGAATAGAATTTTCAATAAGTCCGTCCAGCTATTTGGTTTCGCTGACGACATAGATATTATTGCATCGTAACTTTGAGAAGATGGAGGAAGCCTACATCAGACTGAAGAGGGAAGCTAAGCGGATCGGACTAGTCATCAACACGTCGAAGACGAAGTACATGATAGGAAGAGGTTCAAGAGAAGACAATGTGAGCCACCCACCGCGAGTTTGCATCGGTGGTGACGAAATCGAGGTGGTAGAAGAATTTGTGTACTTGGGCTCACTGGTGACTGCCGAAAATGACACCAGCAGAGAAATTCGGAGACGCATAGTGGCTGGAAATCGTACGTACTTTGGACTCCGCAAGACGCTCCGATCGAATAGAGTTCGCCGCCGTACCAAACTAACAATCTACAAAACGCTAATTAGACCGGTAGTCCTCTACGGACACGAGACCTGGACGATGCTCGTGGAGGACCAACGCGCACTTGAGTTTTCGAAAGGAAAGTGCTGCGTACCATCTATGGTGGGGTGCAGATGGCGGACGGTACGTGGAGAAGGCGAATGAACCACGAATTGCATCAGCTGTTGGGAGAACCATCCATCGTTCACACCGCGAAAATCGGACGACTGCGATGGGCCGGGCACGTAGCCAGAATGTCGGACAGTAACCCGGTGAAAATGGTTCTCGACAACGATCCGACAGGCACAAGAAGGCGAGGTGCGCAGCGGCAAGGTGGATCGATCAGGTGGAAGATGACTTGCGGACTCTCCGTAGACTGCGTGGTTGGCGACGTGTAGCCATGGACCGAGCCGAATGGAGAAGACTATATATAAGCCGCACAGGCCACTTCGGCCTTAGTCTGAATAAATAATAATACATGAATAGTTTTAGTTTTATAAATGCCACTTTTCAGCCCTTGTCAGGTGGTTTGCACTTAGCTGCACAGATATCTCTGTATCACTACAATTTGTTTACTCAACATTTTGCATACAATCTTCAGATATTATTCTTAATGTTCATAACAACTGAATATTATGTGCATTTTCCCGGTAAGACAACCGGCAGCCTCCAATGTAATGATTATTTAAAGTGTCCTTGCGTTTATGTTCTAAACGAGGTAAAAACATAAGTCTCTGTTTGTTTGTTAAAATGTAACCCTTAATTATTTTATATCCGTTACATATGCAAGCATGCATTTTATTTTGTTAGATACGATGGGATTTTCATATCGTGAATAAAATAAAGATGTTGATTCCAAATAGTTCTAAGACACGCTTTTAGTGGGGGAGGGTGGTTGTTAACCAAAAATTCAAATTGATAGAAATTAAAAAAGATAGTAGGGGGTCTGTTCATACCCGAGCAGCACAAGTCGGGCAAATCTTGTTGCAGCAACTTGAATGCGACTAAATCTGGTCACATATGAGTTGCAGTAACCTATGTGGAATATGTGTGCTGCTAGGGTAATATATTCTATATTGCTATGTATAAATAATACGCCGATGACATTATGCAATACAGAGAAAATTCACAAACGATGGAGCTCCAGGTCAGAAATGAGCCCACAAATCCTTAAACATAAAAGTCTTATAAACTACATGGCTCTCATAAAAGATAAAATCTCCAATTATGACAATCTAAAAAATTACAAAACTGGAATTAAAGCGTCGTTGATCATAAGGTTCTTCAAACAGGTCGAAAACCGTCTCCCTGGAATAAAGAAATCTCTATGCAACCCAGAACTTCGCCTCAGATTCTCGGTATATTTATCAAGTACTACCTACCGCATTGAATTCTCTTATTCGAGATATGAATAACAAAGCTGGGAAACGTGGAGAATCAACAATAGTTTCCCTAGCAACCCGTTCATTTGCCCAAGCGTAGCATTCTCGTGTGCAAGCGCACATGTTTGAACCCAAGTTTAAACTCGATGTTTGAACATTGTACATTGCGCCTGGGTGTATCGGAGTTCAGGCTCGTGTTCAGATTGCTAGGTATGTGCAAGTTCGAACATAGCAAGCAATGTTTGATTGGGTGCACAAACTTAGGTGAACATCTCACACATGTTGCACCTTGAAGACTGCTCCGGAGAATGTAGTTGTGATGGAAATTGGTATTGTATAGTAGATTATGCAAGGTTACCAGAGTCTGTAGCTCGCGCAAGGCTAAGATTGGACTGATGCACGGGGCTGCATTTGAATACAGGTCAAAGGTAGCAGATAATTGTGGTTTTCCATACACTATTTTCAGACAGCGATTTTGTGTAGATTGCAGTGGTTTCAAGACAGTTTTAGCGGCAGCTCCCCAGATAGACACTAAATATTGCAGTTTAGACTGAACGAATGCTTGGTACATAGTGATGAGTTGTTTCGTTGGAAGGAATTTAGAGATTCTCCAGAATATTCCACAATATGAACTTATATCGCTCCTAAGATTGTCCACATGAGCCTTCCAACTTAGAGTAGGATCGAATATCAATCCTAGGTACTTGTAAGTCTCTACTTTTTTATTGTTGTTGTGCCAACTGTAAGCTCTTCGTGGATAGCGTTTCTTCTCCGAGAATAAAACACCATGTAGTTCGTTTTTTCGACGTTCAATGACAGAAAATGTGCAGCGGAAAACATCTGCAGTTTGCATATGTCTTCACTCATCTGCATTATCAAGCAAGCAGGACTAGTAGCTGTGTACGCTAGCGATGTATCGTCGGCAAGTAATCTTAATTTCAAATAATCAATAATTTCGATTTGAAAGAAAAGTAAGATCGATTGAAAGTTACGTTTATGTGCATGCTCCAAATATGTTTTGATGAATTCTTCCGAAATTTAATGTTAATATCTATTTAATGCTAATGTGTAGTTTCTGGACTCATTGAATTTATTATATTTTTTTTAAGTATAACGGGCTTGGTGGTCATATGGCTACCGCTTCTGCCTCATACGCAGGAGGTCGTGGGTTCAATCCCAGGGCCGTTCCATTCTCCTACTTTGTATCTTTTCATATATTTCTCATGTTCTAGCAATCGCTAGGACTGGAAAAGGGCTTTCATACCATTTCTATCTCCTATCCCCCTATAACTACAACTTGATTAGTTCTAGCAGGTAACTGTTAGAATTCGAAATGAGCGAAAAAGTTCGTTTCGGCATCGAATTAGAATACTACACCACCCTATCACATTGGCAACCCGTTAACCAAGACGAACCTCTGCCATAAAACCTAGCCCTCAGATTCCAATAAAAATTCCGCATGAATTCGTAGCGAGTGCAGAGGTGTTGGTGAGGTGAGGTGTTCAATTCCTTCCCATCCCCGATGACCGTGAGGAACGTGGCCAGCGCCGTTAACGACCATTCAAAATACTAGAGCTCTTGGACTGTGCACATTGAGGTTGGAGTGCAAATCCCATGCTTCCATCTATTGGTTCCCTGTGTAATTGCGATTGTTCTGGTCGATCAACGACCAAAACTTTGATAATTATCTATCGATTTTTTTTCATTCTGCCACTGTTAGACGGGAACATTCATCAAGTTTTGGAGAATGATTTTCAGACCACCGAATACCGGAGATATTCCGGATTGTTTAGGGGCATGTCAAAAATGCTTTTTTTTTATTTTAATGTTTTTTCATGAGTGATTGTTATGTTGATGTCATAGATCGGTCTACAAACACTGAGTTCTGACAGTTTCCGTTGAAGTGTATTAGTCTACCCCATTCTTAGACATTTGTCTTGACAATAAGTTGTTAATTGGAAATTATATTTCCTATTGTATTATTATACAAGAAGAATGGACCCTTTCATATCCGGCGAAGATTTTGAAGTGTACATCAAGAGGTTAAAAATGTATTTCATCGCAAATGGAATTGCGGATAATCTGAAAGCTGCTGTTTTAATTGCGGTTATGGGAAACGAAACGTTCCAAATACTAGACTCGTTGTTTAGTCCGGAAGACCCGTGTGATAAGACGTTTGATCAAATAGTGGATAAATTAAAAAGGCAATTTAAACCATTGGTGATAGTGTCCGCAGAAAGGTATAAGTTGTATACGCGGAAGCAAAAAGTGAATGAACCAATCTCGGAATATGTTGTGGCCCTGAAACATCTCGCACAAACGTGTAATTTTGGTGCATTTCTTTCCGATGCACTTCGCGACGCGTTTATTATTGGCATTCACGATCAAAAAATTCGACGACGACTATTATCTGAAGAATTGGATTTCGATAAAGCGTACAAAATTGCATGGAGTTGGCTAATGTGGAAGAATCGTATCTCAAAACCGAAAACGGGTTGAACCACGTGGCATCAAAACAGAAAACGTGGTTACGGGAACAGTGAAGCGTGGCGGTGCGAGAGGAAGGCTAACAATAGATGAGCAAAAAGTGAAAAGGTGTATGCGTTGTGGAAGATCTAACCCTGCGGCCAACCAGTGTCCAGCGGTTGGTGTGATATGATGATGATGATGGTCCCGCCACATACCCCTACAAAGGTTTGAGTTTGATTTATCTTTAAGATAATTAATTGAATGATATAATAACAATTTAATCAGATTTGCAAAAAACAAAAACGATCTGATTACCATCACAGATATGAATTACATAACTTTTAATTACTATCCAGCAAAAAAGGTAAATTAAGAAATAAAACTGTTGTTTTCATCTACAGATTCTCATAAGCATCGGTAGTGATACTTCGAGTTTATACTAAAATGCAAAACTTGTGATACCTCTCGCACAGATTTCAAAAGTTTCACCATGAATCGCGTTTCATGTTTATACAAGACCACGTAACGTTTATCACTCGTAAACATCAATAAAATTAATAATCTAAGTCGTCAACAAAACTAAAACTTGTGTTACCGCTCCGTCGATATCAAAAGTTTCGGTATCAACCACGGGAACAAAACTCTACCAGATAGCCCATTACTAATCCGAAGAATTATTCAAACAGTTGTAAATGCGCAAGTCTGTACTTAAATTTTTAAAATCATCCATATCTGCTTTGCGCGCGCGAGACTCAAACTTTTGTAGACTACACAAAAAAGGTCAAATTATTACGTCAATTATATTATTACGTCATTATATAATTACGTCACTATATATATAAAATCCATCATCATCATCGAGGCGAACAAAACAGTTTATCAGTGCCTCAATAAATAAAAAATACAATTGTCCAAACAAACAATCCGTAGGTCAAACTTCGTCAAGATACAAAATTTATTGAATTATAAAAAGTCAACTAAGTAGCTGCTTAAAAGGAAGCTTTTACGTGTGAAACACAAAGTCTCTTAAACTGTGATAGTGTAGTTGCACGTTTGATATGTGTAGGCATCGAATTGAAATAATTGATACCTTTAAAAACAAAGAATTTTGTGAAGCTCCATGCAAAAGTACGGTGTTCTTATATCTTCCAAGTGTTTCTAGTGTTATATCTATGAATGTCACTTCCTCTTTCAATTCGATCACACAAATATCGAGGCAGCAATCCGTTAATTACTTTAAACATGAACACCATTGTTAAATACACAATTCTTTTTGCTTCACTGAGAGCCACTGCAAAGCATCCAACAAAAAAGTTGAGGAAGTGAATCTGTTACATCTCAAAATCAAACGCATAATCTTATTCTGCAAACGCTGCAATCTCGATATTTGTGTCTGATTTGCTAAAAACAAAATGGAAGGACAAAAGTCCAATTGAGGAGAGATGATTGATTTGTACAACTGTATTTTGCTAGCAATATTTGATTCGTTTTTCAGTCGACAGAGGATTCCATACTTCTTGGCTATTTTCTTGATGACATTGTCAATGTGTTGGTCAAATTTCAATTTATCATCAATAATCACGCCAAGATATTTAATTTCCCGTACGCGATCAAGTGTCGTTTGAGAGGTCACTTTGCGAACCAGTGCAAAACGAGGAATGTTCATTTGGTTCAGGAAACCGAGGAAGATGAAGATGACGAAGAAGCTGTAGATTTGATCAGTTGGGTAGCAGAAGGTAATGATCCGTTGCTCGTTCCAATGCAGGTAGAAGGTAAAGAAGTCATACTGGAAATCGATAGTGGTGGGTGTAAAACAATCATAAGTGAAGATGATTATAAGGAAAAATTTAATTATATTAAGTTGCAACAGGAGTCAAAATCATTCCAGGTCATTACAGGGCAAAGGTTTAAGCCTTTAGGAGTGGGAGAGTTCAGAGTCAGCATTCCTAATACCAACAAAGTATTCAATTTAGAAATGAGTGTGGTGCGAACAGATTTTAGGTTCAAGCCACTTTTAGGCAGGTCTTGCTTAAACGCGTTGTATCCAGGGTGGAAAAATAGAATAATTGATTTTGTGCATGGTGTACATACTATTGAGGAGGACGGACACAAGCAAATGGTGAATATGCAGGGTTTGGATAGCAGATCCTCAATCTCAGGCAACGATAAAAAGGATTTTCTGCAAATATTGCAAAAATCGTATCCGCGAGCTTTTAGTGAGGACAGTAGTCTACCCATAAACGAGTTTAAAGTGGACATCGTGTTGAAGCCTGTTTTTCATAGATCCTATGAACTACCTTTCAAAATGCGTGAACCTGTGGAAGAAGAGTTGAAGAAAATGGTGGACGACGGCATTTTAAAACCGGTGAAATACAGTAGGTATGCCAGTCCAATTATTGCTGTTCCCAAGGCAGATGGTAAGTCGATACGTATTTGTGTAGATTGTAAACGAACCATCAACAAATCAGTTGAAACAGAGCATTACCCTCTTCCAAGAGTTGATGATATTTTGGCTAGCTTTCCGGGTTGTAAGGTATTTTGCGTTCTCGATCTCAAGGGTGCATATCAGCAGTTAGCTCTGTCAGAGGATTCAAAAAAATATTTGACAATTAACACTCACAAAGGTTTGTTTCAATTTCAAAGGCTTTGTTATGGAGTGAGTAGTGCACCATCTATCTTTCAACAAGTGATCGATCAAATATTACGTGGGTTAAAGTATGTCAGATCATATATCGATGATACCTTAATTGGAGGCAGAAATTTTGAAGATTGCCTGAATAATTTGAAAATGGTTTTAGCACGTCTCGATAAGTACAATGTACATGTGAATTTGGAAAAGTGTAGTTTTTTCTTACCACAAGTTAATTATCTTGGACATACTCTGAGTGAGAAAGGCATAAGTCCTAATAACGATAAAATAAAAGCTATCGTAGAAGCCCCGAGTCCCATGAACAGTGCCCAATTACAATCATATCTTGGTTTACTTAATTATTATTCGCGATTTCTTAGAAATGCCAGTAGCATGTTGAGACCCCTTTATGATCTATTGAAAAAGATCGCCTCATTTCAATGGACGGAGGCTCACCAGAATGCATTTCAGGCTAGCAAACAGCTATTGTTGTCGAATAGTTTGCTGGCAATCTATGACCCCAATCAAAAATTGATAGTCTCTTGTGATGCCTCTCCTTATGGAGTCGGAGCAATTTTATCCCATGAAGTAAATGGAGAACAAAAACCAATAATTTTTGCCTCTAGCACTTTATCTCCCTCAGAACAAAATTATTCACAATTGCATAGGGAGGCACTGGCAATTATGTTCGCGATTAACCGTTTTCATAAATATATTTATGGTTATCAATTCGAATTGCATACTGATCATGAACCTCTCCAAGCTATTCTGAATCCGAAGAAATGCAAAAATGCTATAGCAGTAGCAAGATTACAAAGATGGGCAGTACAACTATCGATGTATGATTACGAAACAAACCGGCGTCAAAAATGCGACACGTTGATGCTTTATCAAGATTGCCATTACAAGATGCGACTCAAGGGGATTTTATGAAATCATTAAATATTTCGGATGAAATACCAATTGATTTAGAAATGGTTCACGTATGCTCTGAGAACGATCCGTTAATTAAAAAATAATTAGATTTTGTCAATCAGGGAAGTTTGAGACTATTGACGAAGAACTAACGTACTATAAAAACTTCAGAACTGTTCGTGAACAAATGCAATTCAAGATGTTGCAACTATAATACGAGGGTCACATATTAATATTGCGAACAAAAGTGCTAGCCAGAAAAAATGTATGGTGGAAAAACATTGAGAAAGATATTGAACATTTCGTAAATCAATGCGTAGTTTGTCAAAAAACCAGAAAAAGACGCCTTCCTCATATGTGCCATGGCCTGAAATGAAAACAGTATTAGAACGTGTTCATTTGGATCTCTTCTATTTCGGCAAGTTTACCTTTTTGATAATAGTGGATGCATTCAGTCGTTGGATAGAAGTTAATGTGCTCAAATCATCTAATGCAAAATTGATAATAGATCATGTGCGGAGATTTCTTTTTTTTTTCAATCATTTCTTTATTTGGTAGGCACTCTGTGTTTCTTAACCGCTACTGTGCCGTCATCTACTGTGGTATTCTGCTGTACAGAATCCACACAGAATCTATTTTTAGACATTCGTTGTTGTTATCATTGCCGGGTCCAACTCATCGTGAGTCCATTGTGTCCTTTTGTCCGTATCGTGTATCCAGTTGCTCGTTGCATTGTTCGGTTGCCGTTTATCAGGGTACGTTGGAGGAATACCTCCGAGAAGAACAATTTGTCAGTCGTCATCGAGCAGCCGTGTCGGTAAGACGCGCACCCCAAAACGCCACCGTTTGGGCTGCACCCTCAGGCGACTGACAAGGGCTTGGTGGAGGGGCTGGGAATCGAACCCATGACCGTCCGCTTATAAGGCGAACGTGTAGCCAACTACTCTACGGGACCCCCGAGCGGAGATTTATCGTAACATTCGGATTGCCCAAAGAAATTGTCTCAGATAATGGGCCCCCGTTCAACTCCACTTTGTTCATAGAGTTGCCGATTGGGCAGGGAATTAGTGTTAAAAAACCGCCCCCTTATCACCCAGAATCCAATGGGTTAGCCGAACGTGGTGTGCAGACAACCAAAAACACATTGAAAAAGTTTTTGATTGATTATAAATATCGCGTTCTACTGATGAACAAGTAGATAATTTTTTGTTCAAATATCGAAATACACCAAATGCTGTCTCTGGAATCTCCCCTTCGGAAATAATGTTCAAATTTAAACCACAAACATTAATTGATAAATTATCTATTAGGCAGAACAAACAAGTTGAATGTCGAAAAGTGATTCAGAGTGCGTCTAACCATATTGTGAACTCTTTTGAAAAAAGAGAAAAGATAATGTATATGAATCATTTTAAATCGTTTTGCAAATGGATTCCTGGCAGGATTGTTGACAAGCTTTCAAAATCGTTGTACAAAATTGAGATTAACGATAATATTAGAATAGTTCATGTGTCGACTTTACGTAAGTGACAAATACCATCCGAACGTATCAATTTCCCAAAATACTCATACTGAACCACGAACACCAGCACCAAAATTTGTAAAGAAGTCGATTACTAAAAAAAAAACATTGTAACACTCAAACTAAGTGGTCAGATTTTTCAAAGTTAAGACGTTCGCAAAGAAAAATGAAACAGATAGTTTTTTTAGAGGATAAAACAATCCTAAAGGGGAGAAGTGAAGTGTATTAATCTACCCCATTCTCGAACATTTGTCTTGACAATAAGTTGTTTATTTGAAAATTATATTTCCTATTGTATTATTATACAATCTATCAAACAAAGTCTCGTATAAAGATCCGTTTCCGGTTAGAATAGTATATAGGTCCATGATTCCCTATTGTAGCTCTTTTTTTTTGTCCCGGTCGTTGACCAATAAAATAGTGTAGAGAAACACGTGTCGTTAAATTATAAATCCAAAACATAACATCCGTGAAATCCGAATCAAACATCATGAGTTTAAAGACCATAACAAAGCTGATTTTTTTTTAAATGAAAAAAAGCTTTTTTTAATAAAGAGGGAAATGGTCTAGAATGCACCCATGAGAGAAAATAGCCCCACGGAATCATTGACACTACGTTTCGGAGCGGATGTTTTCCTTACATTTTGGCATTACCTATTAAGTACCGAGTCATATACACAAAAAATCTGCTATTGCTGTTATTGCTGTTGTACCCATTCAAAGAAAATTCTTCTAAATATGTTTTGATAAATTCTTCGAGTCCCCTAGAAATTGTTACTAATTAAATAAGAATTTTTGTGGAAATTCAAAAGAACTTCTCACGAATGTTCAGAAAACCTTCATTTGAAGTTGTAATAAGAATTTATTTCATGTTCAAGTGTGAGTTTCATGTTCATATCGCCATATAAGTTGGCGATTTCTTAGTTGACGAGACGGTCTACGAATAGTTGCAAGTCAAACGAAGCACAATTCTGTAGAATTTAACAAAGAAATTTAGAAGAATTCTGCGTAGAAGAATAGAAAAACTTTCTAGTAAATTAGAGAAAAAAAATGACAGAGATTGCCATTATAAAATTTTCCAAATCAAATTTAGAAGATATGATTCCCGATTTGCAACATGCCCTGAAACAATCCGGAATAACTCCAATGTCCAATGGTCTGGACATAAATTTAACCTTATATTCCAAAAATAGATGAAGTTTTCTCGTTGAACAGTGGCAAAACCAAAAAAAAATCTGTTATGGTCATTTGAATATTGACAAAATTTTACCTGTCCCGATAATTTTGTCCAACCGCTGTACTTCACCTCTGCAGAAGGTTGCATTTGAGTGATTCCTTTTTCTTTTTTTTTTCTTGTATGCATTTAGTAATATATCATATTTGTTCTGCTTATTATTATTTTTTCCATTTGCACCACCTTTTTGTCGTTTCCGGAAACTGATTTTTTATCCTTTCATTGCACTGATTTAGTTTCAACAAACTACTCAACCCTTTTTTTAATGTCTGCATAGGTTTTCCTTTCTTCTTTTAGCTAGTTGATGATTACTTTTTGGTGACACTTATCACTAAGGAACGGGATGAGATGCTGCACATTATTAAAATACAAAAAATAGGAAGCTTTCACCTTTAACGAGATGCAATACCATGCAATCGACCAATAATCGATAACGATAATCTGCTAACCAATAAAATGTATCCGATCATCCTACTCGAAAAGGTCGATAATTAATATCAAACAACCAACGACGATTATTTAAATGACTATGATGGTGCTCTTTCGAGTCCAATTCCAGTAGGCGCACACGCGGCACGTGAGTGCTCCAATCGATGCGGATAAATTGGTCGGTAAACAGATCCTGTGATGAAAATGGCATTTATGAGTTGAAGTGACAGTGATCCACTTAATGAATATTATCAACGGCACATGATGCTGCAAGACTTCGGTGCTGCATCCACAAACACACCTACGTACAAACGTGGGCAAATTTAATTGTTGGAATGTTAATGTCATTTATAATAATTGCTACACAACTAATAAACATAAATATTTACGGCTTGTTAAGGCAGATAACACCTCTTGCTCCAGGCGAGCCTCAATACACTCCAATTATCGTGAGATTCTGGCAACGTATGGGCACGGTCTCGGGTGGAGTTTATACAATGGATGTTATCTGCGATTGCAATCTCTCGACAAAGAGAGCTGGAGACGTCACGGTGTCTCTACGTGGAGACAATATTTAAAAAATCGCTGGGACACTTATCAAATAGTTCCCATTTCATAACATGCTATTCTGATATTTTTATCGATTTAGTATTTATATCCATTCTAAATCTAGTAATTATTTAACCCCCTGTATGTTTACAAATGTAGGGGAATTCTCCGAAATTTTCTTCCAAATTTCCTATTCAGATAAGAAAGAAATAATATAGAACTCATTGAAAATAACAAGTACTAAACGCACCCCAAGCATAGCGAACTAAAACAACACAAAAACACCGGCCGTCTCCTCCGCTTAAACTGGTGCTTATTTATATACACTTTAACTGCAACACTGCGCCAACTTAAGTTGTGATTTGCTTTAAATTGTTTCTTTTGTTGCATCCGACGATCTGCACCGGCCGGCTACTGCCGCGGCATTTCCCCGCCCACATCACGCTCACTTCCACGACGACGACGACGACGGTCGCCTGATGCAACGCAGATCCCACCTCACTCATTCTACAACATTCGAAAGGGCCGGCGGAGCGAGCTGTTCGAAACAGATTCGCGCCGAAAATACAACACTTTGATGGCACTAAAAATAGAAATTCACTCTCGCAGCTGATTTACCCAACATTATTCGCCAGCAGCGGCGGCAGCGTGACCAAGAGCTGCAAAAAAACACGGAGCTGACATCCTCCAAAATGTTGCTTCCATTGCTCTGGCATTACATCCGACGTCTTTTTTTCTATTCCTTCTAATTGAACATAGAGACCATGAACAACCGGAAAAATGTTTGTCGGAAATATTATGACTTTTAAGAGCGTCTAGAAGGAAATCTGTAGATGTTATAATATAAAAAAAAAACAACAACTTGGTGGATTAATCTAGTTTATTTTAATACATATTGTGCGATTTGTTCATTTCATATTTCATCTTAATTCAGATTTCAAAAGCTGTTTAGTTATTGGCTGTTTAGTAACTTTCATCGTATTTTTATTCTGAACATTTTTTTAAATTATATATGAAATCTTGTGGAATACTTATTTGATTCCCATACTACCATTGTTTGTATCCATTATTCAAAAGGAACTTATAGCAAAACTAATACACTCACCAATGAGGTGACTCCGTAATTCCAATCCATTTTCAAGCACTCACCTAAAATGAAACCAGAGAAAACCATTGTTAGTTTGAAACGTTAATCATTTGGTACATATTTCGCTTGCAACGACGACAAAAAGAAACTTAAAACATGGAGTGATTATCGCGTCTACGGAAGCTGAAATCAATTAATCAAACAGGAATGCCCGGTAACTACTATAATAATGACGCGGTAATTACGGGGCCAAGGACAAAGCTATTGTGTCGTGGTATGCCGTGTATAGAAGCGTAGTAAAGGTCGATGAAAACACCAAAGCATCAACTAGAATCGGGCACGACCGAAGAGCTACGAACAATTATGAACAAAGGTGGAAAAATGTTTCCTCCTGGAGTGAACTTAGAAGCATGAGCGTTGAATCATTGCTCGGTGGCGTGATAGTTAAAGTTTGGAATCATGATTTTCACCAAGCCAACAGGTGCTTTGAAATATTTTAAATATTTAAATAAAAATGTAGGTTGAAGTTAGAGCTTATCAATATTACGACCCCACTTATTAGAAAAATAAGAGAACAAGAGACGTTATTTACTTGCTTGTAACAATTTTTCAAAAATCACTTTTTCAAAAAAATTCTGTGAATCAAATCACATGAAGTTCAAGTGCTTAACAGTATAAAAACCCACAGAATTGTGCCTCTTCTTCGATTCTATGCTATCTCAATGCAATAGATAACAAGTACTCGTTCCATTTCACACCAATTGAGGAACTATTGACGGGGTGATCTAATGACAGTTCTTCTTTCTGTTCCAGAAGCTCATATTTTCCGCTTCGTTTATCTCCCATTACCGCACACAATACACACACAATTGGTGAATCAGATAAGTTTTTCTCCCGTTTCGCCACCAGCAAACATTTTAGCACAAGTGCCATTGATAACCACGAACAAACTTCACCCCGAATATCGCTGGGAACAGAAAGCAGATTATCCCATAAACAATTCCGCAAAACGGCCTCGTCAAGCTGTCTGGTGCAGATACATAACCCCATTGCCATCCGTGCTTCTTGGTTGCTTAGAGCGCCATACGAACCAGTTTAGGCGGCGAACGTACGGGGAATAGCTGCCAAACGATAGCGAACAGCCAAAACAAAAAAAAACGGAATCGGAAAAGAATAACCCACTGACGGAACTGACTACACTGCTACTGGAGGGATGGGGGCCTTGAGTTTTGGACGAGATTTCATGGCAGGAGCCGCATGTTATGTGTACCAAGCGGCCTTGTCCTGTCGGTCGCCAAGTTAGAATAGGAAGAAAAAAAAACAAAGATTGCGATTTACTCATTTGCTCTGCCCTTTGCAATTGCTTGATTGTGTTCAGGGATGCTGCAAGAGAAGGTTAGCCTTGGGGTTTTGAATGCAATGGAAATGTCACATTCAAATTGGAGAAATAAGTAAAGCAATTTTCAAAATAATAAAAATCCATACATTTTTAATGGCTAGAAAATAGAAAAAAAAATAAAACACAGAATTTCACCGAGAATTCGTGGGAATTTCCACGGTAAAATCATTGTAGTATTAATGAAAAAAAACGGTGGAATTTCCACAGGAAATTCGTTGGAATTTTTTTTTGGAAAATTCGTTGGAATTTCCACGGGAAATTCGTTGGAATTTCCGCGGAAAATTCGTTGCAATTTTCACGGGAAATTCGTTGGAATTTCCACGGGAAATTCGTTGGAATTTCCACGGGAAATTTGTTGGAATTTCCACGGGAAATTTGTTGGAATTTCCACGGGAAATTTGTTGGAATTTCCACGGGAAATTCTTTGGAATTTCCACGGAATTCATTGGAATTCCACGGGAAATTCGTTGGAACTCCACGGAAATTCGTTGGAATTCCACGGGAAATTCGTTGGAATTTCCACGGGAAATTCGTTGGAATTTCCACGGAAATTCGTTGGAATTCTACGGGAAATTCGTTGGAACTCCACGGAATTCGTTGGAACTCCACGGGAAATTCGTTGGAATTCCACGGGAAATTCGTTGGAATTTCACGGAAATTCGTTGGAACTCCACGGGAAATTCGTTGGAACTCCACGGGAAATTCGTTGGAACTCCACGGGAAATTCGTTGAATTTCCACGGAAATTCGTTGGAATTCCACGGAAATTCGTTGGAATTTCCACGGGAAATTCGTTGGAATTCCACGGAAATTCGTTGGAATTCCACGGGAAATTCGTTGGAATTCCACGGGAAATTCGTTGGAATTCCACGGAAATTTGTTGGAATTTCCACGGGAAATTCGTTGGAATTCCACAGGAAATTCGTTGGAATTTCCACGGGAAATTCGTTGGAATTTCCACGGGAAATTCGTTGGAATTTCCACTGGAAATCCGTTGGAATTTCCACGGAAATTTGTTAGAATTTCCACGGGAAATTCGTTGGAATTTCCACGGGAAATTCGTTGGAATTTCCACGGGAAATTCGTTGGAATTTCCACGGGAAATTCGTTGGAATTTCTACGGGAAATTCTTTGGAATTTCCACGGAAAATTCGTTGGAATTTCCACGGGAAATTCGTTGAAATTTCCACGGGAAATTCGTTGGAATTTTCACGGGAAATTCGTTGGAATTTCCACGGGAAATTCGTTGGAAATTGTGGGCTTCGTGGCCTTGCGGTTAGCCACGTCAATCGTCTAAACACATGTGCTATGGAGTGTGGATGCGACTCCCGCCGCGGTAAGGAGGAAACTTTTTGTGATCGAAAAATTCGCTACTGGATGTTATGTGTCCTGTGCGTTGTCTCATGCTAGGTGTTAAGTGTTCAGTCTGTACGACCTCTGGTGTTCCTGTCTTTTTTTTTTAATTCGTTGGAATTTCCACGGGAAATGCGTTGGAATTTCCACGGGAAATTCGTTGGAATTTCCACGGGAAATTCGTTGGAATTTCCACGGGAAATTCGTTGGAATTTCCACGGGAAATTCGTTGGAATTTCCACGGGAAATTCGTTGGAATTTCCACGGGAAATTCGTTGGAATTTCCACGGGAAATTCGTTGGAATTTCCACGGGAAATTCGTTGGAATTTCCAGGGGAAATTCGTTGGAATTTCCAGGGGAAATTCGTTGGAATTTCCAGGGGAAATTCGTTGGAATTTCCAGGGGAAATTCGTTGGAATTTCCACGGGAAATTCGTTGGAATTTCCACGGGAAATTCGTTGGAATTTCCACGGGAAATTCGTTGGAATTTCCACGGAAAATTCGTTGGAATTTTATGTTTCTGTCAATGGCGTGCGGAGAAAGACAGCGCCATCTCCCGTCATGTGCAACGACCAACAAGGGAATTTGCTGACCGATAAAACTGAAGTGGCTGCCAGGTGGAAGCAACACTTCGAGACTTTGTTGAATGGAGGAAGTGACGGTGCATCGGTGAACAGAATAAATATTAGCGACGATGGACAAGCTGTGGAGTCACCTACACTCAGTGGCGTAGCCACGGGGGTGGTTTTGGGTATAAACCCCCCCCCCCCCAGAGACAACATTTTTGGAAGAAATTTTTTTCTCATAAAAAAAAAGTTCGGAAACCCCCCCCCAGACCAATTTTCTGGCTACGCCACTGCCTACACTAGATGAGGTTAAAAAAGCTGTCAAAGAGCTGAAAAACAATAAGGCTGCGGGGAAGGACCAGCTCCCGGCTGAACTTCTCAAACATGGCAGTGAGCAGCTTTATGAAGTTCTGCACCATATTATGTCGAAAATATGGGAAGACGAGGAAATGCCTGCTAGCTGGTTGGACGGCCTCATTTGCCCTCTCTTTAAGAAAGGGCACAGACTGGAGTGCGCCAGTTACCGAGGAATAACCCTCCTTAATTCGGCGTACAAAATTATGTCGCGTATTCTGTTCAACAGATTGAGACCGCTTGAAGAGTCCTTCGTCGGCGAATACCAAGCAGGTTTTCGTGAGGGCCGATCAACGACGGATCAAATGTTTACCCTGAGACAAATCCTTGATAAATTCCGGGAGTAAAACTTGCAGACACATCATCTGTTTATTGATTTCAAGGCGGCGTACGATTCAGTGAAACGGAATGAATTATGGCAAATTATGCTTGAACATGGTTTTCCGGCGAAACTGATACGGCTGATTCGTATAACGTTGGACGGATCGAAATCAAGTGTAAGGGTTGCGGATGAAATATCGACGTCATTTGTTACCTTAGATGGATTAAAGCAGGGTGATGCACTCTCGAATCTACTGTTCAATATAGCGCTCGAGGGAGCGATTAGGAGAGATGGTGTGCAAAGAAGCGGTACCATTATCACAAGATCGCATATGCTCCTGGGATTTGCTGACGATATCGATGTTATCGGGATTGATCGCCGTGCCATGGAAGAGGCTTTTGCGCCTTTTAAGAGGGAAACAGCGAGGATTGGACTCATCATCAATACCAGCAAAACGAAGTACATGGTCGCTGGCAATTAACGTGGGTTCAGTAGTGGTGGTGATAGCGAAATAGTGCTGGATGGTGAAAAATTTGAAGTGGTAGAAGAATTTGTGTATCTTGGAACATTAGTGACGTGCGCTAATGATGTTACCCCCGAGGTGAAAAGGCGTATTGCAGCTGCAAATAGGGCTTATTACGGACTTCGTAACCAGCTTAAGTCCCGTAGTCTGCAAACGAAAACAAAACTCGCGCTGTATACTACTCTGATTCTTCCGGTGGCTTTATACGGCCATGAGACATGGACGTTAAAGGAGGCTGATCGGAGAGCTTTCGGAATGTTTGAGCGTAAGGTGCTGCGGACAATACTCGGCGGTAAACAGGAGAACGGTATCTGGCGGCGCCGCATGAATCACGAATTGTACCAGGTGTATAAAGGGCTGGATATTATTAGGCTTTTACAACACGGCAGACTACGGTGGGCTGTCAAGCGAAAACAATATTTAGTAGAGAACCTGGAAGAGGTTGCAGGCTTCGTGGAAGGCCGCGTACACGATGGCTTTTTGCAGTTGAAGAGGACCTGAGGGCGCTCAATGTTCAGGGCGACTGGAAGCGATTGGCCCAGGATCGAGTCCAGTGGAGAAGGATACTCCATTCGGCGTGGGTTCATCGAAGAGCTGTAGCCCATCAAGTAAGTAAGTATTCGTTGGAATTTCCACGGGAAATCCATTGGAATTCCCACGGGAAATTCGTTTCAATTTCCACGGGAAATTCGTTGGAATTTCCACGGGAAATTCGTTGGAATTTCCACGGGAAATTCGTTGGAATTTCCACGGGAAATTCGTTGGAATTTCCACAGGAAATTCGTTGGAATTTCCACAGGAAATTCGTTGGAATTTCCACAGGAAATTCGTTGGAATTTCCACAGGAAATTCGTTGGAATTTCCACAGGAAATTCGTTGGAATTTCCACAGGAAATTCGTTGGAATTTCCACAGGAAATTCGTTGGAATTTCCACAGGAAATTCGTTGGAATTTCCACAGGAAATTCGTTGGAATTTCCACAGGAAATTCGTTGGAATTTCCACGGGAAATTCGTTGGAATTTCCACTGGAAATTCGTTGAAATTTCCACTGGAAATTCGTTGGAATTTCCACGGGAAATTCGTTGGAATTTCCACGGGAAATTCGTTGGAATTTCCACGGGAAATTCGTTGGAATTTCCACGGAAAAATCGTTGGAATCTCCACGGGAAATTCCTTGGAATTTCCACGAGAAATTCGTTGGAATTTCCACGAGAAATTAGTTGGAATTTCCACGGGAAATTCGTTGGAATTTCCTCGGGAAATTCGTTGGAATTTCTACGGGAAATTCGTTGAAATTTCGACGTGAAATTCGTTGAAATTTCGACGGGAAGTTTGTTGGAATTTCCACGGAAAATTCGTTGGAATTTCCACGGGAAATTCGTTAGAATTTCCACGGGAAATTCGTTGTAATTTCCACGAGAAATTCGTTGGAATTTCCACGGGAAATTCGTTGGAATTTCAAATTGTAAAACAAAAAATCATTTTGGGTCTTCCTTATACAATTGCTTTTTCTAGTGACTAGTGGAATTTCCACGGGAAATTCGTTGGAATTTCCACGGGAAATTCGTTGGAATTTCCACGGGAAATTCGTTGGAATTTCCACGGGAAATTCGTTGGAATTTCCACGGTGAATTCGTTGGATTTTCCACGGGAAATTCGTTGGAATTTCCACAGGAAATTCGTTGGAATTTCCACAGGAAATTCGTTGGAATTTCCACAGGAAATTCGTTGGAATTTCCACAGGAAATTCGTTGGAATTTCCACAGGAAATTCGTTGGAATTTCCACAGGAAATTCGTTGGAATTTCCACAGGAAATTCGTTGGAATTTCCACAGGAAATTCGTAGGAATTTCCACAGGAAATTCGTAGGAATTTCCAGAGGAAATTCGTAGGAATTTCCACGGAAAAATCGAATCTCTACGGAAAATTCCTTGAAATTTCCACGGAAGCTTCGTTGGAATTTCTGCGTGAAAGTTGTTGGAATTCCCACGGTAATTTCGTTGGAATTTCGACGGGAAATTCGTTGGAATTTCCACGGGAAATTCGTTGGAATTTCCACGGGAAATTCGTTGGAATTTCAAATTGTAAAACAAAAAATCATTTTGGGTCTTCCTTATACAATTGCTTTTTCTAGTGACTGAGAGACACTTAAAGTATTAGGTGCATGAATCTGTTTTTTTTCTGACGTATGTATCCGCGCATACATTCGGGTATATAAATCAGCTTCAATCACTATTCTTCTGAGCTGAGCTTCAACTAGATCACCAATTTGCCTCGTTATAGTTTTCTTTATCATCGTAGGCACGCTGCTACCATAAGATGCTGACGAACTGTGTGCATCTCTGGGTTCGTCTTTGATACCATTCAACACAAAAAAAAACATCACCTGATGGTACGCCGTAGCTGCAGCTGCAAATCCGTTCCTAACTTTAAATGAAATGCAGAAATAGTGAAGCGGAAGTTTCACGCTCTCGACGCTTTGTTACTGATTTCTTCCAGAATGCTCGAGCACAAACGTGAGTAATGCGAAAGGAGAGCAAAATTATAATGCAATAAAAATAAAATGATCGTTCTGCACGACAGTACAAGTTGCTATTCATTCTGAAGCTGATGTTTCAAAACGCGGTTACCCTCATCGCTCGAACATTGTAGAGTAATGTGGGGTCAGGTTGCGATAGAAAAAAGTTTACGACACTGGAAAAAAAACTTATTTAATAGATTTAAACTGAATTTTGAGACAATGTCACTATTTGGAAAACTATGATAAACTTATGTACACTACTACATAATATATTCATAGATATTAGAAGCATATTTAATATGAGCAAAGCAGTAATATAATCAGGAAGAAAAGCTTGATGAAAAGCTCCCCCAAACACTCTATGCATGTGCTACTAGGAACGGCTGAGACACGCAAGGAGCGGCTTCCGTGCGCTCCCGTTTCCTATTATGTGCGTGGTTAGCGGAAATAGTTGTTTTATGCAAATGCTACCAATTGCGATTAATGGCATGGATTGTTGCCCACCGCTAAGGAATAGTCATTCGGTTTGCTAGGAAGCAACGTCCCAACCATTTATGATAAAGACGTTAGAGCACAGCAGAACGGAAAACGTGTTTGATAGAGTAGAAACAGATTTGTTCCTTGTCTTTTGCCTGGTTCTGTAAACTGTGATTTGAGAAACGTGGCCACGTCCTTTTTATCGTCAATGTGTTTGTTGTTCTTGAATTTCAGAACATTTTCTAATGCATAAATTGGCATTGAATCTAATCTAGAATAGCAAAAAATCGGAATAAACCCGACACATCAACAAGTTAAAACTGAATAGAACTTGATTTGACTGCAAAACTCTTGCCATCACATACAGAATCAGATTATTTTTGTTGGCACCGAAAATTAAATAACTTAACAATAGAAGCGTCATCGCTCCCCTCGTTGCTTTGCTGGCACAAAACAAGCCAGAAGCACAAATTGGCGATGAGAAGCCGGTCTCGCACTCAAATTCTTTCTTCTCGTTCAAAACTCGTTGCCTGAAACAAATCGGTTTGGAACTATCTAAGTATTTCATCTTGAAAAAATGCCAATATTTTGTGTTAGTACCATTATTAATCACTCTCCTTTACCTTCGATGACTACCCATCTTGTGAAATGTGGCGTTTGGTGTCATCGTAATGTTCTTGTTAGCTACGGATTAACTGAGCCTTTCGACACAAACGTAAATCGTCATATCAGACAGCTCAACACTACAGAAAACTTATAAAACTTAAATTCGGAACTAGACATTAAACTGTGTACATTAACAACCTTATAGTTTTTACCCTCGTGCCAAAAACGCTGTTAAAGTAGCGAGGTTTAAGTGTTTGACAGAGTCAAGATTTTTACTTCTGCAGGCGAATCAACGAGCAGATCTGCGTTGGCGTTGACGTTGATTCATTGCTGATCGTTTAAGTTGATTCAAATCTAAAACCGCACGAACCACCGTTGATGTTGAGCTTCCTAAAACTACTACGTTGCATGATGAAGCATTTGTATCAAATCTCGCATGCCCATCATACATGAAATTATCAACTTCTGGTTGAGTTATCAAGTACAAGAATTTATAATTATTACTAGAATCACAGAAAAACAGATTCAACACTGATGAAATTTCCATCGCCCATAAAACGGTTGTTTTTAATTCAACTTAACCTCAGTTTCACACTCAGAGGCGCGCGCATGTTTGTTGACTTTGTCGTGCAATATTCACGCAAGATGGTAATAAAGTAACTGAGCAATAGATTTTTCAGCAGTTGCATTTGTTTGTCTGTGGCACAAAGGTTTCCGAATCAAGCAATCTAGGGAAAAAGACCCAAACAAGGAGGAACTAATTTCACAACATTTTCCATTCGTGCAAAGTTATCTATCCGGATTGAACTCAGCAACTATTGGGACAAAGAACACGCAGTTTTGATTAAATTTTATGTACATTGCCAGATTTAATATATGCATTTCGCGGATGTCTTCTAAATTGTCTTTTGACTTTGCTGCGAATATTTCTCGCCTTTTTCATAATCCTCACAACCGCAACTAAAGGTTCTCCCACAAAAATTGGATAGCTTACCCTTCTATTTTGCCTGCTAACAAATACAAATGTTTCTACTCTGCTAATTATGTACACGAGATTGGAATATTCCTTAATTTTGTGGAAAAATTAGTGTCACAAATTTTACAATTGCGTAGAAATTAACACACCTAGCGAATCTAATTGAACCGTTTTTCCTGCACGCACAGCGTAAAAATTGATTCAAAAATATGAAATAAACAATACAATCACCATTTCATTCATCATTCTCCATAATGTCACCGATAGTGTTACTACTCCTATCAGTTGTTTCAATTGCATTCGCTTTGAACTTGGATCTACAAGGGGAAACGCAATCTAATGCCGCCAAACCGTACACCGTACGAATACTAAAATCAGCTTGCCTGGGCTACCCCAATAAGTATGCCCGGGTTATGACATGTCGCACAAAAGTTAGTCGAAACGCCGCCACAACGATCTCATTCCATGGTACACTTATCCGACCCATTGAGACCATGTTCGGGTCGTTCGGTCTAAACTACAAGTACACCAACGGCTACCAACCACTGCTGATCGAACTGCAGGCGAACGCCTGCGAGTTACTTGCGAAAGAAATGTGGAAACGTAACAAGGTGGCGAAATTTCTCTACGAACTGGTGATCTTGGAGTACGTTCCGTGGATCAAACCCTGCCCATGGCCACCGGTAAGCACTCTAGGTTAGGTTCTAAACTGTTGATATTTGAGAAGTTATTTTGTGAACCATTTGTTTTTAGGGTAATTACAGTGTAGTCGATTTTACAATGAAGGAATCGAAAATGCCAAACTTCTTGCCGGCCGGAGATTTCAGATTCGACATGCGACTCTACGATGCGGACAATGAGACAATTCTAATACATCAAATTTTCTTTTCGATCAGAGCGAAGGGAATATTGGATTTGTCGATGGGAAAAAAGTAAAAAGTAAATTAACAAAATCAATAACAAGCATCGCAAGTACTTTTGAAAATTCAGCCACGTGTAAAATTGCACCCAATTTCAACAAACGATTTAACATTCGATATTTAATTAAATTTGACGGAATTTTTCAAGCAAATATGGTTTAAATTTATTTTATACTAGGCAAACCTGTCCGATCTCGCTAGGGTTTTATTTTCGATGTGTCAATCATTTAGTTCAGTGGTCCCCAGCACGCTTACTATCAAGGGCCGCACAGAATTTTTGAGCTGTGAAAGCGGGCCGCAGTATATTTGCAACATTTGTTTCTCAGTTCATATTGTATATTACAGAATATTGTACATTCAAACAATATATTGTATTTATTCCTGTGAATCTTTTTCAAATGAAATATGTACTTACTTGTAAGTACAATTCGTTCTACAGGCTTTATCGCCGTATCTAGGAACACGATAAATAGTTCTTTCGCTATGGTTCCGTTGACAGAAAACATTTTAAGCTGTTTTTTCCAAATGATCATATGCCGACTGATTTTATGCTCAAGGTCTATTGTTCACTATAACTAGTCGTAGCAAAAATAACAAAGAGGTTCTGAAAAAAATCTTATTGTGAATGTGAGCAAAACTCGAACGTTACAATCAGAATCCGTCTGGAATTTTGAATTGAATCCGTTTGGGTTTCTGAACAGAATCCGTTTGAGATTCTGAAAAGAATCCGTTAGAGACTCTGAACAGAATTCGTTCAAAATTTTAAACAGAATCCGTTTCGAATTTGAAAGAGATTCTGAAGGTCAAGATTCGGAGCAGAATCCTTTTGGAGTGTGCTACAAATTTCGAAGAAGTCTATTTAAGATTCTGTTTGCGATTCTGGAAAGAATTCAAGTGGTATTATAAGCAGAATCCATAATCCAGCAAAAATTCAGTTCAATTTCACCAAAACTTAACTCATTTTGAGAAATAAAAGTGTTCTTATTACGAAGCAGTATATGACAAAATCATTTTCACCTATGGTTCAACCTTCAGTTCCTTTAAATTTGCTTCATTATTTGTATAATTCCTTCCAAATTTGCCACTATTCATAATGCACTTTGATAACATCGAAATACATTCACTGTCGGCCTAATAAATATCTAAGTACCTATGAAGTAATGAATTCTATGAATCATAATGATAAAACTATTCACGATATATAATGATGTGAACTTGGCAGGCTCCCGAGTGAACCAAAATGTTGAAAATGATAAAAAGGTTTTCCTGTCATATATGATATTATGCTTATTAATGGGCCACATGTAGTGTATTCTCAGAAATCCTTCGCGGGCCGCAGGAATTGGCTTGGAGGGCCGCATGCGGCCCGCGGGCCGCACTTTGGGGATCACTGATTTAGTTGCTGGCAGCGCCGCACTTTAGATCGATTTTCGTTCGAGCTTGATAGTTTGCTTCAGAATTCATGAAACCGTTGCGTTTAGAAAATTTTGAAACTTTCTCCGACAAATTGGCTAAATCTTGATATTTATAAATACAGCTGACCCCAAGAAGAATCGATCAGTAAGGAAATCTTGAAAATCGGTCCATCCGTTTGTGAGTTATAATGCCTCGAAGGAAAAGAAAGCTCACTTTATATATGTATGTAAGTATGTAAGTAGTTAGCCACCATCCTAGCTTAAGTCTTGCTATGCATGCGGTTCCAATTGACAGTAAGGGGTCATTAAAAAATGTTGTCACAACTTTTAGTTAACAGTACATATACTAGGTATACAAAAAAGCGTGACAGAGGGGGGAGGAGGTTTAGAAATCTCGAAAAATAGTGGAGGGCGCGTCAATTGGTTAACAACTATTGGAGATAAAAGTAATTGAAGCGAACGACTAATATTTTCCTTCCTTCCCCATATAATATATTTACAGTCAAATCATTAATCTTGTAAGAAAAATTCCGGTATATGTAGAGAATATATGAAATAGTGATCTGACAGGTAATAGTGTAAAGCTACTGTGCTCCAACATTTTACACTGAAACATCAATTTCATTGTTAATTTGGCTAAAACTAACTACTTCCTGTAAGCTCAATTCAATACGGTGGTGTTTCAGTTGAAAAATACCGCTATCACGAGACCTTGGGCCTGTATCGGAAAAATTATCTCTGACGGCATAAGCATCCATTGAAAAAAAAAAGATTATGAATATACACACAATATAAAAATAAAATGAAATGTGTAGCAAGTATGCCATATTTATTTATTTATTTCAATGTTTAGTTTATCTCTGTAAATATATTTATTTTGTTATTTATTTAAATTATAAAACTTTGCATGTCCAGTTGCGTCTTTTGAAATAAATCTTTGTGTTGGATCACCGCAAGAATGGTCTAGAAGAAGTACGCTATTGAGTTACCTACGCTAAGAATTGAGTCTTATGAGTTCCCTACAGTTAGCTACCAAGGAAACACATGGGGTTTAGCCAGCATATAGCGCATCAAAACGCCAAAAGTAGAGATACCGCAGGCGAAGAGAAATAGTGAAGAAGAGATGGGAAGAGAGTGTACACATGTAGGATCAGGGAATTGCACGCACACGTAGACAGAAGTTAGAGGGAAACAGTGGGAATGCTAGGCCTAGGCGAATGCATGGAAATAAAGAAAATGCATTGAAATCCAGGTAAATGTTAATTGAGTGGTTCATGTATGAAGTAATCGGAGCCGAAATAAAAATCCAGAGTTGAGACGTTAGACTGGTCCAAATGCGTGTAGTTTGAATGTTACTGTTACTGTTACTGTTCTTTAAAGAATTTATGTCGCTTCGTGTTCGAATTTAGGTTTTTGTTGTTGTATTTACTGGGTAGTCAGCCCGATTTGAATTTTTAACCGGAAACGTGACTGGCCGACCCGTTATAAAGGATAAGAAGCAATTAAATGAGTATAAAATAATAGTAATAAATATTTAGAATAGAATAACTTTAGTGAACACATTTCTATATCAAATAAATAGGAAATAAGTAATGAAATCACAGTCGAATCTCCATCAGGTAAATTTGTAGGGTTCATTATTTTGCATTCGCTGTAATAAAAAAAAGTGGTTTAGTGCGGCATGATTTGGTTTTTAAGTCAGTAGAAATAGCAACCAATAAAAAGTCGACCGTATTGAATATTATGAACATGATTTATAAATAGTTATTCGATGGACCTCTTTCAACCTGAAAATTGTTAGGTGTCATTTATAAGTATAGTATGTTGAAATATGGTATAATGTAAAATGAAATATAATAAGGGAAGGTGGTCGATTGCCGGCACTGGTCGGCACTCCGTCGTAACTTTTGACAGAAAACAGATGTGGTCATTTTGACATTCGCCATACGTGTGCTATGCAAGCGCGATCTTGTGCTTGCAAGCGCGATGGCCATTTCCGAAGCATATAGAAGCTTTTGTTTCGTTTTACAGAGAAATCTCTGTTTGCCAAGTGAAAACCCACTTCAAATTTTGTTTGGTCATTTGCTTAGGGAAGATCCATTAATTACGTAACGCAAAAAATGGGCATTTTAAACACCCCCCCTATGTCACCTTTTTGTATGAAACATCTTAAATTTTTGTATGGATCGTTACACTTTGACCAACCCCCCCCCCTCTAAGCGTTACGTAATTTGTGGACGCCCCCTTAGTGCTTTAAACCGTAGTAAAACGATCGAAATGGTGAACGCATTACGTATTTACAAAGCAAATTTTCTCTATTTTGTGATTCAATATTAAAAGCCACCGTAGCACTCACAACTTAACTATTATTTAGATTTTTCAAAAGTGATTCAGTTGCCCAGGTGATTATCGAGAGAAATCATCAGTTTATTGCCTAATTTCAGGCTACAAGCCAAGTTGTTAGCAAAAATTACAATTTTTGAAATCATTTTAAAATGTGTATAATGTACTGAAATGTAATAAATTTCATTGCTCTTGACACAATAAATCTTGATCTTTCCAGCCATAACGCCCCCACTTCATAGTTTTTAATTTTGAGGGTGCCGACAACCGACCACCGAAACGGCATAAAATCAACGCCTAATGATGCACGCCACGTTGGATAATTAGCTGTAATTCAGATTATGTGTATGTCAAGTATACTAAAGTATACTAGCGTTTTAAAAACATTGGTGTCGGACCATCTAGGGGAGGTCGGTTTTTGTCTATGGAGAGGTCAGTTTCGAACAATTTTCAGAGTTTCAAAAACGTAGACTTTTCTTTTTTCCTCTATATCTGCCAACATTCCACAGCCACATGCAAAAAAGCACCGGCGAATGCAAAAAAAAATACTAATGAACATGGCCAACAAATCTTTTTTTTTCTATTGCCTCTGCTATTTAGGATGTGGGTTTTGAAATCCTTCTTTCCTGCACTTAATGCCTCCAACAACATTGCGAACAAGACTCAATATTAATATTGACGATTTGAACATGATAAATAAGATTTTCGATCCATTATGCTTCGTTTATTTATTATTAAATGAAGTCTAATGCAAATGAGATTAGGTAATGTAATAAATGTAATTAATTTATTTAATACAATGAATATGGTAACTTTGATGATTTTATATGATGTATGGATTTATAGGAAATAATGATTAAACAGAATATAGAAAAAGTAGCAGCCCACCGAAGATAGATTTCACAAAATAGGTAATATATTCGAGATAAATCTATTCCGCTTTTTGAATTAATAAGGACATAATTGTCTTAGCGCCTTACAATAAAAAAACAAGTTAAAGCTGGGACTGCTTTTTATTAAGTTGTAATTGCGAAGAAAAAAGTATTTTACAATCACAAGTTCCTCGATTTTTTTTTATCAATACAAATTGGGAAGAAGAAAAACGATTTTTTTTTCCTCAGATTGCAAATCAAGACGTATTAAAGTTAGCGATTTTCAATCTTTTTGATGAGTGGTACCCCTCGAGGCTTTGTCATTGCTTGAGGTGCCCCTTAAGATTTTTTCTGGAAATTCAAACTTTAGCCGGAATTGTGGCGTAAATTTTTAAGTTACGTGCAAATGCATCAGGAAACTTACGATTCAAAATGGTTATTCGCATTTTTGCCTTTCTCGTATACTAAGTATACATAAAGGCTATATGATCGCTCCAAAAACAAACTTTTTAAAGGAGGCCCGGAGACCCATAGTTTTATATATTGATCGACTTAGCTCGACGAATTGAAGTGATGTGTGTGTGTGTGTGTTTTTTTTTCTTCCTAAACAATGGAGGGGGAATCTGCTCAACAGACATCCTGGGTTGTCCAGGAAGTGCGGGGTTAGGGACCACCTCCAACAGTAAACGAGGGAGGCAGGACTACATCCCCGACCCGCCAAACCGTTTCCATTGCCGCCAAGCCCATAGTCTCTTCAGTACAACCAGAAAGTAATGCTTCAAAGGGGGCCAGTGCACAACGCACCCTCGAGGTTAGCTGCGTTTCCTTGCAGTATCGAACATCGTGACTCGCTTTTTAGAAGAACACCATGGTATCGTGAGAGCGCATTGCCGGCTTTCCAGGTGGCCTTACCACGCCCTATGTCCTCGGAAGGTGGGAAGGGTCGACTTCGCGCCTGCTTCCCTCTACACGACTGGTATCAAAAATGATGATGCCGCGTGCACCCCAAATTGACCTCTCTGGGATAGGGTCTATTCGCCAACATACAGAGGGACTTGCCGACGCGGTGCCTGCGCCTGCCCCAGCCTTGACGAGGACCCCTCTCCGTCCTCGGGCTCGGGACCCGCCGTTGACCGACGCCGCGAAAGCGACGATACCATGTTGTTCATCGCGCGGCCACTTGTTCGATAAAAGGGTCGAGTTCGACCACAGGGCACCGGTATGACCCATGAAGCCGGCTCCGAACCCTTGGACAACCTCTTATTGGCGCCTGAACTAGCCATCCTTGAGACCACGCGCCACCTTCTGTGTAGCACCGAGACGATTTGGACGATAGCCGGTAAAACGGCGTTCCAGCCAACTTCATCTTTACACATCCTCCGAACTAGCTTGTCCGGGGTAGTGTCCAGACCACATGTGGCAAGCATGTGGTCACGCATTGCGCGAAAACGTGGGCACACGTACAACACGTGCTCCGCCGTTTCCTCTAATAGAAGAATTGACTTGGTTTTCCATTTTGGTCCCACGAGTTGCTCGGGAAAAGAGGTCCACCACGCCAGAGCCCAGCATGACGCGGAAAGGGACAATAATTGTTGAGGGTGCCCAGGTACCTCACAGGCTCCGTTAAAGGCCTAGCTCATTATTTCACCCCCTGGCCATGCATCCCCTGGTCGCATAACGCCTTGAGATTAGAGGATAGGGACGATGTTCCCCTTGGTCGTACCCCCTCACTCTAGCTGATGTCAGAAGGACAACAGTGCCCAGGCTGCACTAGCAGCTAAGTACAAAACCCTTAGCTAGCGGTCGATTGTCATCGGAAGACCCGTGGAAGCGTGAGATTGGAACTTATGAGGACCAGAGCTGTGTAGGTCGCTCCTTCCCAGATGTCAGCTCACCATTTCGCAGCCCGTGTGTGTATGTGTGTATGTCTGTGGAAAAATAAATCTCACTCATTTTAAAGGTATTTATCCTTAACTGATTTGCTCGCAACATCGACGCAGAATCCTATCTCATTGTTTCCTATTGAAAATTGGGCGGATCAGACTATGGGATTCAGAGTTATGGTTACATAAAAATTTCTCACTCATTTTTTGGTACTTAAGCCGATTTGCTCACAATAAGTTGCATTCGACGCAAAATCCTGTCCCATTATTGTTTCGAATTGAAAATTGGGCAGATGGGATTATGGGATCGAAATTATGGCCAAAATACTTTTTATCAGGCATTGCAAACTATCCCATCATTCGATCTTGAGAGCAAAGATACTGATGAAATAATGGAATATCGATCTTAGTTATCTATCCGCTCAGTAAACAAAGTGCAATGTTCGTCATTGAGAAACATTTTTTCATAGCTTTTGTTGTAGCAACACCTTCGCAACGCGAACAAACCCCGAACCGCGCTGGCCATCCGGATCATCATCAAACGCTCAAATGATAATATCTTTCCACAGCGCTCTTTGATTTGGGATAATATTTTTGCACAACCAAAGATAATATCCTGTGCTCAGATGATATTGCAATGCCTGCTTTTTCAGAATAATCGCGTAAAAAATTGTCACTCATTTTTCGGGCACTTATCCTCAACCGCTTTGTAAAAAGTTGCATTCGACGCAGAATACACTACCATTGTTTCCTATAGAAAATTGGGAAAATCGGACTATGGGCTCAAAAGAAATGACCAAAATACTATTTTTTTAAATGCACGAGAAAGGCACCATCACCGGTAGGTGGATTAATCAGGGTTTTTTATTAAAGCACAGAGAATCAGGGATGGGAAAATCAAATTTTCACAAAATCGAGGCTGATACTCACCCGCGATATTACTTTTAAATTGTCAGGTGATAAAAACTCGCCAGCGATTAAGAATCGTTTGAAAATCGTATCTTGATTTGAAGCATTTACCGTTACATTTTGAACTCTTCTTCCTTACTACCATGAAATCATAACGCCAAATAGGAAATATAACGGGACTGTTGACAATTAGCTGATATTAGTAAAGATTAATGTTTAAATGAAAATTCGAAGAGCAGGGATTAACACGAGTGGTACAATTTTCAATAAGTCCGTCCAGCTATTTGGTTTCGCCGACGACATAGATATTATGGCACGTAACTTTGAGAAGATGGAGGAAGCCTACATCAGACTGAAGAGGGAAGCTAAGCGGATCGGACTAGTCAGCAACACGTCGAAGACGAAGTACATGATAGGAAGAGGTTCAAGAGAAGACAATGTGAGCCACCCACCGCGAGTTTGCATCGGTGGTGACGAAATCGAGGTGGTAGAAGAATTTGTGTACTTGGGCTCACTGGTGACTGCCGAAAATGACACCAGCAGAGAAATTCGGAGACGCATAGTGGCTGGAAATCGTACGTACTTTGGACTCCGCAAGACGCTCCGATCGAATAGAGTTCGCCGCCGTACCAAACTGACAATCTACAAAACGCTAATTAGACCGGTAGTCCTCTACGGACACGAGACCTGGACGATGCTCGTGGAGGACCAACGCGCACTTGGAGTTTTCGAAAGAAAGTGCTGCGTACCATCTATGGTGGGGTGCAGATGGCGGACGGTACGTGGAGGAGGCGAATGAACCACGAATTGCATCAGTTGTTGGGAGAACCATCCATCGTTCACACCGCGAAAATCGGACGACTGCGATGGGCCGGGCACGTAGCCAGAATGTCGGACAGTAACCCGGTGAAAATGGTTCTCGACAACGATCCGACGGGTACAAGAAGGCGAGGTGCGCAGCGGGCAAGGTGGATCGATCAGGTGGAAGATGACTTGCGGACCCTCCGTAGACTGCGTGGTTGGCGACGTGTAGCCATGGACCGAGCCGAATGGAGAAGACTCTTATATACCGCACAGGCCACTTCGGCCTTAGTTTGTTAAAAAAAAAAATTAAATGAAAATTCTGTGTTTATTATCGGTTGAGTACGAAATTTGAGAAGTTGTCGCCAGCGACAACTCGCCTACTATTTTCACGTGAAAAGTTTCCACATGAAAATTGCAATCATTATCGTTTGACGATGATTCGGCACAACACTGCAGAGAAGTTTTATTCCACATTGTTTGTACAAGTTCGGTTTTCTCTTCAGATTTCTGTTATACAACTAGATTATATTCAAAATCCGAAGGCTACCTTCTTGTTCATTAAGGAATGGAATTCGGTTGGACTTTTTGAACTTTCTACCGTGACCTGGCGGTCTCTGCAGGAGCTTTTTCACACAATTGAGAACGATCCCTACTTGATAGACCGATTTGCCTGAAAATTACTATTGTTTACTTTTCATTAGGTAAGCACTAAGATCAAAGATGATAGAAATGGCGGTTTGTTCTATTATTGTCAGGGGTTTTCTATAACTAATTATGCCCAAATTTTACATTATCAGATTATTTTATAAAATTTGTTCAACAAAAACCCCCCTGACAATAATAGAACAAAACCTGTCAAAGCCGTTATTTAATTAATGAAACATCAAAAAATATTACATTGGTTATGTAGCTTTGAATACATTCGTGTTTTTACTACACGATGGCCAAAAAACTTTAACCGGAAGGCCTTCCCTATTCTTCTTGGTGTGTACAAACGACCCAAATTGTTTTGGATTAGTATCGAAGGTTTTTTAGCACGTCGTACATGGCATATAGAGAAACCGAATTAACGATAAAAATTGCTGAACCCTCAAAACGGTCATTTGGTAGTCCGTAGAATGTCTTCACGCAGGTCTTCTCAAAAAAACTTTTCCAGGTCTTGCGCAGGTCCATGTGAAACATTTCACAGCTTCGCCAATGTTGAGTAAAGTATTAAAATACTTCCAAATCAATTGAATGAGCTTGCGGAAAAAAAAGGCAGTTCACATCATCATCACTATCGAAAGAGATCGGTATTGTTCGGGGAAGCCTCACTGTCAGAATTTGTGGTTGCCAGAAAATTATGAACCTTTGGATGTAGAACATAAACAATATATCATCACATTTGCGTCCGATGAAGATTGATGAATAGAAGAAAAACTCCAGATGACGGATCAGGACAGATAAAATTGTTGATCTAGAAAAAGGAAATACTAGTAAGACTAACGGAAGTTTCCTTTCCGGCTGTCAAACTCACCTGATGAAAAACCCAGATTAATCCACCTACAGTGAGATTTTGACCCTTCCTTAGTTATAAGGAATTTTATTCCAGACTCCAGTATTTAAAACGAGATAAAACTACTCAGCTTCCCACGGCGATTTACCGTGAAAGTGACAAAATAATTGCCTACCCAAAGGCGGATGTCTTGGGTTGAGTGACAACTTAACGAATGATAACGTACTGTACTTCATGCTGCCTATCTATAAGGCGCTCGTCGGATTGAATAACTATTGTGACATGGTTAGCAACTATCGTAACGCTGGATGCATATATTGTACTCGTAATTTCCAGAGACCTCGATATTAATTAATCCAGAACTAACTAAATCAGTCATTGATCTGAGCGAAACTCAATAGCGTTCAATAATAACATATATTTCACCTTATGGATGCCTAATTTGGTAAAACTAAACTTGTTCAATACATTAAAAATGAGCGAGATTTTTATGGTAGTAAATTTCAGAATTTGCACACATACGCACACATACATGCATACAAGTGATCTATTAGTGTCTCAAAACATGCTCACATTTGCTGTCTAGCTTCTACTGAAGAAATTTTTTGAATCCCTTTCAATTTTTACGTTTTTGCTTTTCTGAGAAGATTTGTTTGTACATGCTTCTATATGTTCCTCAATAAAAATCATTTGTTTCTTTGAAACAAATCAGAAAAATAGGCATAATTCCATATCATATCGTTTGTTATAATTATATTTTCAATGCCAAAGTGAATTTGTTTCAAATACCATACATTTTATTTAATAATTAACGAGATTTCTTGATAGATTAATACGTAACACACCTGCGTAACGCATACAAAGTGAAATTATAGACACTTCCGAAGGAAGGGTCAAAAAGGTGAAAAACAGATCTCACGACGTCCCTAGTTTTGGTATCATGATCAATGTCAACGAGATAGTTCAACACTAACTGCACAACTAACACCTTTTTATACAGGCAACAAAACGATGGGTTCTGAATGTGTATGCCTTGCTTTATCAAATCAATATGAGCTCAGATTGTAGAACCGACATTCCCAAACCATACCAGCCGAAATTCTGTAATATAAATCTATATATGTCACAAACTATACATTGCAATTTACACAACTAGCGATTCTAATTGACCAATCTATCTGCACGCACAACGTTTGTTCTAATTATAAAATACAAACCAACGCGATGTTCGTCATTCCGATCAGTAATCTCCGAAATGTCACTAAACGTGTTATTACTTCTATCAATCGCTCCGATTGCGTTCCCCTTAGACTTGGGCCCCCAACAGAACTTGCAGCCGAAAACCTCCAGACCGTACACGATACGCATGCTGAAAGCAGTTTGCTTGGAACATCCCAACGAGTACCTTCGGGTCATTGAATGTGGCATAAAAGTAAGCCGCGGTGCCGCCACAACAACCACATTCCATGCCATGTTTCACCGACCGGTTGAGACCATGTTCGGGTCGTTCAGCCTCAAGTTCCGATATACCAGCGGGTATCAACCACTGCTATTCGAGATGCAAATGAATGCCTGCGAGTTCCTTGCGAAAGCACCGGGGCAGCGTGACCGAATGTCGGAATTCCTCTACCAGTTGGTGATCATCGAGTACACTCCGTGGATCACACCCTGCCCATGGCCGGTGGTAAGCACTCTTAATACTGTTGGTACCCTTGACAAATGATATTATTTTTATATTTTAATTGCATCCTAGGGTAACTACAGTATTGTAAATTTCCATCTGGAGGAATCAAAAATGCCAAGCTTCTTGCCGGCGGGAGACTTCAGATTCGACTCGCGGCTCTACGATGCAAACAATTTAACAATTATTAATCATCAACTATTCTTTTCAATCAAATCGAAGGGAATATTAGATTTGTCTATGGGGAAAAAATAGACATTAAGTATAATTGACAGAATTCTCTGTAATTTTTATCCTGCAGAACAGTCACGTTGCCAATAAAATGTCGAATAACTGTGTAACTATATAAGGTTATTGTAGATTGGCGTTAGGTTAGGTATAGGATTTTTGGAAAAGTAATAAAAGTTTCCATAGTTTTTGAAACAATAGAACCCCAGTCGTTACCTTACAAGGAGCCCAATGGAAATATGATTAAAACTGACTTTATTGGATTAAAATTCGACCATGGATGAAATGAGAGGTGTGCGCCGCCGCAGCCGGAATTTTTACATCGGCGCGCCGCTGTTCAATATTTCTTACGCCTTTAGAGCAAAATTGGCTGTACTGCTGACAGGGTTGGTTTCATTCTCTGGGCGATGATCTTGATTTTCTCACCAACACTGTTCTGACCTTCCCATCTGGACCTTTGTACACTGCTCAACTATTTCATTCAACCAACATCCTCTATTCGAAGCTTCATCAATTATTATCACCAATTCCCAATTCGTAATAAAGCTTGATCCACTTAGAATTTGGCCGCACGAAATTAGACATTTCTTTGCCGAAAAAGTTCATAAAAAGGTGGGTCAAGTTTTATTATACAGGGAATTTAATAAACTTTGAAGGAAAAAATATCGAAAAATGATTCATTGGCATTTCGGATGAAATCTCGGCCTTTTCTCTCAATACCACTCGTTATTTTTTGCACAGTAGGACGGTCAACTTAATTTGTCATTTTTTCACACCACTTCTCCATATAAGATGGTTTTCTGATTGTTTTGCACCATTTCTCAAGTTTCCCTATGATAATTGCCTAATATTTTTCGTTAGGACGAAAATTTGGGCATTTTAGTGGGTTGATAGTTTTTTCAATAACGTCATTATCATTCGGTTCATACCATTCCATCACATCCCGTATGTAATGGCAGCTTGTTAAGTCAGGTCAAAGCAACACCGGACAGTCGTGTGATTAAATTGATGGCAAAAATCGCTTCTGAAGACACTCCTCCTTGTATATTTGCCCATTTATGGTCGCTTCAGTTATGAAAACTTTAGTTTTCTTTCCACAACTGCAGATGCTTTGACATACCATCAATTTTGGGCAATCTTGCCTACATATACATATTTGAATTTTCCTGGGGCATTACCCTTCCGTTTGGCAAGGTAAAACTTGTGTCCCGGGAATTGAAAGTCAATTTTAATATTAATTTCATTGCTCATCAAAATACATCAATTGTATTTCGTCAGAACTTGCTCGACCAGCATTCTTGCGCGATGTTTGGCAACCAGGTTCTGTTTCAGGGTTCTGTTGGGACGCTTACTGACCTTCACGCCGACAGATTATTTGAGCTGTGCTGTTCGGCGCAGTGAACTTTTTCGCTAAATCATGCAAGGAATTCCCAAAATGGTTCCGAACTGCTCTGCAGACTTTCACTTGTTGTTTCTGGTCGTATGTTCCACTTCTACGATTGTTTTGTGCTACGCGATCCAGTAATAGTGTTTTCCGATAACGTTTGACAGTTTTTACAGATAATTTCGCTAATTTTAGATACTTTGAAATCATTCCTCCTGACCATGTTGGATTTCCGATGTGATGTATTTTACTTCTTGGTACGGCCACCAGAGGCGCCACAGTAATTGGAAAGAAACGGCCAAATACTAAGTGGATCGATCTTTACACAGATAGAAAAATCCACTGAAATTTACGCTAAAAAGCATGCACATAAATGGAACGCCATTATTAGCGTAATTCCACACGAGATATAGCCTAAATGTATACAATATTTGCCATGAATCGTCAATATCGCATACAAGTTGTAAGCAATCTTGTTAGCAAGAGGCGCAGAGCGCAGAATAGCGTAAATTTCCGCATTCCAAGTTTTACGCGCTGATCATTTTTCATTATTTCTTTCTGTGTAGTTCCGATTGTCAGGTCATTTCCGATTCCTAATTAGTTCAGGACGATTACAAGCTAGCTGCTTGTGCCAGAAACGATTGTTTGTTTGCCTGGGATTGTTTGTAAGCGGCACGACAGGTTCAAGTCGCGTTCGTGATCGAACTGTATGGAATTGTTTCGTCCTAACAGCAGCACGTTAGGCGTCAGCGGTTCAACATCTTGGGCGTGCTCCGGAACATGTGTAAGCGGCCTATTGTTGACAGTATTCATTATTTCACACAATACCAAGTCCTTCAGGTGTCTTTCTTCAGGCATTGCACGAAGACCATTTTTCAATTTAGCATTCAACTCAACACAAGTCACTCTACCAGGCCAATGAGCTAGACTTTACTAAGGTGGCGCAGATCAGCGCTGCGTGCCACTAGTTCTCTCTTTTACTCTCCCACTGATCTTCTTCTTCTTCTTCTTCTTCATTGGCATTACATTCCCACACTGGGACATTGACGCCCCGCAGCTAGGAACCGTACTTCCACAGTTATTAACTGCGAGGTTTCTAAACCAAGGTACCATTTTTGCATTTGTATATCATGAGGCTAACACGATGATACTTTTATGCCCAGGGAAGTCGAGGCAATTTCCAATCCGAAAATTGTCTAGACCGGCACCGGGAATCGAACCCAGCCACCCTCAGCATGGTCTTGCTTTGTAGCCGCGCATCTTACCGCACGGCTAAGGAGGGCCCTGATCTTATGCAACGCTAATAGTGACGTTACTATTTGCATTTCATAAGAACAGCGGCAGAGTGAAAGAGACAACTAGTGGCACGCAGCGCTGAACTGCGCCACCTTAGTAAAGTCTAGCTCCTTGCTAACAGGCTGCTCAGTCCGTGCGTTACCGCATGAATGTGAGTGGCCCAAGTAAACGCATGGTGAATGTTTGTCATTTGCTGGGTGAATGTGTACATTATACTGTGGTGAATTTCATATTCGTGGCGCACTGGGTGATGTGAGTTCAGCTGTTTACCCGAATAGAAACGACAATAGAATTACATTAAAATATCATAAAATTACAATACATTTTATTGATGAACATTCAATTGTATTGTTTTTCTATTGTACCAATTTAATCGCCTTATTGTTGTTCCAATAGACGTACAATAAAATCTATTGACAGAAAAATGTTGACAATAGAATTATAATAAATTCTATTGTAATGGAAAAAATGTGTTCGAGAGAAAAACGATTTTTTTTATTGATACGGTAACTAACAACCCCTATTTTCTATTGTAAAACTGCCATTCACAATAGGATTTATGGTGGAAAACAATATTTTTAATTGTTATTCTATTGTGAGCAACAATAGCGTTTATTGTAATTACAATTTAATTTATCGTATTGTTACAATAATTTCTATTGTAATTCTATTGGACTTTTTTATTCGGGTACTCCTCTCCCTCTTCGGAAATGTGAGATCGATTTCAAGGAAGGAAGAAAATAGAAAAATTAAATAAAATCCAGTGTTGCCGAATATTTACAACCCTGCCTCTCATACTCAACGAGTTCTAAAGTTGCGGCTGATCTAATATATTCACTAGCTTCTTCAGTCATTGACCAGCGCTAGTGAAGTTGGTACAATTGTTCGTATCTAGTGATGGTACAACTTCGAGGTGCACTGCACTAGAAGTCATGCATGTAAAGAGTACCACCCATCTTTTTTCAACTCGACGGCAAACCTTGACAAAAAGTGGCCCAAAGTTATCCGGAAGAATCCGGAGAATACGATGGCGTTGTTGACAACATTTTCTAAACCTTGATGTGCAGTAGCGATTATGCGTCAGAGTCAGTGACGGGAAATGTCAAAAAAAAAAAATGTCGTGGTATTGCAATTACTAATTTGCTTTTTTCAGAAGTTATTAACAATTCGGATTTTTTTATAAACACTTAATGCTTAAAAGATCCTAGAACTTTGTCGAACAGATCGTTGTTTTAAATACAAAGTCCAAGCCATGGAAGCGAAATTTTAAAAAATGTCACGGAATGTCATGACATTAATGTCATTTGACACTAATTCGGCTCTCACGCCACCAATAGTTATAGGGTCCATTGAAGGCTATATGTTTATTTAAAAAAACATAATTGTAAATAATGTGTGAAACGGTTATTAGCTAATTAGTCCCATCCCATGACATCGAAATGACATTTCCCGTCACTGGTCAGAGGGTTATCAACCTCCAACAGCTTGTTGTCATATTGCACGCATTCCCCATGCAGGTTAACCCATATTGTAGGAAGGGCGTGTTCTTCATGCTTCGAATCTCTTGTTTGAAGCCCTCTGATTGCACCTTCGTGTGCCACGCATATCATATACGGCATATACGTCCCAGCCTGTCTGCAGACGCCATAGTTCCTGAAAATATGGAATTATCAGCTGTATTGTGATTGAGCTAACCAAACATAACGTCACCAAACATAACTTCACCATCTGTCATTTTGTAAGGATACTCTCACCAGTTCGGAAACTTTCAATAAGTTTTAGGAATTCCAACGAAAAGAAGAACTCATCAGAGCGGAGATCCCAAATAATGCCAAAAAACTTGTGGTACTTGTACTATTCTCAACGATCAATTCCGGATCCAGTGAACACTGAGTTTGACTAAAACTTCTCTAGCCTAAATCTACCGTTTCTATGCACATCGATGACTCGCTAAATAACGTTCACATAGTATTACTTAAACACCACACATTCCACACTTCTTCCAACTCTTCGGCGTTGAAATTTTTGACGAAATGTGCCATGACGGAATGAGAGGACACAGCTCCAAAGATCATCATCATCATTACATACTCGTCGGGTGGAAGTCCTGATCCACTCGACGAATGAGAATCTAGTGGAGCACTTGTTCTATGGCTGCTACAAAGGCGAACTCAGACAGGACAGGACGTGACAGGACCAAGTGCTTGGAGTTTCATGAAGTTAATCGGGTTCCAGCTTCCAAGCGAATCCGTAAAAGAATATTCTCACCGCACCAGCCGGAATTTTCCAAAATAAATCGATATATGTCACAAATTATGCATTGCAATTTACACAACTAGCGAATCTAATTGAGCGATTTATCTGCACGCACAGCGTTTGTTCCAATTATAAAACACAAACCAACGCTATGTTCGCCATTCCGATCAGTAATCTCCGAAATGTCACTAAATGTGTTATTACTTCTATCAATCGCTCCGCTTGTATTCGCTTTTAGCTTGGATCCAAAACAGAACTTCCAGTCGAAAGCCTCCAGACCGTACACAATACGCATGCTGAAAGCAGTTTGCTTAGAGCATCCCAACGAGTACCTTCGGGTCCTAGAATGTGGCATAAAAGTAACACGCGGTGCTGCCACAACAACCACATTCCATGCCATGTTTCACCGACCGGTTGAGACCATGTTCGGGTCGTTCAGCCTCAAGTTCCGATATACCAGCGGGTACCAACCCCTGCTGCTCGAAGCGCAGATAAATGGGTGCGAGTTCCTCGGGAAAGCACCGGAACAGCGTGACCAAATATCGAAATTCCTCTACGAGTTGGTGATCGTCGATTACGTTCCGTGGATCAAACCCTGCCCATGGCCGGTGGTAAGAACTTTTATTATTGTCGTTTATTGAGAAATAATAGTTTTTTGCTTTTTTTAAATTACCTCCTAGGGGAATTACAGTGTCGTAAATTTCCAACTGGAGGAATCAAAAATGCCAAGCTTTTTGCCGGCGGGAGACTTTAGATTCGACTCGCGGCTCTACGATGCAAATAATTTGACAATTATTAAACATCAACTATTTTTTTCGGTTAAATCAAAGGGAATATTAGATTTGTCTATGGGGAAAAAATAGACAAGAAGAATAATTGACAGATGTTTTTACAATGTGGCGAATAGAGCATACATAACCATTATTATAAACATGAAGTAAACCAGAAAAAGGATTTATAATTTATACCCAGCAGTACAGTCACGGTTCGAATAAATATCGATTAACTGCATAGCATTTAGCTAGCCAACATTAGCCGGCTAACATATTTTATTTGAATTTTAGTAAGTTTCTTTTAATTACCGACAGATATTCCCGACAAGTTATTGCGGTTTGGCGTTAGGTTCTGTTTTAACTAACTGCACTATGAAGTTCCCTAGCAGCACAATCCAGACCGATTTACTGCAAGCTACTTATACACATATGACTGAATTTGGTTGTATATGAGTAATACAAACTAGTTTACCACGTGTGCTACTCGGGTTTCGAGTAGCTTCTTCTTCTTCTTCTTATTGGCATTAGATCCCCTTACTCGGACAGAGACGCCTCACAGCTTAGTGTTCATTAAGCACTTCCACAGTTTTTAACTGCGAGGCTTCTAAGCCAAACCATTTTTGCATTCGTATATCATGAGGCTAACACGATGATACTTTTATGCCCAAGGAAGTCGAGACAATTTCCAATCCGGAAATTGCCTAGACCGGCACAGGGAATCGAACCCAGCCACCATCAGCATGATCTTGCTTTGTAGCCACGGAGGGCCCCTAAGACATAGACGATTTTTGAAAAAGTAATGGCAGGGTTTCGACTTTTCGTTTCAATGAGACCAAATCAAGCGTTTTTCGGGCAAAGGGAAAATCTTTTTTCGTTGTTTATGTTGAGGATCATCTTTCACCGATCAATCTTTTCTCTAGAATTAGCCTTGGAAGATAAACGGAAATCTTGCCTATTAAATGAAAATCCTTTTTCGTTTCATCACTTATACGACTCACTCACTTTTCGCGAGAATTATCGCAGAACAATTACAAAATTGAATTGCCGTGCCGGTATTCTAACACAGAATAGTAACAATAATAGCAGTGGGGATGCGCTTACTCTAGCCACACCACCACGCTATCTGTATGAAAGTGTTACGTTATTTGTTCCACATAAGCTACTACCATTTGCATTTATGTCACGAAAAGACTCGAATATGAAAGACAAAGAGCAAACCAATGATTGGTGGAAATCGAAGTGATCGAAAAATTGTTATCACTCTCCAGGCTGCTCTTCTTTCCCGAAAAGCGATTTTTCCCCGGAAATTTTCGTGAGGGAGCATCCTGTGCTCTTGAGATTGAGTGAGCATTACGAACCCTGGTAATGGGTATTAGTTGGCATAGTTTTTGATACAGTAGAACCGCTATCGTAACCTAACCGCCGGGAGTGTATTTTGCTGAGTAGGCTTCGGATCGCGTTATCGCTTCTAAACCGAACCACATTGAAAACACGGCTTAGGCTTTTCAGATAACTTCACACAAATGATTTTTTTAGTCGCTTTGAATGCCTTTCCAACTAACAAATAATTCCTTTCCTGTGACACTCACGGATATGCAGAGGATTACTCGGTCCCTGATAGTAATGAGTGTAGAACTAATTTTCTCTTTTTAGTGCCATATTGACTGCGAGGACGTGACCGGCATCGTTATTGGTCTTGAATTAATAAAACTCTAGCATGTACAATGAGAATCTCTAATCCCAAGAAGACTATTCAATTGGTGTATTTATCAAACTCCTAAATTGAGGGCCAAAAATTGATAGGGTGGTTCCATAAGCAGAGACACTTATGCGAATCCGCGGGATAATAAAGAATCTCCTTCCAGAAGAAAATTCATTCATACAATAATATAATCTAGCTCTCGTTTCCCGATTGACCCAATTCTGGATCCAGTGAAATCAGGAACACTTCAGGAGCGCATCGGGTTTCAGCTTCTAAGCGTATCCTTTCTTAATGCAGTCATATATTTTGCTACAGTATTTCACAGCAAAATCAGGATTCGAGTTCATTTCTTTTCCCTTACTTTGTGGCGCCTCGGGCCTGATGCTTGTTGTCCGGGCATGAAGTTAATTTATCCCACTTCGGGTTCGGAGTGCTCTCCGCTGCACATAATTGTACGGTTCATACTATCGATGGCGCATAGATCCTCACCTGATATCTTCGGCAATTCTCCTATGATTCCGAAGTTTTACCCGCATGTACAATGTACATTAGCTTGATCAACTCCGTTAGCTCTATATCATTGTCCTCAGTGCATAGTGCATTGAATGTGTTTGACTTGCTTTATTGAATGAATATGAGCTCTGATTGCATTCTCCCCCCGTACTTCTGTAATATAAATCTATATATGTCACAAACTATGCATTGCGATTTACACAACTTCTTCTTCTTCTATGGCTCTACATTTCAGTTGGATCTTGGACTGTTTTTTCTACTCAGTATTCTATTAGCATTCTCACAGTTTTTTTTTAAATTGAAAGCCTATCTATGCCCACCATTGCATGAGTATGCATCTTGTGTGGCAAGAACAATAGGCACACTATGCCCAGGGAGTCGATAATGTTACCCACCCGAAAACAATCTAGACCGGAATGAGAATCGAACTCGCCATCTCCGGATTGGCAATCCTACACCTTTGCTCGCAAGTTCATCTGGAGACCCTTTACATAACTAGCGAATCTAATTGAGCAATTTGTCTGCACGGACAGCGTTTGTTCTAAATCTAAATAATTATAAAATACAAATCGACGCTATGTTCGCCATTCCCATCAGTAGTGTTCGAAATGTCACTGAATGTGTTAGTACTTCTATCAATCGCTCCGCTTGCATTCGCCTTCAACTTGGAACCACAACAGAACTTGCAGCCGAAAACCTCCAGACCGTACACAATACGCATACTGAAAGCATTTTGCTTCGAACATCCCAACGAGTACCTTCGTGTTATCGAATGTGGCATAAAAATAAGCCGCGGTGCTGCCACAACAACCACATTACATGTCATGCTTCACCGACCAGTTGAGACCCTGTTCGGGTCTTCTCAGCCTCATGTTTCGATACACCAGCGGTTACAAACCACTGCTGATCGATACCCAGATGAATGCTTGCGAATTCATTGGGAAAACGGCGGGGCAGCGCGACCAAATGGCGGAATTCCTCTACCAGTTGGTGATCGCCGAGTACACCTGTGGATCAAACCCTGCCCATGGCCGGTGGTAAGAACTATTATTATTGTTGATACTTGAGCAGTGATATTATTTTATACTTTTAATTGCATCCTAGGGTAATTACAGTGTTGTTAATTTACAACTGAAGGAATCAAAAATGCCAAGCTTTATGCCGGCGGGAGACTTCAGATTCGATTCGCGGTTCTACGATGCAAACAATTTGACAATTATCAAACATCAACTATACTTTACGATTAAATCAAAGGGAATATTAGATTTGTCTATGGGGAAAAAATAGACAATAACAATAATTGACAGAAATCATTACAATGTCTCAAATAAAGCTTACATAACTATTATTATTAACTATTAATTTATGTCTTGCAGCATAGTAACGTTGCGAATAAATATCGATTAACTGCATATCCTACAGCTATCTTATATTTGCCGGCTATTTTTTCATTTTGATGTTTATGACTTTGTGGGTTGCCGTTAGGTTCTGTTTCAACTTGCTTCACTATGAACTCTTGACACAACACATAGGATTTTCGTTGGTCCAAACTTTTCTGTAGAACAAACCAGCACAAACTGTTTTCCCATTTGGCAGTCGTTTGTTAAACAAATTTACAATCCGGCTCTATTTCATCCTTCAAAATGTTCCGTACAGATAATCGGCCATCGATCATGTGCCAAACAGGCGGATGGAAGCAAAAGCTGGATAATTTTATGAATTATTGCCGTCATTAATTCCCATGTTACATGTTACTTGGTCACATTGGATTGGCATCGGATTCAACTTCGATCGGACACATTGTATTGCTGCTGGAAAAGTGTGCCAGAAGCAGCAATTCATATAGCAGCAGTGGTGATTTGTTTTCAGTCGTGAGAAGAACATGAATACTGAAGTAAACGAAATATAAATTACAAGGCACTCTTTTTTCCAAATTCAAGGTTAAAATCAATCCCTTGTTTACCATTTGATCAAACCGAAAGAATTCAAATTTAATAATTAATTGTATGTGTAACAGTTTATGTCGCGATCTATAAAAAAATGAACATAAATCTATTATGAAAAAATCATAACTTGATCTACTTTCTAATTATCGTCAAGTAGATACAGAATTGTACAATTGAGCAACATTTTTAGCATGATAGCCGTATAATTCGAAGTTGCTACTCCGCGATTGACCAGAACAATCGTAATTGCACAGAGAACCAATGGATGGAGCATGGGAGTTGCTTTCCAACCTCAATGTGCACGCACAGTCCGAGAGCTATAGGACTATTAATGGTCAATTACGGCGCCGGCCAGGTCCTTACGGTCTATCGGGGTCTATCACTCGCCCACTACAAGCCGAGTATTCCGCTGGTTTTTTTTTAAGATAGCGGATGGTTTTGGTTAACGGATCGCCTACATGATATGATACAAATGATGATTATGTATTCTAACTGGATGCAGAAACGAACTTTTCTGTTAATTTCCAATTCTAACAGAATGCTAGAATAGTTGCGTGTTGAAGCTATAGAGCAGAAGACAGAAACGGTATAAACTTCATTATCAGTTCTACCGATTGCAAGAACATGCGAATTATAAGAAAAGATACAAATAGGATAATGGAACGGCCCTGGGATTGAAGCTACGACCTCCTGCGTTAGCCATTCGACCACCAAGCCCGTCGTGAATTGTACAATTGAGCAAAAGGCTATTTTTGTATAAGATCTTTCGGGGGAATTTGTGGATGAACTACAGGAGGGTTTTCCGGCAGAATACCTGGTAGAATTCCAGAAGGAATTGCTGAAGAAAGTTCCATAGGTATTCTCGAAGGAACCTCCAGATGAACTCCGAACGGAGGGACTTCGGGAGATATTCCCAGTGGAATTCCCGACGCAACTTCCGCAAAAAACTTCCGGAAGTACTTTCGGGAGCAACTTCCGGAGGAAATTCCGGTAGAATTCTTGGAGAAATTCTCGCAGGAATTCCTAGAGAACTGTTCGGAGTAATGCTCGTAGAAATTTTTGGATGAACTTCCGGAGGAACTTGTGAAGGAATTTCCGGAGGAACTTGTGAAGTAACTTCCGATGGATCCTTCGGAAGAACTTCCAGAGGAACTGCCGGAGGAAATTCCGGTGGATTTTCTGGAGAAATTCTTAGAGTAATGTGCGGAGGAATATTTGAAGGAACTTCCGGAGGAATGACTAAAGAAATTTTCGGATAAATTCCTGGAGAAACTTCAATTTGGAATTATTTGGGGAACTTCCAGGTGGATTTATTGAGGAACTTCCGGAGGAATTCTTGGATAAGGTCCGGTGGAATTCATGAAAGAACTTTTGGAGGAATTCCCGGAAGAATGTTCGGAGAAACTCCGGAAGGAACTTTCGGCGGAATTCTTTAAGGAACTTCAGGTGGAATTCTTGAATGAATTTTCGGCGGAATTATTAAAGAAACTTTTGAAGGAATTCCTGTAGAAACTTTCGGCGGAATTCGTGAAGGATTTTTCGGCGGAATTCTTGGAAGAGCTTCAGGCGAAATTCTTTGAGGAACTTCCGGCAGAATTCTTTGAAGAGCTTCCGGCTGAATTCCTGAAGGAACTTTTGAAGAAACTTCTGGAGAACTTTCGGCGGAATTATTGGAAAAACCTCCAGCGGAATTCAATGGCGAGCTTACGGCGGAATTCTTCGAGGAACTTCCGGCGAAATACTTGGATGAATTTTTTGTGGAGTTCCTGTGGAACTTTTGTAGGAACTACTAGAAGATCTTCCGGATAAATTCCTGGAAGAATTTTCAACGGAGTTCCTGAAGGAACTTTCGCCGGAATTCTTGGAAAAACATCAAGCGAAATTCTTTGAAGAACTTTCGGCGGAATTCCTGAAGGAACTTTTAGAGGAGTTCCTGGAAGAACTTCCAGTGAAACTACTAGAGGAACTTCCGGCGGAATTCCCGGAAGAACTTTCGGTGGTATTCTTGGAGAAACTTTCAGTCGGATTTCTGGACGAATTTTCAGCGGAATTTCTGTAAGAACCTTCGGCGGAATTTTTTGAGGAACTTCCAACGGAATCCTTGGTCGAATTTACGGCGGTATTCCTGAAGGAACTTTTGGAGAAATTCCTGGAGGAGATTTCTGTGGAATTCCTGAAAGAATTTTTGGAATTATTGGAAAAACTTCTGACGGAATTCTTGGGGGAACTTCGGGTGAAATTCTTTGAGGTTTTCGGTGAAGTTCTTGGATTAGTTTCCGTCGGAATTGAATTAGTTTTCGGCAAAATTCCTGAAAGAACTTCTGGAGAAAATTGGAAAAACTACCGAAAAGATTCCTGGAGGAACTTTTGTGTGGTCTCCAGGAAGAATTGCGAATTCTATCCGGCGGAATACTTGGATAAAATTCCGGTAGTTCATGAATTATGAAGTAATTCATGAATTATGAAGAGACGTTTGGCGAAGTTCCTGGAAGAACTTCCAGTGGAATTCCTGAAGGAACTTTCGGAACTCCTGAAGGAACATTTGTAGAAGAACTTCTGGCGGAAGTCTTTGGGGAGCTTCGGCGGAATTCTTTGAGTAACTTCCGACGAAATTTTTAGATGAATTTCTGGCGAAATTCCTGAAAGAACTTTTGGAGAAATTCCTGGAGGAACTTCCGGAGGAATTTTCTGTGGAATTACTGAAAGAACTTCCGGTGGAATTCTTTGAGGAAGGAGGAGTTCCTGGAAGAACAGTGAAACTAAAGGAGGAATTCCTGAAGAAACTGTCAGCGGGATTTCTGGACGAATTTTCAGCGGAATTTCTGTTAGAATCTCTGGCTTATTTTTTTAGAAACTTCCAGCGGAATCCTTGGATTTTCCTTGGAATTTTTGGCGGAATTCCTGAAGGAACTTTTGGAAAATTTCCAGAAGAAATTCCTGGAGGAGCTTTCGGTGGAATTCCTGAAAAAACATTTGACGGAATTCTTGAAACGAACTTCCGACGAAATTCTTTAAGGAACTTCCGGCTGAATTCCTGGAGAAATTCTTGGAAGAGTTCCTGGAAGAACTGCCAGTGAAACTACTGGAGGATCTTTCAACGGAATTCCCGGAAGAACTTTCGGTGGAATTTCTGGAGCAAATTTCAGCGGAATTTCTGGACGAATTTCCGGCGGAATTCCTGAAAGAACTTCTGGAGAAACTTCTGGAAAAACTCCCGGAGATTCCTGGAGGAACTATTGTGTGGTCTCCAGTAAGAACTTCCGGAGAAAAAGGAACTTTCAGAGGAATTATTGGATGAAATTCCAGCGAAATTTCTGTAAGATCTCCCGGCGGAGTTCTTGGATAAATTTACGGCGGAATTCCTGAAGGAACTTTTGGAGAAATTCCTGGAGAAATTTTCTGTGGAAATCTTGAAATTCCTGAAGGAACTTTCGGCGGAATTCTTGGAAGATCTTCCGGCGCAATTCTAGGATGAATTTTCGACGGAATTCCTAAAGAAACTTTTGGAGGAATTCCTGGAAGAACTTCCAGTGGAATTACTGGAGGAACATGCGGCGGAGTTCCCGGAAGAATTTTCGGTGGAATTCCTGGATAAACTTACGGCGAGATTCCTGGAGGAATTTACAGCTGAACTACTGGAGAATCAATTCCTGGCTGTGTAGCTTCGGCGGATATTTTATAGAGATTTACTTCGGTAAGCGACGTGACCTATGGAATAAGATTACATTAATGCGAATTACTAACACTCTTCTTTTGTCCCATCCAGTCCAAAAGTCGTACCAAGCGATAAAACGATATGACGCAAACTAAATGATTAGCATTAATATAATAAACGCTCTCCGAATCTAACCAATTTGAGTTTGTTTAAAAAATGATATATTTGATTACAACTTTTTATGCAAAACGATTCCTTGGAGTAGTTTTTATACGACAGAAACTCAAATCCTATATGAAAAAATACACCAACTACCAATTAAGACATCGGAAATTGAACTTTTTGAACAGTGCACTGCCTTCATCATGATAGTCGTGATTTGATTCCTCCCATTTTGCACATCCACCGCCAAAAATGTGTCAAGTGCGTGGGAATCACACTTTCCATCGTTTCATCACCTTTCATCGCACTATCGTCACAGCTATCGTCATTTACAACCGTGTACCGCTGCTAACGGAATAGGATCTTGATTGACTTTACACGTTTGCAGTACTACAGTGCAGTGAAATACACACATGACATCAATCAATCAATCAATCGAACAACCTGTGTTGATTTATCTGGACTGCGATTTTTTTCAGAGTTTATGTGGGACTTCTGGAACATTCTGTGTTATTTCCTTACGCTGTGTATAGGTTTGGGTTTTTGAGTCAAAAACAAAAGAGAAAAAGAATCTAAATACTCCAGTTCAAGTATGTAAGAATGAACAATTTTAAAATAAGTAAAACGCAACATTTGATGTTAAAATTAAAAAGCATTTCATTTTAAGACGTTTTCACAAGTTTTCTATTTTTTCATAGGGTTGACCAATTTGTTAAAATTAATCGTCTATTACTTACTAAGTATTTTCAATGCGAACTCGATTTCGACCGCAAACGATATTTAGCTTAATATGTCGCTTGTTTCTGGCAATAAGATACTGGAAAATTTCGATTTTTTATTTTAAACTAATTCACCACCTTCACACGAACTTGATTCCTCTATCAAAGCCATCTTTAACGACGAAGAAACAACGCAAAACGGAGAGTATCCAAAGTTTCGTGTCACGATTCTGAAACTATTTATCCTTATCTGGATCAGCGCAACTTGGCGGTTCTAAACATTTCAGTTTAGTGTTTTCCTTTTCCAGCACCGACATTCCATAGCACACCGTTATATACCCATAATTTAAAGGGAGACTAAGTTCCTTCACCCAACAAGGATCAGCACAACGGTTCTCGTCCCACAGATAATTACCACTCTGCATCGGTGCATGTAAACAAATACTTTGCAAATGAGTGGTCCCCCCTCCATCGTATCAGTTTGCACTAGTTCGGCTCGGTGCAACGCAGCAATCTACCACCATGGGATGAGATCCTTCAAGTGCCTCTTTACTTACGAGGCAATATCAATACCCATCATCCTCGCCTCTCACGGTGCCACGTGCCACGCTTGTCTCCGCCAATATTTATTCATGGGCTAGCACACGTAACCAATCTGACGCAGGACCCGCACATCCTTGTGTAGCACCTCACCATCGCCCATGGTCGACTATCAGTCAGTGGGGCACCCCTCGGGTTAATAGTTGTTTTCGCTTGTTCTATTCACCCAGAGCAAATGAAATTATGACAGTTTTTTTCTTTCTTTTTCTCTTCGTAGGTTCCATTATCTCTGCTTCGAATCCACGTGTACCTACGGTGTAGGGTTGGTTTATTGGTTTTGGACATGCTATCTCAATTTGGATAAACATTCTTCTTTGCTTGCGTCCTTTGTAGCAGTAGACGGGTTTCGCCGGGTTAGATTTATTAGCGAAGAAGATTAACTATTGTGCCCCGCGATTTAATCGTGCAAATTCTACTTGTACATTAGGGATCTATACCCTAGTTACAAACTCACTCCACTCGCCAAAGAAGGCGATCAACGGATGCGAAAAACTGAAAGCATAAAAGCAGTCGCCGCTTCTCTGGCAAACATGTGGACTCCTGGAATGCCCAGAAAAAGCGAAAAGCTTTACGATGATGTCGATTATAGATCCACATCTACTGGCATACACCAGCCCTGCCTTTATTTCGATGGGAAGAATACACACGCCTAGGAAAATAATCCACCACGCAATTGGGACCTACACTGTGCTGATGAGAGGATAACGGAACAAAGGCAATGACGACGTAATGTTGGAGTAGAGGGCGGAGGACGGCCCGCTGGCACAACATGCACTGACTGTTCTAACAGCGCAGACCAAGAAAATTATCATAAATTTCAGGAAACAGTGCTGATAACCTGCGATAGTGATATGGCTATGAATTTCTGAGCCAAGAAAAGTATTCCATGGTAATCTGCAACTTTAAGGTTATCTAGTGCAAAGCCAAATACATTTCAAATTCGAAATACGATACTTGCTGTTCTGAAATTCTGGTCAAGAACACATGCTTGCAGCTATTCTGGGAATTGTTTCCCTTCACTTCAATAGGAATCGCAATAAAAAAAATCTCGATAGTTCCATCAAACTACCACCCGATCGTCATAATTTTGAACAGAAATCGAAGACAGCTTCCCATTCATCAGTAACGAAACGACCTTCACCCTCGCCACCCGGCCCTTATTCAAACAAATCCCCATATTCTACCATCAACACTCGCGAACAACTCGATCCAGATGTGATGATGAGCGCTTCGCACGTCACTTCATTCGTTCGGTCGCTACGCCAGCCAGATGATAGCCCGACGAATGGCCACAGCAAAGCGGATTACGAACAAAAACAAATCAAAATTTTGCACAGTCATGGAGTTCGCCTTTCTGGCTGCTCCATTCTTGCGATTGCGAAGAGCCAATTGAATCGAACGAACGAACGAACGAACGAACGAACTCCTTGTGTTATTGGATCGAATCGAACGTAGTGCGCGGTCCAAAAACGGTACGGGCCCAGGCGATTCTCGTTCTATGCCGTACCGATGCGATGCCCAGAACAATCCCGCACACAGTCAGTGGTACCTAGTTCACCTCGATTGTATGAAAAATGAATGCAGCGAGAAATAGAAAGGAAACTCCGAAAAGCCGGAGAATAACACAAATGGGTGTACCACAAGCGAAAAAAAAAGAACACATTCATCACATCAACGACGCCGTAGAGGAGCATATGGCCTTCGGTCCCATCATCGAGGCCGAACTTTGAATGTTCAATCAATAACCATGAAAGTGAGAATTTGGTCCCCCGAATGTTATAATAAGAGGCGACAAGGTGCACAGCTAAAAATAAGTTGTCTTTTATTCATCAGATCGCGGTTGTCGATTCCTTTGGTTGATTGAGGGCAGCGCAGATTTTGAACATAGTTCGAAATTGTTAGATTATGGAATTAAATGACGTATAATAATTATTATATATTGTTAAAATACTGAGTAGAATATTTTATGATATTCAGAAACTCAAACCTCAAAACTATTCGTAATGCAGACATTGTTGAATATTTCCTTTACTGTTATTTTTTAATTGGGTAAACATTTAAAGAAATCCAGATAGTATAAAATTAAAATTATTTGTATGCTAAATATTTGTATGCTAACTATAATTCAACTGAATCATAGGTTGGAGGTCCAGTCATAAACAATTCTACGGGGAAAAGTGGCAAATCTAGTACAGATGTATTTTGGCTAGAGAATCACTGGACTGCTATGAACTACAGAGCCATCTGGAAATCTTCCATAACTGGTGTACTTGAACTATTCTGGTTCTGAGCATTCCGAAATCAAGTCAAGTACGAGACACTGAAGACGGCTTCACAGTTGAGGTCGAAATAAGTATCTGCAAAGATCACAAAACGTAGTGGAATTAAATGGAAAGTACTAAACTCGTCTTAGACGATTGGATTCCGAAGTGTTTTGTCTTAAGTTTTCGGTGAACGAGATATTCTATCCTTTTGGATTACAGTATTGCTGGTTTTCCACTTTAACGGATTGAACGTGTTTTAGGACATTGGAGTTGTTTTGGACGGAAAGCCTACTGTTGGGGAAAACTATATCAAGCTATCAAGGAAAAGAAAAATATATCAAGCTATAACGCCTCAGGTTTTGGGGCGTTAATAAAGCTAAATGCTCATTAAATTTATTGAATTTCTAATACAGTTTATAATTAATATTTTATAAGCTGCCGACAACGAGTATTACAAAAGATTCGATGAGCGCCTGCAAAACTATAAATTCATCATTATAACATTCAAATTTAACGAATTTCATTGTCTTACTTACAATTCAGTAACGTCGAAATCAATAGAGACTTCTCCAACATTCTTGAATATTTATTCCGGGGTATGGAATCAACTATAACTCACTCTTAAAAATAAGGATATTTACATATATAACAGATTTCTTTTGGACTTATTTGCCCTATTTCAAGATAAATCTAAATTTATGTCAAGGTTGGGAATTTACATTATTTGAATTGCTATTAGCTGTAAAATTATGTTCAATATGGCGTAAATTTGAAGAAACCTCTACTAGAGAGTCGTTCCGGGACAAAAATCCCGGATTTACGAAATTTCGGTATTTCTCGAATTCCGGGATATAAAAGAGACAAATAACTGTGTTCAAGTTTGCTTGAAAAGTATGAGTTGCTTTTTGTCTACAGTAAATATACGCTGAAATATGTACATCATTCACTACATGCTAGACAGGATTCAATACCAAATTTTCAAAACGACTTATCTGCTTTTGTAAACATAGATTCAATCGGCGATTTATCGAATCTGAGAGCACTCCCACTTAAACGAACACCATCAATACATAGGTGAAGATTTCAACTACCTGTTGATGGTGCAAGTTTGCGTGGGAGTGCTCTCAGATTCGACACATCGACGTTTGAATCTTTGTTAACAAAAGCAGATAAGTCGTTTTGAAAATTTGGTATTGAATTAAACAACCCGACTAGAAGAGCATAACAAAAACTGAAAACAATTTTAACATATTGTGATATTTATAACTTAATTTGATACAATTTCGTTCTTAGTAGCCATTGTCTTTCAAATGTTATAACAGGATTTTATCATAATATGATTTAAAAAATGCCTAACACCAAATTGCCCAACAGTAGGCAATTAAAATAGATGTAGCAATAAGCCTCCAAGCCATAGATATCAAAACGCTGATATAATTTGAAAAGGTTGCCTAATTTGTAATGTTGTTAGTTTCATGTTCTTGAAAAACATTCCTGTTCAGACAAAAACAAAAATTTCTGATTGTTGATCACAATCTGGAGACTTATCACGACCTGTAAAAAATTCCAACTGCACAGAAATAATATATTTTGTATCTGATTCTGTTATAAATTTCTAACAAAATATGTTATTTTTATGATAAAATTGTAACAAAATTTGATAGTTTTTTGTTTATAGTAGTGTAATTTTTGATAGATTGAAATTTAGATATTTTAACAACATCCTGCACCATATTTTTAACAAATTTGGTTATAAAAATTTAGTATAACATAATAACATATGTTGATATAATTTTGATATGACTTTCTAGTCGGGTTATCATTAACAGTTAGTTGGGAAGGGACAAAGACCAAAATACTCGTGGTGACTCAAGGTTAGAGATTACTTTTTTCAGGACGGAAGGGGTAAGGATTTAGGTTTAGATTATTTCAGCTGCACATCCGGGTTGTTGACGTCATAACTGGTGTGGCGACCCGACTAGAAAAGCATAACAGAAACTGAACACAATATTAACATATTGTGATATTTATAACTTATTTTGATACAATTTTGTTCTTAGTAGCTTTTATCTTTCAAATGTTGTAACAGGATTTTATCATAATATGATTTAAAAAGTGCTTAACACCGAATTGCCCAACAGTAGGCAATTAAAATAGATGTAGCAAAGTCTTCCAGCCATATAGATATCACAACGTTGATATAATTTGCAAAGGTTGCCTTATTTGTAATGTTGTTAGTTTCGTGTTCTTGAAAAATATTCTTGTTCAGACAAAAACAAAAGTTTCGTATTGTTGATCACAATCTGGAGACCTATCACGAACTTTAAAAAATTTGCAACTACACAGATACAATATATTTTGTATCTGATTCTGTTATAAATTTCTAACAAAGTATGTTATTTTTATGATAAAATTGTAACAAAATTTGATAGTTTTTTGTTTCCAGTAGAATGATTTTTGATAGAAATTTAGATATTTTAACAACATCCTGCACCACGTTTCTAACTAATTTTGTTTTAAAAATTTAGTATAACATAATAACATAGGTTGATACAATTTTGATATGACCTTCTAGTCGGGGTAGCGTCGTGCTCGAATTATGCTTCGTTACCCTTAAATAAATACTGAGTACTGTATTATTTGAAATTTTCGCTACTGCTGGTGTTGCGATTTGTGAGCAATTTCTTGTGGCTAACAAATTTTCAATCATTTATATAAAGTTACTGCAGTTAGCGTTTTAACTACGTTATTAATGGAATTCAACTGTTTAACATATTTGTAGAATAGTCTTCGCCCTTAAAGTTCACCATACAACACATTTTTAAATTCAGCACTGGAATGAGTTATAATTACAAACTACAACCCAGATTACTAAACGTAACCCAGTAATCGTAACCCTAAATGATAGATTACATCCTTGGTGAGCTGAAGTGTGATTCCATGTTGAAATTACAATGCAAACTTGTTTTGAAGTAATACATCACTAAATTAGTATTGCACCAAATTCACGTGCATGCTCAGGGAATCAATATTCGGGCAACGCCTAACAATATACTCTTTGTCATCAACAGAGTTTGTTACTGACAAACGCACCTAGCGACAAACCTTTATCCGAACCCGAACACAATATGACAAGAATCATTTGCCTTGCATGCTCTTATATTTCCGAGAATACGATGCTAATTTTGTAATTATTGTTTGATTCTCGAATATTTCCATAAAAGCAGAAACTATGATAGCATAAAACCGAAATTTGCTCTAGAAATAATGCAAAATAACGGGTTGAAAAGTTAACAACAAGATTCTCTTCTTTTTTGTTGCTGACAAAAATTTTCGGATCTTTGTCATTATTATTTCCGACAAAAACCAAGCTTTGTCGTTGGTTCGCTTTGGTCGCTTGTTTCGCAAGCACATTCCAGAAAAATTGATTCCCTGTGCATGCTACATTATTTTCAGCTTCGAATTTTTGCTATTGAATAAAATTGCTATAAAAAAAATCATTTTGATTAATACTATAAAATATTCCGGGACAAGATAAAGGTTCGGGATTTGGACTCTCTAACTTTCACCGAGACGAGCATGATATGTGATCAAAATTTATCGACGCCATGAACACCAATTCAGTTCGACAAATTCGGTTGGTTTTTACAAATGAACTTTGTATTCGTAGCAAAGCCTTGTAAATTTCTGATCGGTGATATTTCTCGTCTTTCGGCCAGATTGCTACAATTGTTTTTTTCATATTGAAAATATCCTCGATAATAAAGTGCCAGTTGGACTAAAAGTCTAAAAGTCTCCAAAAGAGAGGCTTTCTTTTTTTTCTTTTTTTTTCGAATATTACAAAGCCATCTTAATCTTCTTATTGGCATTACATCCCCACACTAGGACAGAGCCACCTCGCAGCTTAGTGTTCATTAAGCACTTCCACAGTTATTAACTGCGAGGTTTCTAAGCCAGGTTACCATTTTTGCATTCGTATATCATGATGATACTTTTATGCCTAGGGAAGTCGAGACAATTTCCAATCCGAAAATTCCCTAGACCGGCACCGGGAATCGAACCCAGCCACCCTCAGCATGGTCTTGCTTCGTAGCCGCGCGTCTTACCGCATTACAAAGCCATACTAACATTTAAATCGAATTTTCAGCACAGATCTGAAGAAAATAGCTTTGTTTAGTGTGCTGAGGCAAAAGAAAGTGTAATGCAAGAGACATACATTGGACATACGATATTTTCAAAAATCATGCTAGAATTGTTTTCGGATAACCAATGAGAAACTAAGCCAAACAATCTGCTTGCATTGTATTACAGGCATACCTCGATAGTACGTACACCTGCGTTATTTTAGTGTACGTACTATCGAAGCACACTTCGATTTTTTTTCGCCTTTTTGTTTACTTAGGAGCAAAATAATGTTTATAAAACCACTCCGAACCCAAAATTTCGATAGAAGGCTTTGTACTATAAAGCATATTTGTATTTGATATACTACACATCGGGCCAACAGGCCCCAAAATTATGAAGCATTGAGGAAAATCATCGTCTTTGTAAATGTGGGGCTGTTGTTTTTAGGAAAAATTGCATTTTAATGCTTCGGAACATCCATAAATTACGTGACATTTTTAGGATCAACATGTATAGGAATAATGTTTTAAAGATTGTTATCGTACAAAATTATGCATGTTACTACAAAAAGCGACGATTGGGTAGGTTTTTAGATCACTACATTTTACGTGACGTATTTTAAGGATTTCCCTTGTGGATTTTAAGGGAATGAAAATCTTCAAGGTTGCCCTGGACCGTCAGTGTCGTTGCGACTCTATTGGCTACATCGACGCTTCCTTACCAAAGCGACATACTGTCAGCTATAGCAACAGTCGCATCGCGTTGGTTTTGGAGGAACCTTTATTAGGATTGATAGTTTTATGAGTACATAACACTAAGATGTTTATAGCGATAACAAGATAACTGATTTCGAAGATTTGTGATGTATTTTTGTAAGTTATTTTAATTTTCTCATCCTGAGAGACGTTTTTGCCTTTCCCGTACACCGTGGTGTAACAGAAAGGCTATATGTTCTCTCAAAAAAAAAAACCCCGGAGGCCAGCATGGCCATTAGATCTCTCAATTCAACATATTCTCCGCCAAGTATAAAGATACTTTTTCTGAAAATGTGGAAATTATTCTTCAGGAAACTAAGGAATTGCTCCTAGAACGGCCCCAGAAATTCCTACTAGAATTTCTTTCGTATTTCAGTCTGAAATTATTTCATAACTTTTTTTGGAATTTGTATGGAAATTCAAAAATATTTTCCTCTGAAAATTCCTAATAAACTTTAATTGAAAAAACTTCTTATTTTAGATTTTCTTCTATATTTGTTTCAGCCACTGTTCTAGGAATTCCTCGGAGTATTTCCCCAGAAAACCCATCAAGAACTTATCTAAAAAAATTTCCTTAAACTCAAACCAGGAACTCCATCGCGATTTTCTTCCCGAGCAGGAGCTACGACCTCGATAACAGAAATTGGTATGAACTAGCCTTGCATAAGAGGTAAAATACCAAAAACTTATATGCAGAATACATGAGGCATAACATGCTTAGATATTTCAATACCAAACGAATAATAATTGGTTATGCATTTGGTATTATTCATAAAAGTTCATAAAAGAGTATGGTATCAATAACAGCATTAGGTATTATTGAGCCAATTTCTTCATTCTCCACGAAATCCTTTGGGAACTCCTTCGGATACTCACAAAAAAAATCCTTAGGAAATTCTTCCTGAAAAAGCAAAATATTTCTGTGGGAATTCCGAAACCATATCCCGGGAAATCCCTGAAGAAAATTTCGAGGGAACTTATGAAGGGATTTCAGGAGGAATTTGTGGAGGATTTCTGATTTTCTGAAATTTCTGAAAGAAAAAGCGGTATATTTTCGGAAGAATATTTGGAGAAATATGCAGATGAATTTCAGACAAATTTCTCAATAAATTTCCGGGAGAATTCTCGAAGAAAAAAATACCTGAACAATTTTCCAGGAGAGTTGTTGGAAGAATGTTCGAAAGAGTTCTCGGGGTGTGGTGTGAGTAGAGCTTCCACGTGTCCTTCTGAAGAAATTCAAAAGGAATTTTCGGAAAGATTTCGAGGTAGTTAATGATTTCTATCTTAGTGGAATTTCTGGAGTAACTCCAGAGAGAATGTTAGGAGGAGTTTACATGGGAATTTCTAAATGATGTTCTGGTGGAAGTGCTAGGAAAAGAGACGTGGATATTTCTAAGGGAAATCCTAAGTGAATTGCTGAAGAAATCATCAAGGAAATTAGCGAATTTTTTGGCATATTCGAACGAATTTACGGAGAAATACTTGGCAATAATTTAAGATGGATGTTTGGAGAAATGTTTGAGAGAACCCACAATAAAAATCTTATGACATTTTGCTAGCGCACTCCTATGAATCCTAGTCAAATTATTGGAGGAACTTCCGCAAAAAATTCTGGAGTAGCTTCCGGAGGAATTTCTGTAGGAACTACAGTAAGAATTTCTAGAGGAGCTTCCGGAGGATCTTTCGAAGGAACAAACGGAAGAACTTCCGGAGGTTCTTTCGGAGGAATTTGTGGAGGAACTCCTGGAGCCACTTCCGGAGGAACTCCTGAAAGGTCTTCCGGAGGAACTCCTGGACGAACTTCCGGAGGCATTTTTGGAGGAGCTTACGGAGGAATTCCTGAAAGAACTTTCGGAGGAATACCTCGAGGAACATCCAGATAAATTCCGGAAAATTTCTAATGCTCGAAATTTGGAACTTCCGCAGAAACTCCTGGAGGATCTTTCGGAGGAACTCCTGGACGAACTTCCGGGGGAACTTCTGAAGTAACTCCGGAAGGCATCGCCCAAAAAAACAGCACACAGATAGCAAACTTTCACTTCCTTTTTTTGGATCGCCTGTTTCTCCTCTTTATTGTGTATGAAACGACAAATTAAGTATGTAAACCACTTTTCACACTTGATTATCACCACAAAGCGCAAATTTATACAATATTTGCTCTATGTTTCACTGAATAAAATCGGGACTGTTCGTTTTCTTTGACAGCAGCACACTAGGAATAGAGCAAGAGAAAGTGTTTGTGAGCTACAACGCACGTGAGCACAAGCAAAAAAGGATACCACGCAGAATTATATGCGATTTGATTTTAGCGAAACTACGAACAAAATATCCTAGCTTACTAAATTTCTAAGAGAATTCCTTATCAAATAATTTACTTATCAAACGCTAATTTACTCGAGTTCAGTCGCAGACGGAATAGTTGTGCTCTGTGCAGCCTTTGTAGTTGCGGTGCCATCAATAGCCATTACGGGCGTTTGCCATCCATTGTTCCCATTGTTTTTCGTTCGCCAATGCCTTTCAGTTGTAGAAATCGCACCAAAAAAAACAAAATCAGTGACAGCGTGTTTGTGAATACCGTTCAGTTTCGGTTCCCAGTTGGAAGTCCGCGTCCCTCTTGGGCAGAAATCGCCAGCTTTTTGAAGCAGCTGGAGACTGATTTATTACTTATGGACACAGCGTACAAAACGGCACATGATCGCTCGCTGTACATCAAATTCGTTTCTCGTGATGCGATGGACGAATCCATGAGGAGAAATACGGAGCCGCGAAAGTTTGTTTACTCAAGTGGGACGTCGGTTGAAGTTCGGATGGAAATCGCAGGTACCAATTTGCGGTATGTCCGCGTATTTGATCTGCCGCCGGAAGTCAAAGACGAAAATTTATCGCTGGTGCTCGGATTATTTGGCAACGTGGATTCCACGGAATGGGGTCAGGGACACCTGTACACAGGTGTTCGTGGAAGATTTTTTACGACGGACTGAAGGATTTATGCTTTCGATGTCAAGTAGTTGGTCATCGACGGGATTCCTGCCCTCAACAAGCGTGGAACAAGCCTAGAAAGCAATAGAAAGGTACCACGTATGCTGGCGTCCTAGATGGAAATGAAGAAGAGCAAGTATCATCGGAAACTTCGGATGATGACTTCATCGAGGTTCTAGAGGAAAGTCCGAAGTCAGAAAACAGGACACAGTCGGTTGTACGTGACAACAAACAGGCGGATAAAAAAACCCGTCGTAAGAAAGACGACGTAACACTGGAAGAGGTTGCAATCGCGATTAAGGAAGCTATATCCCACCCACCTGCGGATTAGCGACGGGCTCATCTTTCAGCTTCCGGGTCTGGCTCAAGTGCCAGTTCGACAACACGGCCGAAAAAGAAGTGCGTCCGGAGATCATATTATTAATAATATCAAGCTCTACCTGGAACAAGGGTGAATGACGCAAGACAGGATTCTCTTCATCGATTTCCCCTCTGTAAAATAAAAATGACAAGCAGCGGATTTCTTTGTGGTTTATCACCTCAAAACGATAGAAAACAATGCAAACCTGCATTCTGAGGCGATAAACTGTAAAGAAATCCTCTGCTTGTTACTTTTATTCAAAAGAGGGGAAGTTGATGAAGAGAATTATCTCTTGCGACATTCGCCCTTTACCTGATAGAGCTTGATATATTATATTAAAAGTAATATTTATGTTATTTTTTGCTCTCGGCTCTGTATAGTGTTTCTTAAAACAACTGAGCCTATTAAATAAGGGTGTACCTTAAAATTCCCTGACTTTCCAGACCTCTTGTCGAAAAATGCCAGATATGAAAAATGTTTATTTTTTCCTAGAAGCGTATGAAAATCTCTGCCTGTGTGAATCCTTGAAGTCCATATGGGTTCCTGAGCTACTGGAAGCCTAATCACTTCTAGAAACAGAACATTGAGAATTTGTAGTATATCGTAGGTAATTTTGGTTGTTAACAATGATTCAAGAAAATGCGCAGAACTCCTGAAATATTTTCATAATTCATTCCAAAATTGGCTCCAATTAATGTTATAAGTTTTCTGGTGCCTTCATCCACCATTGGGAATTCTCACGGACTCCCTGGAGTCGCAATAGACCTCCAAGACTACTGACGGACTTCTTCAAATCGTTGAAGTTTTCATTATCTTTCTGGAAATTTGTGTGAAATCTTGTATCTTTTGATACGACTTTTGAACTCTTTCCAAACAATCGTGGAAGCTTCTAGAAATCCTTCTAATGCCGTTGAAAAAATCTTAGGGATTAGGTATTTTCGTATATTTCGAAACCTCCTTTGTCTCTCAAGCATACTTACGGAGTAAGAATTCTTATTCACTCTCTGTGGAGTTTATGGACTTCTAAAAATAGTTACGAACTGCTAGCAATCTTCCAGATAATTAAGAATGCAATCCCTACAAGCTCACATAAATCTATACAGCACTTACAGTACGCCCAGCAAAACATTTTAACCACTGCAATACTGTAAATAATTTGGTCTGAATACACTCAGGTCGTTTAATTTTTGTCGATTGCAGCCTTCGGTTTAAATAAAGCAATGGCCCCATGGAAAAATATCAAAAAAAAAAAAAAATAGGTCGTGTTTGTGAAGAAGTGGCATAACTGGTCTCAAATCCTAAAGGGATCTATGCCTACTCCATTTATTTTATCGATTTTTAGTTGTTTTTCAAAAATGGTCTTAAAATTCCAGCATTGTTTTATTTATAGAAAGTTCAATTGTTGATAGAACTAGATGTCAGACAACTGCAACAAGCAAATAAGAAACTTAATAAGGAACATCAAATAGATAAGAAAATTATTTTGAGCTTTTTAGTGGAATGTTTTCACCTGTCATAAGTCGAGTCAAGTACGAGACACTGAAGACGGCCTTACTGTTGAGGTCGAAATACGTATCTGTCAGGATACAATTAAGTGGTGGAATTCAATGGGATTGTTTAAACTCGTCTTATGACAGGTGACATCAAATAGAGCTTTTTGAAGAACTCGTGGAAATATGTTTGAAGACTCCTTGACAAATTTTTTATATGAATTCCTTCACGAAGACATTCAAATTTGAGTCAATACCATACAATCTACTAAGTTGCTGGAGTGGAGCTTTTGAAAAAATCTACTGAAGCTCCATCGAGGAGCTCCAGGATAAAAACTACCCTTTGGGATTTTTATATGTTTCGGTGAGAATTCTGAAGTAATTTCTGGACAAAATTATTAAAGATCAACCAGAATATATCCTGATGAAATTGTTTTATAAACATCAAAAGCAGCGAATGTAAAACTGAAACATTAGCATTGACAACAATATTATCCTCCTATTGCGTCCGAGCATGATTATTGATTATGGAGACATGGAGTACGAGACGAGTAATGTCATTTCTCAACAGTAACCATTTGAGCAACGTGGCTTTGGAACCTCTGTTATTGCTTAGAGATCAATAAAACAAACTCGATTACCATGTGGAACATGAAAAGGGCCCAGAGTAGACTTTTAGTCTACAATGACTGCCAACAGCAGTGGAGGTAGCTGTCGACTATAACTGCCTCGGAGTATTGTTTATCGGCTATGCTGTCTGATGACCAGCTAAAACGCTATAATCATTCTGATCCGAGGTTTCAGTCCTTTTTCAATGGATTAAAATTGGTTCAGAAGTTCATTGTTATAAGTGTCCTTAGTTTAGTATGTCGCTCAAGTTTTAAAAAAATCACTACATATAAATTTTCAATATTGGGATTTGTGATTTTTTTCCCTGACCTCAATCAAAATTCCCTGACTTTCCCTGACATTCCAGGTCCAAAATGAAATTCCCTGACTTTCCCTGACTTTCCAGGTTTTTCCAGGTAGTCGACACCCTGTAAATAAACAAATTGAAAAAACTCAAAGGTGCAGCCCAATCGGGTTGCACGCAAAGGTGACGTTGAACTACGTAGCTATATGGTACAGGTTTTCGACTTTTCCGTTCGATGAGACCAATTAAAGCAAGCGTTTTTCAAGCCCATAACGAATCTGTTTTCGTTTTTATCCTGTTCTCCTGAGATTGAGTGGACATTACGAACCATAGTGATGTATATAATTTATAGACCAACATTTGAAAAAGATGATAAAATAAAATTTTCAAATAAACGAGGATGAATAACACTCTCAACCGATCACATATCCAAATTATGAATTAAAAAAACTCGCTAGAGAGTAAGAATCGTTCGATAATTGTATCTCGATTCGAAGCATTATATTGGTAAATGCTACTTTTGAACTTATTTTCCTACATAACATTAATACACAATGTCAAACATCCGATTGAGCTTCATTGTTGACATTCAATTGGAATTAGTTAGGTTTACATTGAGGGTCTGTTCAAATATTACGTAACGCAGTAGGGGGTGGGGGTTGTCTAATTTTGTTTACGATTGGTTAAACAAAATATAGGGGGGGGGGGTCCATCGACATATTGTTATGCGTAACAAATTAATTGCATAGAGAAAAAATATTTAAAATGAAAATAAAATAGTTGTTTTCTTCAAAATAGCATATAATCTACAATGAATAACAATTTATTGTATCGTGTTTCAACTTCTAGCAAATTTTTTCAAAAAAATGTATCTGTTACGTGTTACGCATAGGGGTGGGGGTAGTTCAAAGTTTTGTTACAGAATGATACGAGGGGGTGGGGGGTTCTTGAAAACAACGATTTTCGCGTTACGTAATATTTGAACAGACCCCTGAAATAATAATTTTGTGTTTATTATTAATCGATTGCAAGATTTGAAAAGTTATCGCCGATGACAACTCTTCTACTTTTCACACTTGATCAGTTATCATTGAATGATGATTCCAATAATCTGGCTGATAGTGTGCCGCTGCCTTGACCACTGCTTGACAGTTTGAAATATTATTGATAATAATTATCATTCCTTCACGTGATTTGCGCCGGACTTTGCATTTACTCCGTAATCTTTGCATTTACACCTAGGAATCAGTAAAAACGAGCCCAAAAAAATAATAGAACACATCCACTGCAGCAGCGGAGAAGATTCCGATACTCTCTACTGGCATCAATAGACGTAAACGAGAAGCTATCGTCAAATGCCCCCATGCTTTAGAGAGAAAACGCGCGTGTAAGTTAGCAGAAACGAGCTAAAAGCCCTGTAAGTTGCATTAATTTGACGTCTATGATGGCCTGAGGGCCCCAGTTAGAGGACTTGAGAACAAAAGCGCAGAATCCGGAGATTGCGAGATCGATTCTCGATCTGATCTAAGATGTTTCAAGTGGGAAACATTCTAATGATATGGCGGCAAGGAAAGCTTTCAATTAATTACTAAAGAAATACTAATAGATTACTTTGAAAAGTTCCAGTTGGAATGTAGTGCTATGGAAGAAGAAGCTTGCAATGCACTTATGAGATTGACAGATTCACCGAAACCGATTCCTAAACTGTTAGCAAGTTTCAATACTAAATATTATCATACATAAATATTGTAATACACTGGAGTCACTTTTTACGCGGAGGATATGTGCCGCGTGAATTAAAACAACGAAAAAACCCGCGTAAATTCCAAAATATGTCTGAATAAACTGCAGAAATCCCAAAATTCGAGTGAAAAAAAAATCACATAAAAAGCGATTCGTGTAAAAAAAAACGCGTTAAAAACGACTTCAGTGTACATTGGAAATGAAGCGTTGACTCTTCCTTGATCGAATGGTCCAAGAAAATGGAAAATCCATCGAGAAACGGCTGAGATATTAACGATCAAAGTCTATCATATTTTCGTGACGTTTTTTGATTTTTTGCAATTTTAAAGTGTACCCCAATATAGAAAAGACAGACGTAGTTCTACGTCAAAAAACGCTAATTTATTGCCTTATTATCTGCCCATGACAACAATAAATTTCCAATGTTTGTATTACATACTAGCAGACCCGACGAACTTCGTTCCGACTAAAATTAATTTATTCTCTGATTAGATCTCGAGTTATGAATAAATCATTGTTTCATTTGTATGGTAGCCCCCCTTTCCAAAGCGGGGTGGGGTTTTGAACCATCTTAAGAACCTTCCCCGGCCCCAAAAACCACTGCATACAAATTTTCACGCTGATCGGATCAGTAGTTTCCGAGTCTATAAGGTTCAGACAGACAGAAATTCTTTTTTATGTATATAGATAAGTAAATATTTTAATAACAGTAAATAATATTTGAAAAAATGTTTTAGTGACAAAGTGCGGAGAATAAGACACGCTCACGGTAGTACCTAAAGGCACAGTAACTTCTTACAGTGCCATAAGAATTGAGAACGCTATGCCTACTCACCTTTTTTGCTGCTGGTAGGCAAATTCGCCTCTATAGGACCGCGTCAGCGGCACATCCCTCGAAGACGTTGCAGAGGAGAAGCTAATTCGGGCAGCGCACTACGTTGGACGAAAATAACGATGGTCGATGACTGGCACAGGACTGGTTTCTTTTTTGTTCTCTAAAGCGACGAGGAACTGTCGATGGCCAATTTTTGAACTGACGCGATGAGATTGTCCATGTTCTAACCTAAGCTTGCTGCACATGTTCCGTTACCTAACCTTCCCTTCCTACAGACCTTGCACCTTTGACCTTAGCACGCTGGAAGCGCATACCCACCCGTTCGAAGAATCAGAATCAAAATGTGATACGTTTCCAATTTTGTGTCAATTTTCCCTTCGCTTGACGTCTTATTTTTCATCGCCAAGTTTGCAGCAGTCCGTCAGCGGGTACAGGAATTTTAATTGGTCCACAAGCCAAAGCTTGTCGCAGTCACCAAAAAACCCCGGCTGTCTGTTTCGAATGTTTGCCGGACGGTGTGGTGGCTGCTGGCTGGTGACGGTTTTCCCCCGGTTTCGAATTCGAGAGGCCTCAGGACGGAAAAAAAAGCATGACTCGTGCAAACCGGCCCGAACCGGAGGGACAATTTTGGCAAGCAACTTGTCTTAAGTTTCGTGTGAGCCGTAGTGGAAGGCGCGCACATACACGGGGTCGATAGGCACAGAACAGAAGCGGTAGGTAGCAGTGACGACACGGACAGCCCATGTGATTTACATATAAAATAGATATAAAGTTGCACATAGCGACCGAGAACAACAAAAACAGAATCCCGATCCGGAACGATTGGGAGTAAGGAAAATGCGACACTTTTCCGTCCGTTTTTTTTTTTGTGTAGTACACCGTCTTCGGGTATAAAGTATAGTGAAGGGACTACCGAACGGACCGGTTTCGGGGGGAACGGTGTGTGAGTGCGGGACGTTAAATTTATAATCCTCTTGCAGTTCTACCAATCTGGCAAATCGCCAATCATCGAAAAGAATAGAGAAGTGGCGACGGAGATCCGTACCGAACCGACTCGAATGCTTCTCGATGTGCAGAATAGCGTTGCCGGTTGTCTTCTGTTGATGATGATGCTACGATCTACGATTGCGGCAACTTATTTGCGACTCGCTTTGGTTACAAAGCAGTACACCGACGCTGAATTGCAACTAGAAATTGCGACGAAAAAAAATGTACCCACTGTCCAGGCGGTGCACAAGGAAGCAATCTGGCGAGTGCAGCAGCACGAGGTGTAAATTTGCGTCTCATTAGAACGGATCGATTTCCGGCAATGGGTTCGCTAATTGATGCCAACAGTTTTGCCGCCCATGACAGTCTGCGGCGGTGGTGCATGGTGCACTTTGCTGTCGTGGGGGAGTTGATGCTGCGGAATGAAATCCGCCGCAAGTAATGTTGGATTAATTGAAGAATTTTGTTGGTTTTCTCTAAAATTGGGTTTTTGTCCAAATATTACAGCTTGAATGATGCTATTTTCTTTTGATTTAAAAATCACGTAAGGATGCTCAGGAAAAATATTATGTTCAAAGTTCAAACAGTATTTTGTATATAAAAAGTCGATCGTTTAAACGACATTTAAATCTAGATACAGATATTATACTAACATGAGAGAGGATTTATAATATGACAAGAATTCAGTTTAAGCTGAAAAATAGAATTAAATAACATTATAACCATTCCTAAGAATTTCCAGGGCAAATTACGAAAAAATCTATGGTAAGAATTTCAAACATTCCCCGTAGGACTTCCGAAGAATTTCCCGTCGAGAATACGAAAAATTTCTCATGGAAATTCCAAAAAATGTTCCGAGAGACTTCAAAACAACTTTCCATTACAATTTCGAAAAAAAATCGTGGGTTTCCGAAGAATTTCTTATAGAAAGATTTATCCGTGAGACACACGAAGAATTTGATATGAGAATTAAAAAACAACTCGAGGAACTTCCATAAAATCTCTCATAAGGTTACAGAAGAAATTTCCGTTAGACACCCGAATAATTTTCCGTTGGACTTCCGAATAACTTCTCGCAGTACTTTCGAAAAATTTACCATGGAACACCAGAAGAATTTCTTGTGGGATTTTGAAAAAAACTCCCATGAATTCTCCGTGAAAATTCCAAAGTAATACCCGTGGGTCTTTCTAAGAGCTTTTCGAGGGAATTTCAAAAAAAAAATCCCGTACGACTTTCGAAAAATTTCTCCGTGGGACACCCGAAGAATTTCTCGAAGGAATTTCTAAAAAACCAGTGAGACTTATGAACAAATTTTCGGGGAAGCTCCGAAGAATTTCCCATGTGAATTTCGAGTAAATTTCCGTGGAACTTCCAAAGAGTTTCCCGCGGTACTTCCAAATGATTTCCTATGAGAAATTTTCTGTGGACATTTAAAAAAATTCCCGTGGAACTTCCGAAGTACTTCCTGTGGAAGTTCCGAAGAATTTTCTTTGGGAATTTCAAAGAATTCGTAACGTGAGATTTCTGAAGAATTTCCATTGGAGCTTTCAGAGTATTTCCTAAAGGAATTTAAAAAATCCCATTAGAATTCAGAAGAATTTCCCGTGCAATTCACGAAAGATTTTCCTTAGGAATTCCAAAAAATTTCCTGATGTTTCGAAAAAAATTGTCATGAGACACAGAAAGAATTTGTGTGGAAATTTAAAAAAAAAAAACTTCGTAGAACATCGGAATTTCAACCAAAAAAACACCAAAACAAATCTTCGTGAGAATTGTTAGGGGTTTCGCGTAAGAATTTGTCGTGGGACTTCTAAAGGATTACCCGTGAGACTACCGACGAATTTCTTGAGAAAGTTCCGACAAAATTTTCCGTGAGACTGCGGGAGAATTTCCCGTGGAATCTCCGAAGAGATTCTCATAGGACGTCAGAAGAACTTTCCATTTCAATTACCGAAAAAATTTTCGTGGGAACCCCAAAGATTTTTTTTGTGTGACTTTCGAAGAATTTCCCGTGGGACACCTGAAGAATTTCCTATGGGAATTTTTAGTAATTTTCAGTAGAAATTCCGAAGCATTTCATATGGGACTTCTGTAGAATTTTAAGTGGGACACTTGAAGAATTTCCCGGTGGACTTCCGAAGAATTTCTTCTGGAAGTTCAAATGCATTTCTCGTGAAACTTCCAAAGAATTTCTCGAGGGGAATCTTAATATTTTTTCGAGGGATTTCCAAAGAATTTCTCATAAGACTTTCGAAGATTTTTTCTTGGGACCTCAGGAGATTTTTTTGTCAGACTTCCCAAGAGTTTTCCATGGCAATTCCAAAAAAAAAATCCCTTCGGACTTTCGAAGAATTTCTCTTTGGACATGCAAAGAATTTTACATAGGACATCTGATTTTTTTTAATTGAAACTTCGAAGAATTCCCCATGGGACTACCAAAAAATTTTCCGGTGAGACAAATTGCCCACGGGACTTCAGAAGAATATCACGTGGGACACTCGAAGAACTTTCCGTAGCAATTCCAGAGACGTTTCCGTGATAATGCCGAATAATTTCTCGTGGAAGCTCTGAAGAATTTTTCGAAAATTTTCGAATTATTGCCCGTGGGACGCTCAGAGAATTCTCTGTAAGACCGTAGAATTTTATTTCCTTTGAGACATCCAAAGAATTTCTTGTGGAACCACAGAAAAAAATCTGTAAGACTTCCAAAGAATTACTCGTGGAACCTCCGAAGAATTCCCCGTGAAATTTCCAAATAATTTTCCATGGCAATTCCGAAAAGTTTCCCGTGCGAATTCTGAAGAATTTCTCGTGGGAATTCCAAAGAATTTTTTGTGAATTTTCGAAGAATTTCTCTGTAATTCTGAAAAATTTCATTTGGGATTTCCGAAGGATTACTCTTTAGACTTTGAATAATTTCCTGTGAGACACCCAAAGAATTGTACTTTACACTTTTGAAGAATTTCTCGTGGAACCTCCAATAAATTTACCGGTATACTCGAAGAATTTCCCGTGAGAATTCCGAAGAATTGCCCACGGAACTTCAAAAGAATTTTTTGTGAGAGTTCTGCATAATTTTATATAGGACACCCGGAAAATGGAAATTCTGAAGAACTTTCATTGGGAATTCCAGAGTTTCGGATGGTTGCCCAGAGAATTCTCGATGGGACTGCCGTAGAATTTTATTTCTCGAGAGACTTCCGAAGAATTTCTCGTGGAACCACAAAAACATTTTTCGTGAGACTTTCAAGGAATTTCTCGTGGAACCTCCGAAGAATTTCCCGTGAGACTTCCGAAAAAAATTCCACGGCAATTCCGAAAAAACCGTTCGACTTTCGAAGAACTTCTCTTAAGATCACGAAGAATTGTCCTCGTGAAACCTCCAAAGAATTCCCCATGACACTTCCAGTGAATTTCCCGTGAGACACTCGAAGAATTTTCCGAGCGATTTCCGAAGAATTTCCCACGGGACTTTAAAAGAATTTCCCACGAGAGTCCAAAGAATTTCCTGTGAGAGTTCTGAAGAATTTCACGTCGGACACCCGAAGAATTTCCCGTAGGAATTCGAATTGTTGCCCGTGTGACACCCGGAGAATTCTTTGTGGGACTTCTGTAGAATTTTATTTCCCGTGAGACTTCCGAAGAATTTCTCGTGGAAACGCAGAACAATTTTCCGTAAGACCTCCAAATAATTTCCGTGAGACTCCCAAAAAATGTTTCCGTGGCATTTCCGAAAAAAATCGCCTGCGACTTCCGAAGAATTTCTCGTGAAAAAAAAATTTCAAGAAATTTCGAAGAGTTTCAAATGATTGCCCGTAGGACACCCGGTGTTTTCTCTGGGACTTCCGAAGAATTTATTTTTTTGTGGGACTTCCGAAGAATCGTCTGTGAAAAGTTCCGAAGAATCGGAAATCCGAGATTACGCTTATTTTTTCTTCTTCATGGTTGTAAAGTCATATAACGTTAATATGGAGCATATTTTTCTTCACATTGGAAAAAAAATATATGTTTATTAAATTATAAAAAAACAAGAACTTGTGAAACGTAATGATTGTCTCGAAAAATAAATTATAACTACAATGTACAACAAGAAAATGAAGGAAATTTAATCAACTAAAATTGGAAACATTTCACTAAACTGATTCTCTGTCTTTCTAATATCTCCTAAGTGACATTTCCTGTGTTGCCTCCCTGCAGTGTGGTTCTATATTTATGCCTATTCCTAGAATGCCTATTCGAATCATTGCGTCCTTATTTTCTACATGCTGCCGATCTACTGTGAGCCACATTGCTTTGCATAACCATTCACAGATTTCTTTTCAGTCCCATTCATATCCCGCTCCAAGATCTATCCCCATTAACCCTGACCTACTGAGGCGAGGGGGAAAAAAACTTTCTTCCGTTCTCCCATCGACGTTCTCCATTCCGCATTCGGCGTTGTTGTTGACCCCGCCATCCCGCCCCGCCCCCCTTCAATCTCCTTCCGAATCTCTTCCGAGCGCATACACACATTCACATCAGTTCGTTGCAGGCGGCACATTCCGCCCTTCCCGGAATTAGCGCATCATCCCAACCCAACGGTCCCGAATCCGCGTGCTCGAGAACACATCATCGCCAGCAACAAGAGCAACAACAGCAACGAGGACACGGCATCGACCCCAGGGCACATCCCGTGATGTAAGAAACCAGCGCGATATAATTATAGAATCGAGCCAACCTACCAACCAACCAACCGACCGACCAAGTCGATTTGCCGAGCGGCAGATTTATTCGCGGCTTGATAGGTCGGTTGATAGGCGCGCGAGCCGCGCACGGTTGTTTTATCGCCAGACGCGACGCGACTCGGGGAGATCTACGACTACGATACGAGATTGGGCTTGACTTGAACAGTCAGTGTTGAGTTGCGAATGTGATATTTTGGCATTTCAATGACGACACGGGGGATAAGTCCGGTGTGGCCCGCAGAAGGTAGGGCGTACGACGTGTGGTCATAAATAGTATAGCAATAATAAGTACACTACTTTGGTATTTATTAAGTAACCACAATGAGACACATCGGACACGGATACTAATTGGCGCTGGTCGGTCGGTGTCCGATCCAAGCTATATAAACAGTAAATAAGACTATCGACGGAGCGGCGGAGGAAGCCTCATGTGAGTGTGCGAATTTGTTTTCGAATTTTGATTCACACCTGCAGTGAAGCGAATCTGCGGCAAGTGACGATATGTGCTCGGATGCATACACAGAGCAGAGCCGCATGCATGCGGCTTCATATTATGCGCTTTAGTCGCGGTCTCTAGCTTCTGCGGACGGGTTGCCAGCTGGGAGGGTTTTTTAATCTTATTTCTATCTTAGTTTACGGACGAACGAAACTTTCAAACGAATTTAATTCGTACGGAATGTTTTCCCATTTGATTGAAAAAACGAAACTGAACAATCGAAGAAACATTTCAGGAAGAAACGAACCAAGATTCAATTATAATTTTTAATCAAAGCAATCTGTAAAACCCTAATAATAATAAAATACTTATTTCGCTGTTGTAACCCGTAGCGACTGGTTGCCTAATTGTTGGCATTGCTAACAGGAGCCACATCTGCGATAGGACGGATCTGAAGAATTTCACGAAACTCAACAACTCCAATGAATGGACGTTTATGGACGTATGTCAAGAATGACGCTCTGGCGGCAGAAGTCAATTTTGCTGTTACTTGAGGAGAACAAAGACTGCAAAGCTGTGCAGTGCGTGGAAGGATCTGGGAGACGATTTCATGGTTGCCTTTATCCTTCGGGAGCTTCTCAAATCTTGCGACGCATTGACAACGGCCCTGGAGACACGTTCGGACGACAAACTCACTCGAAACCTGATTCGAGGGAAGCTGTTGGACGAGGTCAGCAAAAAAAACAAAAAATTCAAATCGGGGATCAACACTGAAAGTCGCTGCTAGAAAAGCCATTGTGTGCTATTTTTGTAAGGCAGCCTGGCAACAAACAACGGGACTGCAAGCAGCTCAGAGAATAAAAAAGAGGATCAAAGAAACAGAACTAGGAATGGGCGTTTTACGGAAAATTATTTCTTCGATGAGTTAGATCCGGCATCAGGTGAAGTGGAGTTAGCAGATGGTCGCGTAGTTGCTGTAACTAGTACTGGTACCTGCGTGATAGAATGCGTGGACAGTTCTGGAAGAACGAACAAAGTTGGATTGCATCACGTGATGTTTGTGCCGAAGCTGTCAACAAATCTCTTGTCGGTGCTTACTATGACCACGCGGAATGCAGAGGCGAAGTTTGATGGTGAAAAATGCAAAATCATTGTCAACGGAAACGAGAGCGCCATAGCAACGAGCGATCAAGGGACTATATCGACTGAAGAAACCCGAAAACGGGGCTCGCCGCGAAAGTAGCCTCTCACATGCGAGATCGCCAACACACGTGGCACCGGAGATTCGAACATCGGAAGCCGGATGTATTAGATGTCTTGTTGCAGAAGAATTTGATCAGCGGATTGAAAGTGGCCGATTGCGGAATATGCGAGGGATCCGAATGCTGTGTAAAGGAAAATAAACTCCCTTCCCAAAGACCATCGAGAAAACAGACTAACGCACCGATAGATCTCATCCACTCGGACGAGGACTGAAGCTTCAAATACGGTCGTGTATCTCCGGAATCATCTTCTCTCACGAGCTGTGACATGCACGTCGTTTGAGCTCTGATGGAGACGAAAGCCAAAGCTATCGGCTCTAAATGGACGATCAAGGGAGCGCCACTCTTGACAAAGCGAGACTGATCGCGCAAGGTTTCAGTCAGAAGTTTGGCACTGACTGCGACCTTGCTAACCATTGCCACACGTCGTCAACTTTTAGCCAAGCACAAAGACGTAAAAACGGCCTATTTATAAAGAAGTTTGCCTCAAATTGTATTTATGCATCAACCAAAGAGATTCGAGACTGATGAACCCGGCGAAGTATTCTATCTAAAGAAAAATCTCTACTGTTTGAAGAAATCCTCAGCGATCAGCGTGCCTTCCCTTACTGGGAAGGAAAGTGACCGCTCCAGATGCTAACGATTGGACTGAATCCATACGTACGATGCGTTATCTGCTAGCAACAAGTCATTGACGATTACGCCTAGGCAAAATCCAACGGCGGCTTCCTCATCGCTTTTGGTGGTGATGACATCAGCTGGACGGCAAGCAAGCAAACAAGTGTTGCATTGTCGTCAACCGAAGCCGATGTTCCAGTTCCAAGTTTCACCAAGTTCCAATGCATTAAGGACCTCGTTCAACAAGAACAAGCAAGAACTTCAATAAGTAGAGCTGCTAAGAATTTGTCGATTTGAAAACAATCCACATAAGCATAAACACCGAAAGGCATTCAAATTTTCAGAGCAACTAGTTTTGAAATCTCCCTCAAATGCAAAGGCGCTGGTCAACAAAAGCAATTTAAAATTGGAAAAAGTGATGAAGAATTCTGAAGAATTTTCCATGGCAATTCCAAAACAAATCCCTTGGGACTTCCGAAGATTTTCCCTTTAGACCTCGACGAATATCCTGTGGGACACCCAAAGAATTTTACGTAGGACTTCTGAAGAATTTCTCGTAGAACCTCCAAAGAATGTCCCTTGAGACACTCGAAGAATTTCCCGTGAGAATTCGAAAGAATTGCCCACGAGGTTCCAGAAGAATTTCCCGTGGAAATTCTGAAGAATTTTAAGTGGGACATCCGAATAATTTCTCGTGAGATTTTTTTGTAGAATTTCTCATGGGATCTCCGCAGAATTTTTTGTGAGACTTCCCAAGAACTTGCCAGGGCAAATCCGAAGAATTTTTCGTGCGACTTCCAAAGAGTTGCTCTTTAGACCCCGAAAAATTTTCTGTGCGACGCGAAAGACTTCTGAAGATTATCTCATGGAACCTCTGAAGAATTCCCCATGGGATTTCTGAAGAATTTTCCGTGAAACACTCGAAGAATTTCCTGTGAGAAGTCCGAAAAAATTTTCCACGGGAATTTAGAAGAATTTCGCATAAGACTTCCAAAGAATTTCCCGTGGAAGTTCTGAAGAATTTCACGTGGGACATCCGAATAATTTCCCGTGAGACTTCTGAAGAATTTTTCATGGAACCTCCAAGGAATATCCCGTGAGACACGCGAAGAATTTCCCGTGAGAATTCGGAAGAGTTGCCCACGAGGCTCCAGAAGATTTTCCCGTGGAAATTTTGAAGAAATTCAGGTGGAACATCCGAATGATTTCTCGTTAGATTTTTTTTGCAGAAACTTTCATGGGATCTCCACAGAATTTTCTGTGAGACGCGAAAGACTTCTGAATATTTTCTCGTGGACCCTCTAAAGAATTACCCAAGGGACTTCCAAAGAATTTTTCGTGCGACTTCCAAAGAATTGCTCTTTAGACCTCGAAAAATTTTCTGTGGGACACGAAAGACTGCTAAAGATTTTCTCGTGGAACCTCTGAAGAATTCCCCATGGGACTTCCAAAGAATTATCCGTGAATCACTCGAAGAATTTCCTGTGAGAAATCCGAAAAAAAATTGCCACGGGAATTTAGAACAATTTCGCATGAGACTTCCAAAGAATTTCACGTGGGATATCCGAATAATTTTCCGTGAGACTTTTGTAGAATTGCACCGCAGAATTGTGAGACTTCCGAAAAATATTCCAGGGAAAATCCGAAGAATTTCTGTTTAGACCTCGAAGAATTTTCTGTGGGACACCCAAAGAATTTTACGCAGGACTTGCTTGTGGCACCTCCAAAGTATATCCCGTGAGACACTCGAAGAATTTCCCGTGAGAATTCCAAAAAACAGTACACGAGACGTGAGAAGAATTTCCTGTGGGAGTCCCAAAGAACTTCGCGTGAGACACCCGAAGAATTTCCAACGGAAAAGGATTTACAAAGAAGTTCTCTTGGGAAATCTGAAGAATATCACTTAGGACACCGCAGAACTTTTGTAGAATTTCTTGTGAGTCCTCCAAAGATTTTTTTGTGAGACTTCCGGAGAATTTTCCATGGCAATTCCGAAAAATTACCCTTCTGACTTCCGAAGAATTTCCTGTGAGACATTCAAAAAATTTAAAGGTAGGATATCTGAAGAATTTCTCGTGGAACCTCCAAACAATATCCCGCTAGACACTCGAAGAATTTCCCATGAGAATTCCGAATAGCCCACCAGGCTTGAGAAGACTTTCTCGTGGCATCTTCAAAGAATATCCCGTGAGACACTCGAAGAATTTTTCATGGCAATTCCGAAAAATTACCCTTCTGACTTCCGAAGAATTTTCTGTGGAACACCCAAAGAATTTTACGTAAGATATCTGAAGAATTTCTCGTGGAACCTCCAAAGAATATCCCGTGAAACACTCGAAGAATTTCCCGTGAGAATTCCGAAGAATAGCCCACGAGGCTTGAGAAGACTTTTCCGTGAGAGTTCCAAAGAATTTCGCGTGAGACACTCGAAGAATTTCCTGTGAGAAATCCGAAGAATTTTCCACGGGAATTTAGAAGAACTTCCCATGGGATTTCCAAAGAATTTCCCGTGGGAGTTCTGAAAAATTTCCCTTGGGACTTCCGAAGATTTTTCCTTTAGACATCAAAAAATTTCCTGTGGGACACCCAAAGAGCTTTACGTAGGACTTCTGAGGAATTTCTTGTGGGACTTCCAAAGAATATCTTGCGAGTCACTCGAAGAATTTCCCTTGAGAGTTCCAAAGAATTTCGCGTGAGACACTCGAAGAGTTTCCTGTGAGAAATCCGAAGAATTTCCCAGGGAAATTTAGAAGAACTTCTCATTGGAATTCTAAAGAATTTCCCGTGGGAGTTTCAAAGAACTTCGCGTGAGACACTCAAAAAATTTCCCTTAGGACTTTTGTAGAATGTTTGTGAGACTGCTGAAGATTTTTCCATGGCAATTCCAAAAAATTACCCTTCTGACTTCCGAAGAATTTCCTGTGGAACCTCCAAAGAATTTTCCGTAAAAATCGGGTGACCGTTAGACCAATATAAAGTGCAACACATTTTTGATTTTTTGTTTTAAACTTCAAGAATAGTTAGAGGCGTCGAGAAATATGGGTTCTCTGGGAAAGTTGACCTTAAACACTTTAAGAAATCGATTGAGCGAATCAAAATATTTGACGGAAAAGGTAATTTAGCAAGTAATAACTTTTATCAAACACAATACTCGTTTCGGGGACGTTTCGAAATCTCTTTACAACGCACAAAGAGCTATAAGTCAAGGCGCTAGTATTTTGTGCCCGCTATTCATCATTCATAAGATGTGACAAAAATTAGGAATTAGAACGACTTTTGTGAGATTCATCCAGCTTCTTGCCTTGCAAAAATGACAGCTTTGAAAAGAAGCCTAGCTGCTATTGTACCGGGAAACTAAAAGGATCGAACGAAGCACATGATAGGAATCGATTTAATATCGAGAATTTATGAGTATTTCCATCTTCTTCGATAAAATTCGAACCTACAATTGGGACCCGAAAAACAGATATAGGAACGGACCCTAAAATCGATGGTATGATAACCTATTCAGATTACTTAATTTATGATAATAAATAACATGATAACTTTTGAAGTAAATCTTCATAACATTCAATTTTGTTTCTCCAATTCAACACGATAATTATTACATATAATAAATGGCATAATCTGAATATGTTTTATAAGACTCCTCCAGCGAGTGAACCCAAAACAGTCCCAAAACATTGGCAACCCTTCCGGTCCCGGACTAACACACCGACAGGCAGCAGACGTGATCTCTACTCCGCAATCATGATGAACCACCACAACATACTGACTCGTTTGCTCGATTTTCGCGAATTTCTTGATCCGCACAAAAGTCCACGACTGTCCCTCCGGGGCCGTTGTTGCTTGTGATCGCTGTCGTCTGTTTGCTGGTTGCTGCCAACTATGTGGGCATCAAGTGAACCGCCACCGATAAAATCGGTGACATTTCGTAGAAATTTTTTTTTTCGCAACACCGCGGCCAAGTCCTTTCGATCTCATTCGCTCGTTGCTCGCTCGCTCGCAATTCCAAAATGCTGTCAAACTAGAAATCCGCCCCGTGCTTCCCACCTGCTGCCGCCCAGAGGCGTCTAGCTTTAGAGGTCACTCTCGTGAGCTGCACGGAGGGCCCCCACCAGCAAAGCATCAAGAACGTGACCCACATGAACGCACTCTGACTGGATTATTGTGTTTACGCTTTTCTCCCCTGATACCAGCTGCTGGCTCCTCAGCCACCACGAAATGCACAATCATTTCCCATCTATGACGACGACGACGACCCAAACGACGGATCAGGGGGTTTCCTCTTGCGGTTTTTTATCTCTCGGTGCTTCTTCACCTTCTCACCCGAATGACAACACCAGAAGCAATCGCAAAAAAAGAATGCCAAACGGAATCCGATTGGAACCCAACGGGGTGGACTGGAATCGAATTGGTTTTACACTCGAGAAACTGAGAATTCCACTTGAGGGTTCACTTGTGCACCGATCTGTTTTGACGGATTTTTCGCTCGACACTTCACCGCGGGTGATACTATTTTAGGGCACTAAACTTCCGACCGATTGCAGCAACTTTTGTCACACGAGATTCACAAATACGCACAGAAAAAAAATTCGCAATTCCAAACTGGGCGAACGTCCAACCAAAGTTTGTGCTTCGTCTTTTTCACCACCGCTGCTGCCGACGAGAATTGGGAGTTTCAAGTCCTTTACGCTGCTGACTGTGATCCCGGACAGCTCGACTCGGTTGAAGGCGACGAATTTTCTTCCAATGTTTTCCACCGTGCACCGTTTTACAACAATCGAAAGGAACCTCCGCGACAAAAGCTGGCTGTGACTGAGACCAACAAAACCAGAATTATGATTCCTGCAGCTCTTGCTTCGATCCGATTGGATTACACACACGCACGGGGAAAAATCCGGAGCCCTGCCAAAAGAACGCACCGCTGCCTGTGTGTGGAGGAAAAACGCGAACGCGACGACGGACGACGACAACGAGCTGCTAAAAAGTTATTTTCCTTCGTTTTGCCTTTTTTCGGTCTGGTCCGAGATCTACTGTCCCGTTCGTTCCAATTAGAACTTGCGCCTTTGATACGCGCGAGGTGTTTTCCTCCTACACAGCTGCTGATGATGGTAGCCCCAGAGGCTGCGATGGTGATTATTGTTATAATGCCGTCCCGCTCGTTCCCACGCACGAGTTGTCAAACTTGGTCTTGTGATGCTGTGATGATGAATGGGAGAGCGTGACAGCTCCCCCGAAAAGTTTACACCCGCGCTGGCGTTGACCCTCCCGCACCAAAACCAAAACTCATCATCAATGATGACACAATCTGTCAAGAAATGAAAATGAGCGATCTATCGAGGAGTAGGACAAAGTTGTGTGATATTAAGGAATATTTTGAAGTAGGACTTCGTTCACACATCTAATTTTCACTGAGAAAAGGAACTACAGTGATCGTTCGCTAATTGGGGCACGACCTCACCCCAACTAGCGAATGCCGTTCGCTAATTGGGGCGTTTTGACAAGCGTCAATGTTGTTTACTTTTTGCGTTGAACAAAGGAAAATTTTACGCGCCAGAAAAAATCGATCCCGCCAAACACGGAAACAAAACGTCAACGCGTTTTGACATCAGATTCTGACGTTTAGCTGCTTTTTAATTGGGTTTCGCCCCAATTAGCGAACCCCCAACTAAAAAACGCCCCAACTAGAAAAAACCCAATTAGCGAACGTTCACTGTATTTTCAAATGGGCTTACATAATTCTAACCTTGAATTTCGGAACGGCGGCTGTGCTCTTCAAGTGAACTATTTTGGTGAACTTATGAGCCTAACAGAAATAATACCACCGACAAACCGACGTGTTACTGGCGCTGTTTGATTGTCCCACAAATTTTAACGGTCATTTGCTTTTGCGGGCGATCGCTTCTGTCAAATGAGCAAAGACATAACTCCGCTGCTATGTTAATACACGTAGGTTGGTAGCTGAGCTACGAAAACTTTATTACTCCCATTGACGGAATCCTTTTATATTCGTGGTGCTCTCGCGAACAAAATCTGCATCCGTGCCTGTAATTCGTTATACCAGATGGTGTCAATATACGGGAGATAACTATTCCTGTTGCTGGGTGCCGCAAAATTTTCCGTACAAGATGTTTTTGCTGCAGCATCATGTTCTAAGTTGCAACTGTTATAACTGTTTTGGGGTTATTATGAGCGTAATTTGACTCACCTTTGAATTGACATCAGCATTTCAGGTGGTTTTCTTAAAATTAGTCCTGTTGGTTTTTTCCTAATTCGACTTCAATGATGCTGCAATGCTGTAATTCTACACAGAAAAAACAAACATTGTTCTAATTAGGGATCCTATATTAAGAGATGTGCGAATACTTTTCCAGACGATTTAGCAACGCTGTTAATTTTGTAAACAAACGCTGCCAGCACTTGCCATGGCGCAAAATGATGGAGCTCGAACATGACTTTGCGCATAATGGCATTTTCAGATTTCGTTATCTAACGTCCAACAGTGCATTATCACTAAAAGAAAATTGCAATACAAATGAACAAAGTACCATGCATAAACTAGACTACTTCAACTTGCCAATGTAAAACAAATTGTTTATTCGACAAAACTTTTCGTAAAATCTTTTTCATTACAATCGCAATACCTTTCAACCCGCAAAAATAACAATGTTCATTTGGCTCAGATTCTGACATCTCTCAATGCTCGATTGGCTCAAGATGGCCGCTTTCGCATATCTCTGAATGTAGGATCCCTAGTTCTAATAATTATTTTGCCTTTTTGATTTAAAAAGCGTTTGATTTTGTTTGAAATAAAAGTAGGATTGATTAACGTAAAAATTATGCTTTAGCATTGAAAGTGTTTCGAAACAAATCATTTTGCATAAATAAAAGTTTTTCCTTTTAACGCAAACATTGTAAAACTGTTGAACCATCCATTTAGAATTACTGTTCTTTTTTTGCCGGTGTCAGTTATTGTGCGTGATTTCTTGGTGACGGATTGAGCCGACCTTTCGTCAACCGTAAATAAATTGGACTTCTGGAATAAAGTTTGCCTGCTGACTCCGCCAATTTCAACAACTAGGTAATTTATTAGCTCATTATAAATACTGCATCTTGATTAATTTGCGACTTTGCGAAATATAATATACATAATACATATGTTACGAACGTTTTCTTTTCTAGGTTCTACCTCACGGTTCTACGATCACCGATCATCGGATTTAAAAATGCTTCATAAAAGAGTGCGTTTTAATTGGAAACAGTAAATATATACTTTTGCCGGTAAAAGAGATATCGCCAGGGGGGAGGACACTTGAATCTTTTGATTCGGTTTCATTTCCGATTTTTTCCTAAATCTTCTCGAATCATTTTAAATCTTTCAAATCTTTCAATTGATCCCGCAATTAAATCCCGCCTACGTTTTTGTTTTAGTGTACATCTGTCAAAGAACATCAACATGTCCGGAACATCTCCTCAACCAGAAAAACAAAGGAATTCTTTCAGGAGTCCTACTATAGGGATTCCTCTAGTAGTTCCAACGGGAATTCCACCAGAAGTTCTACTAGGGATTCCTCTAGACCAAGGATTTCTCCAGGAGTTCCACCAGGGATTCCTCCAGGAGATTCACCAAGGAATCCTCTAGAAGTTTCATCTGGTATTCCTCCAGGAGTCCTACTAGAGATTTTTCTAGAAGTTCCATCAAGGATTCATCCAGGAGCTCCACCAGGGATTTCTCCAGAATTTCCACCTTGGTTTCCTCCAGAAGTTCCACCAAGGATTTCTCCATAAGTTCTACCAGGGATTTCTCCAGGAGTTCCCACAAGGATTCTCCCAAAAGTTCCACTAGGGATTTCTCCAGAAGTTCCACCAGAGATTCCTCCAGGAGTTCCACCAGGGATTCTTCCTGGAGTTCCACCAGGGATTCAATCAGGAGTTTCACTAAGGAATCTCCAGAAGTTTCACCAGACCTCCTACTAGGGATTCTTCTAGAAGTTCCAACGGGAATTCCAACAGGTATTCCTTGAAAAGTTTCACCAAGGATATCTCCATAAGTTACATTAAGGATTTATTTAGGAGTTATACCAGGGTTTCCCTCGAAGTTTCATTAAAGATTCCTCCAGGAGGTTTACTAAGGAATCCTCCAGAAGTTCCATCAAGGAATCCTCCAGAAGTTGCACCAGACATTCTTCCAGGAGTTTCATCAGGGATTCCTCCAGGAGTTTACCCAAGGATTCCTCCAGGAGTTCTACTAGGGATTCCTCTAGGAGTTTCACCAAGGATATCTTCAGAAGTTATATCAAGGATTTATTTAGGAGTTGTACCAGGAATTCCTCAAAAGTTCCAAAATGAATTTCTGCAGAAGTTCAACCACGGATTCCTCCAGGAGTTCCATTAAGGATTCCTCGAGAAGTTCGACCAGGGATTCCTCCAGAAGTTACACCAGGGATCCTTCAGAAGTTCCACCAGAGATTCCCCCTAAAGTTCCATCAAGGAATCCTCCAGAAGTTGCACTAGACATTCTTCCAGGAATTTTTCCAGGAGTTTCACCAAGGATATCTTCAGAAGTTATATCAATGATTTATTTAAAAGTTGAACCAGGAATTCCTCAAAAGTTCCAACCATGAATTCCTACAGAAGTTCAACCACGGATTCCTCCAGGAGTTCCATTAAGGATTCCTCCAGAAGTTCTACCAGGGATTCCAGCAAAGACTTCTGCAGAAGTTCCACCAGGCATTCTTCCTGGAATACCTCCAGGAGATTCATCAGGGATTCCTCCAGGAGTTCTACCAAGGATTCCTCCAGGAGTTCCACCAAGGATTCCTTTTTACCAGGGATTCCTATAGGAAGTCTACCAAGGTTTCCTTTAGGAATTCCAGCAATGATTCCTCCAAAACTTCCTTCAGGGGTTCGTCCAGGATTTCCGCCAAGGACACCTGGACTCCACCAAAGAGTTTCAACTGGAATTCCTTCAAGATTTCTACCGCAGATTCTTTCACTATTGTCCCCAAGAACTTCTTTAGGAAATTCACTAAAAATTCTGCTAAAAGTTTTTCCAAGAATTTGTGGTTGAATTTCTGGAGGAGTTTCAGATGGATGATGGAGTTACTGTATGAAGTTGTGATGGAATCCCGAGCAAAGCTTGAGAGCAAAACGATAACTCGTTTTGATGTTTTGAAATCGCCGAATATGATTACTTAATTTGATATCTTTTTAACGGTTAAAATAACAAAATGTATAGCAGAAAAATCTTACTGTAACAACAAATCGAAAACTATTCCTGCTATCGATGAGAGCAAATCGAAAACTAAATTTGATATTGGTTCCGATAACAATTAAGTACAAAGTTTGATGTCAGATCATACAATTTAGAAATCTACAGCAAAATGAGATCAAAATATGTAATCAATCATGATGATTCATATTTGAAATTAAATTATGATTTCAATTTGATATCGAAATCAAAATATGTTTTCTATAGGCTCTCATTATGTTTTCAGACTTTGCTCGGGATTCCTGGTGGATCAGTTTGATGGAAGCTTTGTACATTTTTTTTAAGGAAATCCTGGAAGAATGTGGAAGGATTTTCTTCCATAAATTTTTGGTGTTATTTCTGGAAGAACTCCTAAAGAAAAAAAAACCTGAATTTTCAGGAGGAATTCCTGGTAATGCTCCTGGAGAAACTTTTTCAGGAATATCACCAGAAATTTGGTTTGGTTTGCTGGTGGAATGCCCGCTTAAATTTCGCTTGGAGGAGGTAAAATCAAAGCCAAAGGCTGATTGTTTCTTGGGGGGTCGGGATTTTTATTTTCCGCGCCCGAATTCCGAAAACACTGATGGTGTGAGGCAACCTTAACCAAATAGAGTGCGATGAAAACCAGTGTGCAACAATGTCCACTGTCTCAGCAGTCTTCTATAGGTACGCGGAACCGAATTGATTTCTCCGTTCAGGAACTTTACAATAAACGTAGCCTGCTGAATTTTCCGTCGTCGATCCAAGGTATCAAGACCAAGTAATTGGCATCGTTCGGGATAGGCAGGAAGATTCGCGGGGTCCCGCCACGGAAGATGTCTCGATGCGAGCTTGATGAATCGTTTTTGGATACGCTCGATTATCAGATTCCATGTTTCGTCGTTTGGCGCCCATACAATGGATGAGCTTTCGAGAATTGGCCTTACAAGGGTTCGGCAAACCGCATTGATTATGGGTAAATCTGATTTATTAATCAGTTCTGAGGAAGTTACGCTATAGTTTGTATTTATGCGGGATGCCATGGAAAATTTGAACCAATTTTTCTCTATTTGGGATCATTGCGACATTGGCCCTTATGAAACAACTGTGTCGAATTTATTTCAACCATTCCAAAATCTCCACAATCTTGACCCTCCTGCTACACCGCATCAGATTTAATGATTTCGATGATGATTGCTAAAACGGTGTAATGTCTGTCAAACATTTTTGTTCGCTTCAGCTTTCTTTCAGCGGTGTTTATATCAAAACTTGCAAAAAAAAACTAGAAGTGAAACAAGCTTGAAGATTTAACAAAAATCGTTATAAATCGTTCAGTAATAGTGGAGTATTTATCGAATATTTTCTTCTAGTTGTTGAAAACATCATTCAAAATGAAATTAGTGCGGTAAGTTTGACATTGTTTTTGAATTCTTCGATACTAACCAATAAGGATGCTCTCTGTGCTATATCTATAACCTCAAAGATTGCGTTCGATATTTAAAAACCGGTCCCGGTCCATTTTGTAGATTTTTGATGAAACTCAGCCACGAAACGGTCACAGTGGAACTTAAAAATGGAACACAAGTGCACGGAACGATTACTGGCGTGGACGTTGCGATGAACACCCACCTCAAGGCAGTGAAGATGACCATCAAAAACCGAGACCCGGTCCAGCTGGATTCGCTCAGTATTCGGGGTAACAACATCCGGTACTATATTTTGCCAGACAGTTTGCCACTGGAAACCCTGCTGATCGACGATGCTCCAAAGACGAGGGCCAAGAAACGGGAGGCTAATCGCGGTGGACAACGAGGACGCGGCAGAGGAACGCGAGGTAATTTTGATAGAGACATGGGTGATAGCCGGACTCTGTTTTATGATCTATTCAGTTGGAGGAGATTGCAATTTTGCTGTTCTTAATATTTAAGTGCAATATTTTGCCCTCGTCGACATTCAACGGAGTACTTAGACTACTTATTTCCCAAAGTTATCAATCTAATTCTTATACATGATAGATGAATATCCTACTGCAGCTGTATCTTTTCGTCATAAAGATTGGCTTAGTTATTCCAAGTAAAGAAACAAGTCGCTAGACTTGAACAACTGAACACTTTTATCCTCAACTCTCTTTAATAAAAAGGGCACGTTTTTGTTGAATTGAAATTATAACAGAAAATATAATGGTTCTAAGCCATACGATGGCTAACTGATGAAGCCAACATCCGCTTCAGTTAGAAATTTTTTTATCGGCTTATCCTTGATAAGTTAGTATATTTTTGATCAATTTAAAAAAAAACTTCACCTTTATTTAAAATTATGTTTCTGTTATCTTTTATGTGATTTGTACAGCTTAATTTTGGTTGTATTGGAACTATGATAGGAAGACAAGAAAGATGTACGTTATGTAGAAGATATTGATTTGGAAAATGTATTGGAGGCAACCACTTTCCTTTCGATGGGACTCGAACCCATGACCCTACAGTAGGGTTATGGGTTCGAGTCCCATCGAAGGGAAAGTGGTTTCCAAATCAATATCTTCCACATAACGTACATATTCACATATGAGTTTTCACAACATTGTAAATTAATGTCCAAGTCGGGTGGTTTAACCCCCGGAAATAGGCAATTAACTTTGATTGAACAGACAAGAAAGGTTATTCTCTTATCGATTCCATGATTAAACTCTGATTGATTCAATTCGTTATCTCTGAACGATATAATAGCCGGAAGCATTATTGTTGTTATCCAGTATGTTAATATAATGTCAACTTTCAGGTGGCCGCGGTGGTCCAAGAGGTGGACGTGGAGGCCCACGAGGTCGTGGTAGACGCTAAGATCCGGTTTACACTTAAGCATTCAATAATTGTCCCCATCACTCCCTGCATTAGAATTAGGAGTTTTAGGTACACAAGAATCCCATTTCCCATAGTTTTTCCCAGAATTGATTTCACATAAAGTGAGTTGAAATAAACACAAACATATGAAAAATATCACAATTTTGTGTTTTATTTCAATTATTTAGAGAAAAATTCGTCTTGACAATACTGTCTTTTAGGAATGTTTACGCTCCATCCACCAGTACATAAACACCGTAGATCAAGAAGCAAATGAAAATAAGCATGCCGCAATGGCAAAAGATTTGGAATTTTCGCGGTGTAGTTTGTGCAGCATTTCTTCGTTGGTTTCGAGCATTTTCTTAATTTCCATGATTTCGGTTTCCACCTCTTTGCGGCGATCCTCCGGCATTTGTGGGTCCTGGAGCCGTCGTTCCATCTTCCGGATTCGCTCACGCAGGTCAGCTATTATTTCGTTGGAATTTTCGATCTACAAAGGAATTATTTGTGATTTAATAAATTAAAATTGTCAGTGATTTTAAACTTATACCTGCTTCTGAATTGCACATGGTTTGGACATTCTGATGTGATGCGAAATGATAAAAACTATTAATGTTATAAATTGTTATTTTATTGAGTACGGGAATCCGTTAGTTTACACTGTGTATCAGGCCAAGTAAAACCTTATGATTAATTACTATTAACCTCTATTAACGCAGATTGTATGAATATCTCAAATGTAAATTAATACAAACATTAAAAATTTGTTAGATATACAATAATAAATGATAAATAACAATCCAAAATTTTAGGAAAACGATATGCGTTTAATGATCAAGTAAATAAATAGAACCGCCCACCCCCGCTAAGCGCCACCCACTCGCCCGTGCCACGGCGATGCTGCTCCGGCCGGTAAAGTAGGAAAACAAACCCTCAAACTGAAGTTTATAAAATTTCGCGCACGCAAAAAAGAGTTGCTGTTTTACACGATAACCGCAAAATACTCAATAATTAGTACAAAATACGCATTTCGGTGACCAACTGGGACTACCCAATAAATGGGTAAAACTCTTTTACACGGTAACCGCAGAATACTCTTTTTATGAGTACATTTTACGCAATTTCTAGTTTACGCTGTATACGTTACAAAATGACTTCTTTTTACTTCTCAATAGGGAGTAAAAAATATGCATTTTCATAAGTTTACCATCAACCTAAAAATGCGTAGAAAATAGTACCAAACCGTTTTCTATTCGTGCGTGCTCGCCATTTTGCATTTGAGTTACCAAAAGTTTTGGATAAGGAAAAAGTTGGGAATTCTTAAGCTTTTGGGTAAGAATTATTATTTTGAATATAAAATTTCCCTTGTTTTTGGTAGATTCTAATCATTAATAGGTATCTTTTGCCTAGTGACCGGCTGCTAAACTCACATTCCCAGGTTATGTGGATTAAATAAAAGTTCATGTCAAGCAGTTTCACTATTTAACAAGAATGAGGAATCCGGTTCCTTACGGAATACCGACTGTGAATCATTAGTTCCTACGTACTTTAAGCGTTTGGAACACATATTGTAATGTCACCTACCAAAACTACAGCCATGATCGGACGTTGATAATCCGTCACATCCGGAAGGCAAATATATGGAATTCGAAGACAACGTTGTTGCAACGAAGGATGAAAAAATCACAAATAGGAACTATGTTTTAATAAAGAATACAATGTAAACTTGTTTTATTTCCTTTTACGTCTGAAATAGTCGGTCTGAAAAAAAATTTAGCATTTTCGATGAGCCAAGAAACCCGCCCATATATTTGTTTACTAAAAATGCGTTAATTTCACTCATGAGCATATTTATTGGTGGGATTAAAAGTACGCAATTTATTACATAGAGCTCGAGTGCGCTTCCGGATGCGGCGGATTATCAACGTAGCTGTAGTTTTGGTAGGTGTCATTACAATATGTGTTCCAAACGCTTAAAGTACGTAGGAACTAATGATTCACCGTCGGTATTCCGTAAGGAACCGGATTCCTCATTCTTGTTAAATAGTGAAACTGCTTGACATGAACTTTTATTTAATCCACATAACCTGGGAATGTGAGTTTAGCAGCCGGTCACTAGGCAAAGATACCTATTAATGATTAGATAATCTACCAAAACAAGGGAAATTTTATATTCAAAATAATAATTCTTACCCAAAAGCTTAAGAATTCCCAACTTTTTCCTTATCCAAAACTTTTGGTAACTCAAATGCAAAATGGCGAGCACGCACGAATAGAAAACGGTTTGGTACTATTTTCTACGCATTTTTAGGTTGATGGTAAACTTATGAAAATGCATATTTTTTACTCCCTATTGAGAAGTAAAAAGAAGTCATTTTGTGACGTATACAGTGTAAACTAGAAATTGCGTAAAATGTACTCATAAAAAGAGTATTTTGCGGTTACCGTGTATGCATCTCGACTCGAGATAAAATATACACGGTTAGAAAAAAGTACCTAATTTTAGGTACTTTTTTTTTCTCTTGCATCTCCCTCCCTCTTCCCTTTGTTATAATAAAGCAAAACCACTCAACAAGGGCAGTAAAGTGTGGGAACCCAACGTTAAGTAATCCAATGTTTACAAAAGTTGAGTGAAATTTACCTAACTTTTGGTTAGTTTCAATACAAAATTAGGTATAATTTACTCAATATTGGGTGAATTTGACTTAATATCTCGGGTACTTATTCAAAAGGACGTATATGATTTTGTAAACAAAGAGGCACTCCCACGCAAACCAACAACACCAATAGGTATAGCCGAAGGCTTCCCCTACCTCTGTGCTGCCGTAATCTGAAAAAGTGACGTATACGCCATTTTCCAAAAATGATGTTAATGAGTATTACTCATCGAGATCTTTAACAGAAAAATGAAAAACATGCATGTTGTAAAATGGCTGTTAGGTCACTTTTCCAGATTACGGCAGTGTGGTGATGGTTTGCATGGGAGTGCTATCAGATTGGACAAATCGACGTTTGAATCTTTGTTTACAAAATCACATACGTCCTTTTGAATAAGTACCCGAGATTTCAAGAAAAAATTACTTAATTTTGGGTTCCCACACTAAACCCCCGATTTGAGTGAAAAGTACCTAATATTAGATACTTTTTTCTAACCGTGCAGAATACTGCAGCTGCCCTCTAAGAAATCTGAGTCCGACAGGGGCTTGACATCAAAGGGAGGGTCAGTGAGACAGAGTCCGATCTGAGTCTCAGCAGAGCAAGATCCGCCTTACATCTCGCGATACTGCACCACCCCCCTGGCGTCCTATACTACCACAAGGGGTTTGACAACCCGGATAAAAAATAAGATACAAAAACAGTATATCCTAATGTAACATTACCATTAAAAACAATAATTTCACAATAAATTGAAATGTAGACGTAACCGTAGAATCACATTACAATGTACTGTAATGAACCATTCAATGAATCGTAATTGGATTTTTCGTTATAGACTATACGGGTGGTTAAGCATCGTAACAATACAAAATTCAGCTTTTTTTCATACATTTTTGTTCATACAACTATAGATTAAATTGTTTTTCAATGGTGTGAAAAATTTCAGGACTAAAGAAACAATGTGATTTATTTCACACATTTTACCCAGTGTAAATTGCGAGGTCGATAAAGTAGAAGTGAAAGTTGATTCCTCCAAAAATAGAATTCTGACATGTTTACATTTGGTTTTTTGTGCTTTTTTTTATAATCGTGATTCGAACTAAGAATTTTTTCGTTTACCGGTGCCCCAGCTCGCTGCTCCATTTGAGTTACTTAAGAAACATCAAGTTCACACTGTTTAGTAATGATATTGGTCAGGTACGTAAATTGAATGTAAAATAATGCGCTTGTTTGTACAATTTGTTTTTATTTAGAAAATTATTTATCTCTCTCGCATTAGAAAATCGGGAAAAGAAGCGTTTAGATATTCCCGTCAGTCTATCGCGATTCGGCGCTTTAAGGAACCCTACCATAAAGGTAAGTTTTGACTATCAGATAATCATCTATCAGTAAGTATTTAGAATTACAAAAGAGTTTTCGTAAATACGATAGAATTGTTGTCATTGTTTTTGAGCGTACGTAGAAAAATAATGTTATAGGTAATTCGTAGCATATGCTTATTAGGCATTTTTAATGCCTAATCGTTATGTAACACAGTTCTGTGATAGGTACTATGTAGAAAAATGCTCTGAACTTGCGGAAGAATTGACGACGTGGTTTGTTGAAGGTAATTACTTGTAGGCTTGTTGAAGAGCGATTACTTTGGATCTATGATGACTTGGAAAACGATTCCAGAGGTTGGGATTTTAGCTAATTAATAACATGCATGGTTCTAATACATGGATGAAATGTGTAATTCTGAAAATGCACAATTGAAAGTTCATGTTTTCATGTTATCCTGATTCCTAAAAAATGGTTTGAATAACCATATTATCATATTCAAAAGTTAACGCTATTGTTGTAGTTGAAAGAAAATTGGGAATCAAATGTGTTAGGTTAAGAATAAATAAGACCCAGAATGAGCATGTGCTATTTCATGTAAATATACTCAAAACATTATACATATTTTTTTATCGATCACCCTTCATATGCGTCCGGTTCTAATCGTTTCGTCCGGTACCATATAGTCGATTCCCAAGTGACGAACTCTAATATCCTATTCCGAAAATTTATTGCTGAGCAACTCTGATATCAATACATTAGGAATACATCAGTATTTATTGTAACCATCTATTGTACTGTTTATAAATTGTAAAACACAAAAAATAATTTTGGTACTCAATTTTGAAACAACAAATGTACCATTCAATTTATTGCTTACGATAGAATGTATTGAACATCTATTGTTTGCATGGTACGTTCTATTGTACATTTTTATCCGGGAATAGCCACCATGTCCACGGACGGTAGCTCATTACCGTCCGTTGTTATTGTACGAAAATAAACATTGTGTTTTGTTTACTATTTGTTTTGGTTAAATCTGAAAATTGTTTTCGAAATAATTTGCAAGATTTCCATCTTTGACCATGGGAATTATGTTATTTGATGATAAAATATAATAAACTAACGAATTGGAGTGAATCGATAGGTGAAATCAAACGCTACACGAAATCATATTTCGTAACTTGTTCTCCTGCCCGAATCAAACAAAAGATATTATTATTGTTTATACTGTGATGAGCATCACAGTTGAAATGGTCCGGGGATGCAATTCGAACAACATTCAATAGTGAAATTGAAATGAAATAAATGGTGTGCAGAAAGATGTTTTAGGATTATATTTACATGCCCATAATAGCTGGTATTATTTTTGAATAATTTGAAAATATGTAGCCAACAATAGTTTGGATAAAATGTAGTTGCTTGTAAACGCACGATTCGGGAGAAGTACTTTTCAAAATGTATGCTGGACATATTCATGAAGATGTTCGCTACGCTGAAAAGCATGTCTTGCCACGGGGTTGTACTGCACCGTTTGCGTCGAGCTCGTCTGACTTCGAACATGCGAAATGGTTTGACGTTTCAGCCTGATATGGGTCCGATGTCTTGCTATGGAACGTCAAGCCTCATCAAGCACTTGATTTGAGGCTCTTCTTCTTGTTTTCGTTTTCTTTAGTATTTTTTGATTAATGTACAATGTAATGACAACAATAAAATGATTTTTTATCTTTGTTTATTGAAAGAAACTTTATTGAATCAGATTCAAAATTCAGAATGATAAAAAACTAAGAACCGCTTAGATCTTATAGAAAGCAGCAATGTCAACCGACTGGCCAAAGTCTTCGAAATCCTGGATCTTCTCCTGCATCTCGTCAACGGAAACCTTGTCATTCTCGATAACACAGCAGATATGCAGTTTTTTTTATACCGGGACCAGCTTGGTAGCACCCCAAAGCAGTCCGTCCATCTCGATACTGCGAACATTGGTCTCCATTTCCTTCATATCGGTCTCATTATCCCACGGCTTGACATCCATAATGATGGAACTCTTGGCAATCTTGTTGGCAATCATGGCGGGTTTCTTCGATTTCTTGTCTTTTATATATAAGAGAGCGTGAGAGTAAAGAAAATTTGACAGTTAGCCCATATATTTTCTGTCAAATTTGCCGTTTCCGTCGCCGTTCCGTTATATTGCGTTTGGGGCTTAAATCGTCGATTTCCCCTCTTGGGAAAAATATTGCAAAAAGCAGTTTTTTTTGAAAACTAAAGCGAAATATAACTAAATGAAGCATCCACCGGATATAGTAATGTTCAAGATTTTTTTTTATGTACAGGTTATCCGACTTCGTCAGTAGATGGGAATAACCAGCGCGGGGGGGAAACATACATTTTCAGTGCAAAACGTAAACAAACGAGCATAAATTCCATACAAAAATCCAAGATGGCTGAGTTGTGGATATTGACAAGTAGGATAACCTGTACATAAAAAAATCTCGGTAATGTCTTCGCTATTGAATGATGAGTTGTGATGAGTTTTGAGACAAAAATACTTCCCCCATACATCTGGAGACTACTTTTTCTTCTCGGTGGGTGGTTTTAATACTGGGGGGTGGTACGAGCACGTGGCTGCATTTCTCTTCTCGACAATGACTGGATGACAGTAATTTGAGCCTTAAGTGTGTGGGTTAACGGGGGTCGTAGTATTAAAAACAGCTGCTTTTGCCAATCTTAGGTTCTTTCTTAAATTACGTAACGCTAAATTTTGTGATTTTAGACCCCTACCCTCCCCCACGTAACACTTTTTGTATGGAAGGTTTTATTTTTTTGTATGGATCGTCCCCCTCCCTCCCCCTTCAGCGTTACGTAATTTGTGAAAGAACCCTTAGACAGTTATCTATTATTGTCTATCCGGAATAAACTTAGAACGCTTTTTATACCGAAGTTGGGTTTTTCTCCAGATACAGGCAAATAACTCAACTTCGGAAGTGGTGCGCTGGATTCGTCTAAAGATGCGCTAAACAACGCATCAATTAGTTTGACAGATAACACTTCGGAAGAAAGTTCGGTTCGGAAGTCCCGACTTCCGAATTCTAAGTTGGTGCTACGCCGACAATATAAATATGAAAGTTACGCTTTTGCACCTTTTGCACGATTGTTAAGGAGATATCCTAGAAGGAGATGTAAACAAATTTAGTGTCGGAGCTGTCAAATAAAAAGGCCTGTCAAAATTCTTGACGGAAAAGGTAAATAATTTATTAATAAATATACCTACTAGGTACACCTTGTGTCAACTGTATAAAAGAACATCAGCCACAGGGCATGATCAGTTCTTCTTTAACCACTTCAGCTCGCAACTGTCAAAGTGTCAAACGGAGAGAGAAAAAAGTGCAAAAAATTAACTCCTTTTACGAGTGCGAAAGTTTTTCTATCTTGGACTCCAAAGTTTATCATTTATTAACATAAAAAGTGCTACAATCAAAAGTGAACGAGTGTTTCGACTAGTTAGTAGTGGAATTTCGGTGATTGGAGTGTAAATTCTCCGGTAAATCCACCCGACAAAATCTGCCGCAGAGCGGCTTCGCCTGTCCGATCGCAGAAGTGAAAATCAAAGATGGCTACCCAGTCCGTAAACAAAACCGGCTCCGGCTGGCCGCGGCGTACCAGCCAGGGTACGCTGAATGACATCAGCAAACCGCAGGGCAACCAATCCATGACACTGAACCGGACCATCAATTTGTAAGCGGAGTTCGATTGTGCGAAAATGTTTCGCGATTAATTTGTATAACGGTATTGCAGGTACCCGCTCACGAATTACACATTCGGTACGAAGGAACCGTTATTTGAGAAGGACCCGTCGGTGCCGGCCCGATTCCAGCGTATGCGCGACGAGTTTGACAAAATAGGAATGCGCCGCTCGGTGGAAGGAGTTCTGCTGGTTTGTATTCAGTGTTTATGATGTGTGGGCAGGGCTGGTAGTGGGACGCAGTTATAAGTTGATGGCTTCATGAACAATAGACATTATTATAATATTTTATTGATTGCAGGTTCACGAACACGGCCTTCCGCACGTGCTGCTACTACAGCTAGGAACGACGTTCTTCAAATTACCCGGAGGAGAACTGAGTGCCGGGGAGGACGAAGTCGAAGGACTCAAACGATTGTTGACAGAGGTAAGTCGGCATGTTCGCTCAGTTGGTTTGTTTTTCGTTTCTTTTGTAGGTATTTCCGAAGGTAGTTGTAAGGGAAGATTGTATCAACTATCGTTTAAGAAAATAATTATGAGAATGTAGTTTTCCATGTATCGAAAAGAAATGTTAGTTTCTTCATGATAGATTATACAGACTATTGTAAAATGATTAATGATTGTAAAACTGTATAATCGAAATTGTTGCAATTTTGAAACAAGAAGAAACGTGATTCGATTGAAGATTGTCAAATGATTTAGTCAAATCAAAATTATTTTAAGATAGTTTTACAATGTTGTACGATTTGACTAAATCGTTTCCTTGTAGTTGAAAGTTGTTAACATTTTTAATTCTATTCTGCTTGTATTGCTTCTTCACACAAAACATCAAAATCAAACAAAAATGTAACTAATCGCAAAAATCCTCACTACAAACAAACCGCACCATCACCACTGTGTATTCTCTCCATCTATATGTCTTCGTATGAAATACTACTACGATTACGAATCTATCTACTTTGAATCCTCACCACGAAAACGAACCCGTTTGTGTTATGTTGCGTTTGTATATCATCGACTTCAGACTCTAGGCCGGCAGGATGGCGTCAAGCAGGACTGGATCGTCGAGGACACGATCGGCAACTGGTGGCGGCCGAACTTCGAGCCACCGCAGTATCCTTACATTCCGCCGCACATCACGAAGCCGAAGGAGCACAAGCGGCTGTTTCTGGTACAACTGCACGAGAAGGGTAATGTGTTTCGCATATATGCAATGCTTTTATATCTTAACTTAATCCTAATTAGTAGGTGTGTAACGGGCAGTCTGTAGGAGAGGGGAAGCGTAAGCGTCCTATTTTAAATGGTATAACGTTCTTTTTTTTTTAAGTCTGAAGATTCGAGTGAAAATAAGATATCAGCTATTGAACAGATCAGAAAGAAAAGATTTATTTTCATACAAAATGGTCATGTTTGGGTATTGAAATCTCAATTTAAAAAAAGAAATGGTTTTTATAAAACAATTGAGCAATGAAAAGCCTACAGATAAGTTTCATTGACGAAAATCTCAAGTCATCTTCTGTAACAGTTGGTAAAATATCAACTCAATCGAATCACTATGACTCCAGAATTCCATTCCCAAACATGACTTTTCTGTATGAAAATCAATAATCAAGCCAATGTTTAAATGTATCTCCCGAGCCGCGATGTATTTCAACATTGCACATATAAAGCTGATATTTTCTCCATGATTCATCGAATTAAAGATTGTTGTGTTTGCAACTGTTATTAGTTTTGATTAGCATTCTTGCGAAGTATTTCTTGTTATCGCTAATGATCGATATATGACGCTTACGTGGGGCCTAGGAAGTAGGATACCAATGTCAACACAATTTGTATAACAAAGGAAATGTTTTCACGGCCAAATAATTTGCCTTGTTTGTGTTGTATTTTTCATAATTTTGTTAATTGGTTCTGTGATACATTTTCTAGTGATGTGAATCGCCTAGGACATGAAAAAAATGTTTTGATGTCAATTCAATTAAAAAATATTGTTATTAGTGACTATTTAAAAGCCATTTGTTCAAAAGGAATTGTTATAATTTGTTAAACGATAGTAATTGTATCTTTCGACTACTGTCAAACGTTTGTAATATATGAAACCAATGATACTCAACCAAAAATGTAATTAATATTTTGTCATTTGTAACGCATTTGAGAATCGTAAAAAGTTCCTTTTTCCGAAGATTAGCTTCACATAAGCAATATTCTTCAATTGATCAACTCCAGATTCAAGGTTACCACTAATTAGAAGAAATATCAGGCTTTTCGGTGACCGCAGATATAATTTTATTGTACCTGAATAGATTCAGTCGACAGCTGTTTAAAATTACGATATCCATTCAATGATATGTTAATCGAATAAGAATGTTTTTAGTCCGTCTGTGATAAAATTTATGTCCACAGCTGCAATTAATTGTATTTACCCAATATTGTACCCGTACATTGTTGTTAAGATGTAAAAATGTGTACTTCTTCATTGCTTTTCATCGATAAAGGCCTGTAAAAATGATGCAATAATAATGAATGCTGAAAAAAGAAAGAACGCCCCTTAGTTTAAATTTTAGTAATTAAGTGATTGGATTGAGCATCCGTTCCAAATAAGGCATACTAATCGCATTCATTTTTTCCCCTGCAGCGCTCTTTGCCGTCCCTAAGAACTACAAACTAGTGGCGGCTCCACTGTTCGAACTGTACGACAACTCACAAGGATACGGTCCGATAATATCGTCCCTGCCGCAGGCTCTTTGTCGGTAAGTTTGCCTTCCCAGTATTCTGCTTTGGCTTTTAAATAAGCGTGCTCTTCCTCCCACCAGGTTCAACTTCATCTACATGTAAGATTACGGCGGCAGCAGACGGGATCAGGAGGAACCGCAATAGGTGGTGCCTCCCCCACCCGACCCTACGACGAGCATGATATTCCCCCTTCGGAAAAATAAAATGTATCCCCCGGTTCGATTCTCATTTTCGGCGATGATTACACAGATCTTCCCCTCACCCAGTAAGCTGCGAAAAGGGGCGCAGTCGCTCGTTGGAAGAACCGGCTTAAGGTAGGAGGGATCCACCCTTTGTATGTGTATGTTTGTGTGTGCGGGCGCGCGTGCGTTACGTAGCTGTGAGTGGTTGCGGCAGTGTAGGCGCGGTAACGAGATTGCGATTCGTTGATTTTTAAGTAATGGAACAATCTGCCACCATGAGATTGATGACTGGTCGACGCTGCTGGTTGTATTAGTTAGGATACGGCGCCGGGCGACCCAAACAGCTACGAAATAAAGTGAATGGAAATTGTGAAAACTATGGTTTCTTTTTGCTGCGGAATGTATAGAGAACACAAGCTAGAACATTTTTTTAAATTCAGAGAGACATGAAAAATAGTAATCTCACGATGGTGAGTGGATGTGAAAATGTTCTCGGGACAATTTTCGTCCTTCACGAATGTGTCTGTTCAGGATTTTTTTTTATCATAGGAAAACAGCACATTTTCATAGCTTTGAGCAGTTGGCTGTAGATCATCAGAACAGATAGGCCATGCAACCTCAATAGAACTGAATAGCCCATTTTTTAATTACTTTGCAAGAGGTAGCTGACCCTAAGATGCAAGCATTGGGGACGATTTGCCCCAGTTGGAAGAGTTATAATTATAGTTTGGTTAAAGATGTGGTCGAGACAGCAAAAGTATGTCAAGACTCTGGTTGAAGATTATGTGAACGAGCTGATAAATAAATAGGTAACAAATTTGTTTCAAGATGGATGTCTCCTGGATGGTGGCGCTACTGTTGATAAGAATGTAAAAACATTATGGGCCCATAGATCATGGGACTGGTGTCTTCTGAAGCAAATATCTCATTGGATGCAGTAGAAGCAAATATTCTGAAAGACGTCAAGCATGAGAAAAAACCTAGGACTAGCACCGCTGAAGGGACTCTTTACACACACAGTGCTGAGCAAAGTTCATATTCGGCGAACTTAAATAGTCTATGCAAAAAAAGGGCATTTCGTTATAAAATACACTGAACGAGTCAAGCCGAAAGCCATTTTTTTAGTATTTTTGCCATGGAAAAGGTAATAAACGGCGCACGGTACTTTGAATTTGGAGGAGCTTTTCACATGGCGTCCATAAAAAAGACAGAGTTACAGCGTGGAACGGTAATATGGAAGCCATTGCGATAGATACCGTTGGGTTGCATAGTGAAGACGATGTAATTGATGCTCAAGACATTTTGAGGATCTACAACTTAGCAGCAAATGAAGCTAAAACAGGGTATGGCAATCATTCGCTGGTGTCGGGTTACAAAATGATCGGTTGGCAAATTGTGTCACGTGTTAGAAGATAAGTAAGCCCGTCAACCATTCCGATACAAGCGATACAAAAACATCAGAGTTACTGGAATTGGTGCATTTCGATTGCGATTCCGATGCGGTCCAATAGAAGCTCTATCGCTGGGAAGCCACCATTATTTACTTTACAACATTTGTGGATGAAGCGAGCAAGCGTGTCGTGCATTTTCGGCGAACCAAGAATCACGCGTTGGCGTTCAAATCATTTTGGGCCTCTTTCAATTTTCGACTTTCGGACTAGACCTAATGTGTCAACACCGATGCAGTACTGCCAATGCCAATATGTATCTCATACATATCAAGGTCTTCAACTCGCCTATTAATGAGGATTATCATCGAGTCCCATCTTCTTAGACGCCGGATCACACCCCTCCCCATCACAGTCGAGCCCCTTATGAAAACGGGATGCAGTCGTCTTGGTCCTGTGTCCAGTGGATAGGCCTTCAGAAATCCACACGCAGGCAAGTATCGATCACGTCCGCCTTAAATGCATCTGTCAAGTCACCGAAATGTAGCTTCTCTCACTCTTCCACGGAAACTTCAAAGTTCCGCAGCATTGAAAAATCCAGTTTGCAACCAACGCATCTAACAACGCTCTGGCAGCTTGAGCAGATAGTCTAACCTGGGAGGTAGACTTGCAATCGGTCACGAGGAAGCCTCTAGCTCACTCATCACAGTCGATCCCATCCAGCCAACGACCCACAGTCGTCGCGGTCCTGTGTTTGAGCTGGACGTAGAGTTCTTCCGCACAGCATCGGCAGGTAAGTACAATACAGCAACTAGTTATTTTATTCCTGCAGGATTTTCAACTTCCAGAATCGAACGACGAGATAACTGGTAATATATTATCAAAATGTGGGCCGCATTAATTCTTCCATCGAAGAATATTACTGTACCGCTCATGAAAAAATCTACTCCGCTTATTTTTAATCGCAACAGAAAATGAGCGCCAGATAGTCGCCTAAGGAAAACATTCTACCAGAAAAAAGGTAATTTGATATTTTTGCAAATTCAGCCGACACGTGGTGGATTGTGGCGATGAATGCGAGCACGTGCTATTTGTACTGAGGATATTTTGTTCACGTCTATGAGAGCCTTGGAAAATATTCACGAAAGTTGTCATTTTGCTGCAAGGCTGGTCGTCTTCACTGAAACATGGCGCGGTATCTAGTCAGGTGTCATAGCAACAGCCTAAAAACTACTATAGGATGAGTGTTGGTCGCTATTAAATCCAGCCTACAGCCCAGAATGTCTTGGAAATGTCTTGAGCAGGTTTGGACGCCAATCCAACTGGGCGAGCGTAAGCTGTTTCTTTGTTCAACATACATCTCACCTGATCGAACCTGTAAGGAGGGTCCTGGAAGGGCCTCTAAATTCTAGCTTACGCGCCAGGCGACCGTAGTCGACTGCTAGAATTCTAGATCGGTTTTGCCCTGCTAGCTAATATTCCCAACACTTCCAACAACCCCACCTCCACAGTTCACCAAATTTTAGTAGTTTCCCAAAGATTCAATTCAACAACGTAATTAATTCGATTATAAGGCAAACCATTTATTGATAATTCCCTCAATTCCTTGAAACTTATTCCAAGCCTTCTATAAAATTAGACAAAACACCTAGATTTAGATTTTTTTAAACATTGTCTTTTAAAACTATCTTCATGCGTAAGTTGTATATTTTCGTTCATAACGTTTCTCTTTTACTTAGCAAGCTACTGGCTATCTGACTGCAGTCTGTACTGTTTCTACTAATGACGTTAAATCAAGCGTTAAATGTATTTCTCGTTTTTGTGGGTATGAGTGCTTTGAGGTACTTACAGCATGAGTGCTTTGAGGTACTTACAGCGGTTCAACACTGTCGGGTTACCTGGGCGATCGGCCTATCGGTGTTGGTATAGTGGCCGAGAGCGACGTCGACCTTCGTGCTGTGATCGACAACCTTGCCAGACGCTTTTGGGCTGAGGCCGACCAGCGGCGATGCAACTGTTGACACTGCGATCCGGTACCGATGATACCTAGCGGGGATCGGTGAGAGTCGTCAGCGGGCTGGCTTGTATCCAGAACGACGTCTGATTCTTCTGCCGTATTGGTACAACAACGTGCTGATGGAGGTTAGCACCACATGCACGGCCCGTATGACGCCGACGGGCGGGAGGAGGATTTGATCGACTATTGTATACTTGTTTTACCCGGGACGTGAGTGCGGGGCGACTCGCTGGCTGTGGCGTTCTTTCCTAAAACAGACAACTCGCATGTATTGATCACCAGTGATGTGGTGGCGAAGCCGAATCGCAAATCGTAACAAACATAACGAACAAATTTTAAAGCATGTGCTTACAATTTTCATTATTTTCTCTCGTGCACCACTCACGATTTTTGGCGAATTTCTACAACTTATTTCTGAAAATAGCTTTAAAAAATATCGTTATTTTAATACACTTTCACCACTATTGGTTACGTTTTACTTGTTTCAAATAAGTCTCAATTCACTTTGAGAAATTCACTTGGTTATAAAACTTTTAATATCTTCACAAATCGACCACGTTCTGATTGATGGACGGCACTTCTCCGACATTATCGACGTCAGGACATATCGTGGCGCTAACATCGACTCTGACCACTATCTGGTGATGGTTAAACTGCGCCCAAAACTATCCGTCATCAACAATGTTCGGTACCGACGACCGCCGCGGTACGACCTAGAGCGACTTAAGCAACCTGATGTCGCCACTGCATACGCGCAGCATCTCGAGGCAGCGTTGCCGGAAGAGGGTGAGCTCGATGGGGCCCCTCTTGAGGACTGCTGGAATACAGTTAAAGCAGCCATTAACGACGCAGCGGAAAACAACGTCGGGTATATTGGACGAAGTCGACGGAACGATTGGTTCTACGAAGAGAGCAGACAGATTCTGGAGGAGAAGGACGCAGCGCGGGCGGTCACGCTGCAGCAAGGTACCCGGAAGAACGTGGAACGTTATAGACGGAAGCGGAGACAGCAGACCCGCCTTTTTCAGGAGAAGATACGCCGCCTGGAGGAAGCGGAGTGTGAGGAGATGGAACAGCTGTGCCGTTCTCAAGAAACACGCAAGTTCTATCAGAAGCTCAACGCATCCCGCAAAGGCTTCGTGCCGCGAGCCGAAATGTGTAAGAATGGGAGCATCTTGACGGACGAATATGTGGTGATCGAAAGGTGGAATCAGCACTACGAGGAACATTTGAATGGCGCTGAGAGTACAGGCAGTGAAAGTCAAGGCAGCGGAGGAGATGACTACGTCAGTTTAGCGGACGATGGAAGCCAACCAGCTCCCACCTTGAGGGAAGTTAAGGATGCCATTCAACAGCTAAAGACCAATAAAGCAGCTGGTAAGGATGGTATCGGAGCTGAGCTCATCAAGATGGCCCCGGAAAAGCTGGCCACTTGCCTGCACAAACTGATAGTCAGAATCTGGGAAACCGAACAGCTACCGGAGGAGTGGAAGGAGGGGTTATATGCCCCATCTACAAGAAAGGCGACAAGCTGGAGTGTGAGAACTTTCAAGCGATCACCATCCTCAATGCCGCTTACAAAGTGATATCCCAGATCATCTTCCGTCGTCTGTCACCACTCACCATTAGTGAATGAGTTCGTGGGAAGTTATCAAGCCGGCTTCGTTGACGGTCGCTCGACAACGGACCAGATCTTTACTGTACGGCAAAACCTTAAAAAATGCCGTGAATACCAGGTCCCAACGCACCATCTGTTCGTTGATTTCAAGGCGGCATACGACAGTATAGACCGCGTAGAGCTATGGAAAATTATGGACGAGAACAGCTTCCCTGGGAAGCTTACCAGACTGATCAAAGCAACGGTGGATGGTGTGCAAAACTGTGAGAAGATTTCGGGCGAACACTCCAGTTCGTTCAAATCGCGCTGGGGACTAAGATAAAGTGATGGTCTTTCGTGCTTGTTGTTCAACATTGCGCTAGAAGGTGTCATGCGGAGAGTCGGGTGTTACAGCCGGGGTACTATTTTCAACAGATCCAGTCAATTTATTTGTTTCGCGGATGACATGCACATTGTCGGCCGAACATTTGCAAAGGTGGCGGAACTGTACACCCGCCTGAAACGGAAAGCAATAAAAGTTGGACTGGTGGTGAATGCGTCAATGACAAAGTACACGCTTGTGGACGGAACCGAGCGCGACAGGGTCCGCCTGGGAAGCAGTGTTACGATAGACGAGGATACCTTCGAGGTGGTCGAGGAATTCGTCTACCTCGGATCCTTGCTAACGGCTGATAACAATGTTAGTCGTGAAATACGAAGGCGCATCATCTGTGGAAGTCGGGCCTACTGCGGGCTCCAAAAGAAACTGCGGTCGAATAATGAACCATGAGCTCGCCCAACTCTACGGCGAACCCGGTATCCAGAAGGTAGCTAAAGCCGGAAGGGTACGATGGGCAGGACATGTTGCAAGAATGCCGGACAGCAACCCTGCAAAGATGGTGTTTGCTTCCGATCCGGCAGGTACGAGACGGCGTGGAGCTCTGCGAGCGAGATGGGCAGACCAGGTGCAAAACGACTTGGCGAGCGTGGGGCGTATTCGAGGATGGAGAGAGGCGGCCTCGAACCGTGTATTGTGGCGTCAAATTGTTGATTCAGTGTTATCTGTTTAGATAAAAGATATTTTAGTTACTAGATAAATATTGTCGCTGTCGTCGCTGTCCGGAACATCTTTTGCTGGCGAGGATAGGGGAGCTAAATGTCAACGAAGGAAAATGCATACGATTTGACAGGTATGTACCAGTACCACACATGTTTCGGACAGCAGAACATAGGGAACCGAAGCGACAATCTTTATCTAGTAACTAAAATATCTTTTGTTTAGATGTAAACTAAATAAATGAAATGAATGATTTGTGAAGGATTTTTGCTAAAGTAATTCATGGAAGAATAGCCAAAGGATTCCCGAATGGATTTATTTTTCAAAGGAGTTTCTAAAAACACAGAGAAACACTTTCTAAAAACACTGTGCTAAAGGTATTCTCGAAGTATTTTTAAAGAATTCTTTAAAGCAAAATATCCAAAAAAACTTCTCTAGGTGTTATCTAAAGTTTTCCTCAAGATATTTCTGAATGAGTTCCTAAAAAATCCCAATGAATTTTAAAAAATATATCCGAAGCATTTTCCAAAGGTTTTAACAGTAAAGCAGTAATAGAATGCTAGTTGCGCTGAAACCATTGAAATTATGCCTTAATATGCTTCAATAAGCTTAATAGCCTATTCAGATTACGATTAGATTATTTATCGTAATAAATATCGTATTAAAGCGGAGAAAGAAAATTTAATGTATGGGGATGGCATCAGGTTGTTGTTTATCATGATATTTATGATCATAAATGGCGTAATCTGAATAGGCTATAGGGCACTACACGAACGAATCTCTCTCTCTCTCTCTCTTTCGTTCTTCATGAAATTTGACATGTTGTTTTCTAATATCTTTGCAGTGAGAAAGATACAAAGCAGTACGTGCAATGTCTTATAACTTGGCCGTTTGACACTTATTGTACTGGTACCTTGGCTGCTAGGTCCAAGCAAACTAGATGTTGGTCACGCGAACAGGTATAAGGACGTTAGGCATGAGTACGTTAGGCATAAAGGATGTTAAGCATAAAATGCCACAAAACAGCCCACGACATAAGGTATTTGCCTAACGTTCTAATGCCTAACTTCATGGACCCAGCAATCTCATATTTTTGCACCACCACATTTCCTGAAGGAGTTTTCCTAAGAAGTTCTGAATGATTTCCTGAAGAAATTCCCAAACATATTTCCGGAACATTTCCTTAAGAAGTTTTCTTAAGTCTCTTTAAAAAAAGTTTCCAAAGAAATTCATAAAAAAATGTCAGAATGTCTGAAGAAATCTGCAAAGTATTTTATAAAGGTATTTCCGAAGGATTTTCACAATACATTCCCGAACAAACACATAAAGGAATTAAAAAAATCGTGAAGGAATCACTAAATGCATCTCTAAAGGAATTTCCGAAACAATTCCTTGAGATGTTTTCTAAAGTTTTAGCAAAGAAATTTTCAAATTAAATCCTGGAGGAAGTTCTGAAGCAATTCTTAAAATCCGGAGGATTTTCCGATGGAATCTATGGAGAAATTTTCAAAGGAATACCTGGAGGAATTTCCTATGTGATTCCTGAAGGAATTTTGATTGAATGGCTGAAGCAATTTCTGGGTGAACTTGCGAAGGAATTCCTGGAGGAATTTCTTAAGTAATTTACAACATTGTTTTTGTGAAGCCACCAAAATATTCTTTAAAATAATATTTTTCGCAATATTTACTTTTTTGAATTGATTATTTTGCTGCTAAAATCTATATATGGCACGTTTGTTTTTGCCTGGAAATTAATGTAAAACACCTGGAAAAAACCTGGAAAAATCAGGGAATTTTGTTTTTACAGATGAGTAGACACCCAGTAATCGCTTGACTTTCGGAGAGCGCAATCGAAAACAGGTCTGCTCGTCTCAGAAGTTGAGCGGCATCAACCTCACACAACCCTACTTCATCAGACGCAGTTGCTGATGAAGCAAGTGTGTAGGAGCCAGACAATACTAAATACTCATCCTACTTGGTTGGCATTGTACAAAAATATGTTTGTTCTGAAAATGGATTGCGAGAGTTCGGCTACGTGCCTGGTGCTGGGAATTTGCTGTCATAAGACGAGTTTAGTACAATTCCATTTAATTCCAGCACCTCGTATTACTTTTACATATACGTATTTTGACCTCAACTGTAAGGTCGTCTTCAGTGTCTCGTACTTGACTCGACTTGTCGTTGTAGCTCACAGTATCAAGGTGTGTTTATTAACCTGCCGATGATTGCTACAACGACTCAAATTGATATGGCTATTGCGTCTAAATGTATAGTAGCACTCAGCTTTGTCCCGCACACTCAAAGTACAATATGTGATGGTTCGCCGTCAGGCTCCCATCGAGGCAGTGAATATTTTTGCATATGGCAGTGGCAGGCAGTGAATATTTTTGCATAAATATTCCATCTATCTCAAATGAAAAAAAAATGATGCGACATTCTTCCAGGGATTGAGGATGAGAATCCTTCAGTGATTCCGACGGTAATCTCCAGAGATTTCGAAGGGAATCCCCCAAGCATACCGAAGAGTACCTCCAGGGATTCTGAAGCCAATCCACCAGGGATTCCAAAAGGAATGTTCCAGGGAGTCCAAATGGAATGTTCCAGGAATTCCGAAACCTCCCGGGATGTCGACGGGAATCCTCCAGATTCCGACGAGAATGTTACATTAATTCTAATGAGAATCTTCTAGATATCCTCCACTCTACAGGAATACAGACAGGAATAATCCAGGAATTGGAACGGGAATGTTGCAAAAGTTCCAACGGGACTGTTCCAGAGATTCCGTCGGAAATTCTCGAAGAATTCCAACGTGATTTCATAGGCTTTCAAGGGATTTCATAGGCAATGTTCCAGAGATCAGATGTATAAGAAACTTGTTGAAAGAATCCTGAAGCAATCTGTCGAGGGATCCCGAGCCAAAACTTCGAGGGACTCCGAATTAATCCTCCAGGGATTCCGTAAATAATCCATCAGTGACTCCGAAGGGAACAAATCTTCGAACGACTCCGGAGGAGTTTCGAAGCAAATCAACGAGAGATTCTGAAATCCTCCATGGATTATGATGGGTATACCCCATAGATTCCCAAGGGTATCCCTCAACGATACCGGAAGGAATCCAGTGTGAATTCTTCTCGATTCCGCTTGCAATACTTCGATGACTCTGAAAGTAATTCTTTAGAGATTCCAATGATAATTCTTCTCGGATTCTGATGAGAATCCTTCTTGAATGCTGATGAGAATTGTGGAGATTATCATGCTGCTAGGTTAGCAGAAGTCTCCTGATAAACTGTTACTCCAGTCTGTGATGGTTGACCACATGTTTTTGATTGCTGGCAAAGTACCAAGATTACTTTGATAGATATTTTGGTGGCTCTCTGTTGTGGTTCATATCTGGTTCATATCAAGCTTACTTTGATGTTTCCATTGCATTTTATAATTACAACACCAAATGTAATTTCACTCCCACACAGGAATCTTTCTCATAAGTAAGAAACAAGCTCATTTGTCCTCCACTTATTTCATTATGATAGCTCGAATATGGAAGATGTGTTCAAACTTTTTCACTTTTTCAACTTTTCAATCCTAGGGGGCTAATTTTTTTCTAGGGAGGGATAGGAATAATTTTGAGTTACTTCGAGCTGCTCATTAGACAGCATTGTTTACTCCAACATGTTCAGTTGTTTCAAACATGCCGTCAAAACAAGAAGGATTGTATACCATTTTTTCGAGGAAACAAAGATCGTGGGAAAAGTACACGGTGGACAATTTTGAACGTGAAAATGTTTCGAAAACTGTTAAAGGATTTCAAGTAGACCGAGCTCCATTGTATTCAAAGGTGATTGGAAGGCCAAAGACACGAAGCAACTCATCAATAGGATCAGAAGCATCATCCTGAAATGGCCGCCGTCCAACGGTCATGTGATATCTGCAAGATTAAATTACGTTGCATGGCAATCTCAGTTTATAGATCAAGACCAATTTTTTTTATATATCAGATTGAACTGTACTTCTCTTTAGTTTTCTTCCCGAACCATTCTTTTCATTCCTGCTATTTAGTGGCTACCCGTTATTTATGTAGTACTTAGATATTGAATCCGTAGAGCGATGGAAAGTCCCAGGAGCCCTCCTTAGCCTAACAATAAGACCCGCGGCTACAAAGCAAGACCATGCTGAGGGTGGCTGGGTTCGATTTCCGGTGTAGGTCTAGGAAATTTTCTGATTTGAAATTGTCACGATTTCCCTGGGCATAATAGTTTCATCATGTCAGCCTCATAATATACGAATGCAAAAATGGTACCTTGGCTCAGAAACCTCGCAGTTAAAAACTGTGGAAGTGCTAATAACATTGACTCCCTTGCACCGATAGTGGTGCAACTGTACCAATAGTGGCGAGTATCATAAGAAACTATTAGAACCAAAACTATTAGGACCAAAGTTCTTTTTTACCGCCACTAAAGGAACAGTGTACCCATTAGTAGTGCAAGCGATATTTGGTAATTTTTGATGGTAAATGACATTTTTCATTTTTGTTAGCAAGTTTATTAGTTTATCTATTGGCTAAGATATTAAAACATTAAATTTCCCATTAATATCAATTTAAAAAAAAATCTTTTGTTAATCTACTAATAACTCCACTATGGGTACCGTTGCCCTCTCGTTATATGAGACTGAATTTTCGTCACTCTTGCGAGAGGTGATGTGATGGAAAAATCATTGTTCACGGATGTAGAAGCAGAACTAATTTACTGTGATAATTAGATTGTAATCAGCATATACATTAAGAATTTTATTAATTGTAAAAATCAAGGAAAGACAGCCGAAATCAGAATTATTATCTGATTAACATCACATTATTTGATGATGTTCAACCAAACTAAAAGTACTCACAATTACAACATTTTGAAAGATCTGCAAAGATTGTAGGATACGCTTTTGGTCGTAACAAAATAAACTAACTCAGTGTTTTTTCCTTTCATTTATATTTGTCATACAAAACCTTTTACAGAGTTTGCAATCTGAAACATTTGGCAACGCAAGAACATTGCTCATCCACATATTCGTACAAAGCACCGCCTGTCTCCCTCACGATTCTAATCCCGGCCCTGCAATATCCGAAACTGGACAATCCCTCGCATCGGCAGTCGTACGGATCTCTGTGATGACAACCGGGTTCCACCAGTGCTGCCTTCAAATCGTCATCCAGCTTCAGCCGAGTCCGCAGCAGATTGCACGTGTTTTGACTCAACCGGAGCGACAACGTATCCATGAGTACGTCGCGATCCAAGGCTCGGTTGCGACGCAGCGCCTCCGACAGCAAGCAGATGTAGTTCTTCGCCAAACGCAGCGTTTCAATCTTGGACAGCTTTTGCGGGACCGTTTGGTCGCACTTGACGATCACGCTGTACAGCTGAGGTAGTGGAAGGCAACGCCGGAGGCGATCCAACGCATCATTTAGGCCATGCATCCGGTTGCGTTCCCGTTGATTGGCTTTGAACCGTTTGGTGGCTTCTTTGGCCACCAGTGTTGACTTCCGGGACGATGCTCTGGGCTGAAAGGTCTTCATGTTGGAACTGATTGCATATTTATCGGGGAGCTTTTCACCCTCCATAGTTTGTATCGATTAGCGGAGGCATTTTCCGCGTTAATCTAATTTTCCAATCCTTATCAGGCTTATGCAAACGAGCGGTACTCGAGTGATAAGAGCTTATATTGGTTTTGTTTAATTGGCTGTCATAAAAAGTGCTGACATGTTGAGTGTGTCCATGGAACAGTTACAGTTTTCCCCAGATCCGGATGCCTTGACCACATTTCTGACTGCGCAGGGCTGTTGGGTTAACATTCCATAGATACTCTTATAGAAGTAATATTCTTGTTTTTGTTGAAATGCACTTTTGAAAATAATTCAAACGAATGCGACTCGTCTCATAACATTCTATAAGATTTGCACCTAATTAATTTTTCAAAATTTCGTAAAAAAAATAAATACTGTAATTATCAAATTGCAATTCATGCCATGTAACTAGCAAATCAATATTTCACAGTTTTATTCAAACTTCGTATTTATGTCAATAACCCAGATTTACCAGCCCTGAAAATTAAATTCCTAACGCGCATGACCGACCAATTTCCCGCCAAACTAAATTCCCGGTGGTATCGCAGTTACCAAGGTGGAACCATTTGTGTTTGCCATTCAGGGTCATCGTCGGTTGCTATGGACCGGGCTTTTGTTTATTTGCACCAAATAATTTGACACTCGTAAGATTTGCAAACTTCTGGGACTTTCTCATCAGATTATCGAGTTCTTCCACCTGTTTCGGGTTGAAAACAGCCCAATAATAGAGTCCAGCCATCGTCATGTCCATCATCAACATTTATCATCATAACGAAAACATCTACAACGTGGAGAAGAAACCGCCTGAACGTCCACCGAAACCGCCGCTCTATCACTCGCGCTTTGAACACCAGGTCCGCCGAGAAACAAAGTCTAGCAAGGATGCCCATCGCACGATGGGCTACGCCAAAATTCCTCTGCAAAAACCGGACGAGTTTCTCAAAAAGAACTGCGGGATCCGCTTTCGGGCTACAAAATCGGCTCCGGTTCGTCTTTGTGCCGATCACAAACCCCCTGTGCCGAAAAAAGAAGATCTGGATGCCTCCCGGCAGCAGATACTGAAGTGCGTCGATTTCAAGGTCGAGAACATCAAAAAGGTGGCTTGTGCCAACCCGAAGAAGGTTCGACCACGCTACGCGGATACAAGGAAAGGAGATTTTCACGATCTGGAAAAGTCGGGCCTGGTACCGGTTTACATGTGTCAACCGAAGTACGGCAAGGTCCCGGAGTATCTCCACCGACGCAAGAAGGACTTGGAAGCGCAGAAGCAACGGCTGATGGACAAGATGGCTGAACAGAAGTCCGCCTGTTCGGCGATTTCGCAGGAGGAACGGCTGGAACTGTTGAAGGTCAGCTTATTGAGTGCAGTTTAGTGATTCCCAACTACAGAATTTTATCTTATTGTTGCACATTTCAGGGGTTGAAGAAAAACTGGGAAAATCTTCAGCGGGAGTACCAAAGTCTTCCATTGTTGATTGATACCGTGCCTAAAATGATCCGCAAAGCCAAATTGGAAAAAGGTCTGAAGGAGCTGGAGAAGGACATCCTGATGATGGAGAGCAGCCCCTACATCTATGTCTACAGCGATGACGAAGACAAACAGCTGCCTTAACAAAAGTGAAGTACATAACCGGAAGTGTTCCAGGAGGGTGTTCTCTATTTTGATATTTTCAGCTTTCATATAGTAAGACTCGTAATATTTTTTCTCTACTAAAACTAATAACGTGTGTTTTCGAGTGATTTCGATTTTAGCGGTAGTATGTGAATTGTGCAATAAATCTGAAAAAATCTTCCGTATACTTAAAAGAATCGATATTTCAATTAGCAGTCTAATATTGCATGAAGAAGAAGACTAAACAGAAAAGATGGTATCCGAAATTTCCGACCCCGTACCAACTGCATTGAAATAAATAAATTTGATCGAAAATTAGACATTCTAACACGAACTTGCAAATGGGGCAAGATGGGTCAGCACATACTAAGGACATAGTTCGTATTCAAAATCCTCAGTTCGAGACAGCCCTCCAAACAGCTTTTGCAGAGCAACGTATTCTCGCCGTTGCCGCTTGATGACGCCGGCAATCCGCCGAAAAAGAGGAAGAAGCAGCAATCGCAACAATCGTGGAGTTCCTCGAGGTCCATAAGTATGAGTACTACACTCATGACCACCCCGGCACGAAGCCGCTCAAGGCTTTGCTGTGAGGACTTCCCGACATGAAGGAGGAGGAGCTCCAAGCAGAGCTGGAAAGTAGCGGACTGAAACCAATGGCCGCCCCCAAGATCACTCGTCAAGACAAGGCGAGAAGATATCGCAACTAGTTTTGCCTCATCCATCTGGAGCACGGCTCCACTAGGGGTCGTACACTTATTACGTAAGCAATTTTTCTGCGTTTTTCGATCCCCCCTCCCCCCATGTAAGATTTTTTTCATACAAATGAAATTATTTATATGGAGCGTAAGATATTGACCGACCCCCCTCCCCCCATAAGTGCTTACGTAATATGTGTACGGCCCCCTACCTGGAAGGACCTGAAGCTGGTTGGCGTTATAAATTACACCGTCGTTGACTGGGAGCGATATCGGCCAGTGCACCGCGATGTCACGCAATGCACCAACTGCTTCAATTTCGGGCACGGCACCAGGAACTGCCACATAAAGCCGCACTGCAACAAATGTGGTGAACCCCATCCGACTGACCAGTGCGACAAAATGTAGGTGGCCGATCCCAAGTGCGCCAACTGTGGCGACAAACATCGGGCCACTACAAAGGGCTGCCCGAAGCGAGCCGAGTTCCTGGAAATCCGGAAGAAGGCTTCCACCAGGACCATTTCGAAGAAGAACCGTGCTCCTGTTATCAACGAGGTGTACTTTCCAGCCATCCCGGCTGCCCGTCGTGTGATTCCAATATTCCCACCGCTACAGCCGCACAAGCGACTGGCAGCGGCAGCTGCATCGGTCCAAGCTCCAACATCGTCGGCACCATCCACCAGCGAATGGCCCCTGCTCCCTCCTTCTGGGTTCCGTCGGCAGTCGGAGAACGAAGCCGTCCCACCGGAAGAATCTGCCCCGCTGTACACTCCGGAGCAACTGATGCCGATCTTCGCGCAGCTCGCCACTCGACTGCGCGGCTGCAAAACCCGCTTCGACCAGGTCTTCACACTTGGCATGTTCATCATTGAAAATGGCTGCTAGGGTGGGCCTGGTCAACTGGAACGCTTGCTCGCTAAAGAGCAAAATAATTGAGCTGAAGGATTTCCTTGAGGAAAAGGAAATGGACGTGGCGTTCGAAACGCACCTAAAACCGGAGGTGAACGTCAACATCCCGGACTTCGGTATCGTGCGCCTCGACCGGCCGACCAGGGGAGGTGGTGTGGCCATCGCTCTTCGCTACAACATCAACTGTCGTCTGCTTCCAAGCTTCCAGCTAAGTGTCATCGAGGCCATCGGTGTCGAAATCACCAACCCTCGACCTCTACATAACAAACCTGAGTGACCACGTCTCGCAGCCGGTTGTCTACCAGGAGCTCAGTTCGGATCACTATCCGGTGGTGGCGGAACTGGGCTCCTCGGTCAATCGGCACCAGCAGTTACGGCGGAACTACCACCGAGTGAACTGGCAGCGGTTCCAGCAGTGCGTCGATAACACCGTCGATTACGAGGTGCGTCCGGAGACGCCGGAAAGTATCGACCGCCAGCTTTGCGCTATTGAGGAGGCGATCACGGCGGCCCGGGAGCAACATGTACCGACGGCTCGGCAGGTAAGCAACTCCTTAAACATCGATACACTCACCAAAGATTTGATTCGATTGCGGAATGTCACTCGCGTACTGGACTGCCTGAACTTAAGGCACGCTGCAATCGAATCACTAAAATTATCCAGGCCAGAATGGTGGACCTCAAAAATAACGATTTCTCAAATAAGATCCGCACTCTCCCAGATTATGCTAAGCCGTCCTGGAAAATGACCAAAATACTAAAATCCAAGCCTCGGCCCATTCCACCTTTGATCCCACTAGACAATAATGGCTCTAAGGATCGCTTGATAACTCCTGCAGAGAAGGTCGCTGAAATAGGTCGTCACTTCGTCAGCTCACACAATCTTGGGCAGAACATCTTTAGTCCACACGAAGCAGCCGTCAACGAGCATGCTAACAACATCCATTTGATTCCCAACGACTTCTCGGAGGAGTTGGAGATCTCAGCTGGCGAATTGACGGCCTATATCAAATCGTCGAAGAACATGAAGGCCCCAGGCTTCGATAGCATCCTGAATCTCGAGCTCAAACACATGAGTGCTCCGTTCTTTGAGCACCTCTCGCTGATCTTTAATCAGTGTCTCCGGCTCAGCTACTTCCCATCGTCCTGGAAGTCAGCGAAAGTCATCCCCATCCGGAAGCCTGGGAAGGATCCTTCCTCCCCCAGAAGTTATCGTCCCATCAGCCTTCTCTCAGGGTTATCCAAGCTATTCATCACCGGTTACTTGAGTCTGCCGAAAATCTCAACATCTTGCTCGAGGAACAGTTTGGTTTCCGACGCGGTCGGTCAACTGTACACCAACTGACTCGAGTTACCAACGTCCTCAGACGGAACAAGTTTGTCTCAAAAACATCCGCCATGGCCTTAATCGATGTCGAGAAGGCATTTGACAATGTATGGCATGATGGCCTGGTGTACTAACTACAACGCTACAATCTTCCCAGCTACCTGGTGAAAATCATCAACAATTACCTGTCGGCAAGGACATTCCGGGTCTCAATCAGCGGAGCGAGTTCCAATGCGCACAACATCGTCGCAGGCGTCCCCCAGGGCAGTATCCTCGGGCCCCTGCTTTTCAATCTGTTCACCTCCGACATGCCAGAACGTCCAGAAGGCGGCATTCTGTCTCTGTTCGCAGATGACACCTCCATCGTCTACAACGGTAGAGTGATCAGAGCGCTAGTGGCAAAACTCCAACGAGGCCTGGATGCCCTGACAGAGTACCTCACCAGCTGGAAGATCTGTATCAACGCGGCGAAGACCCAGGTCATCATATTCCCCCACTCCAAATCCCCTAGACATGTTCCGCCTGGGGACTGTAAAATCATCCTCAATGGTACGACTGTGGAATGGGCCAATGAGGCCGACTACCTTGGCTTGACCCTCGACAGCAAGCTTATTTTCAGGCAACAGGTTGACAAAACGGTGACAAAGTATAACGTTTTGTTGAAACTACTGTACCATTTGATCAACCGCCGGTCGTCATTGTCCCTGAAAAATAAGCTTGCTGTCTACAAGGAAATCATCCTCCCTGTGATCGAATGCCGGTCATGCCGGTCTGGGAGAGCTGTGCATGCCGGTCTGGGAGAGCTGTGCTAAAACCCACCACCTCAAACTTCAACGGGTCCAAAACAAATTCCTGAGGATGATCCTCAACACCCCTCCCAGGACAAGAACATCCGAGGTCCACCGTCTGGCCGGAATAAAAACCTTACATGAACGCTATGGTGAGTGTATAGAAAAGTTTAGGGGCCGTTGCTTGCATTCGGATCAGGCTCCAATTAGTGCGCTAGTTCCAATCTAGGTTATCAAATTTTTATTGTAAATATTAGTGTACATAGTAGTTTAACCCTTCTCTAGCTCGCGGTAAACTTTTCAATAGCAAGTGACCCCTCGAACTGGGTCTCAAGGTCGGCTTACTACTGGGCAATCGGAGGGGCTTCGCGAACAACGTGCACCTTATTGTCACCTTACTCAGGTTATTTTTAAACTAGCTATTTGGGTGGAAACTATGGTTTTTATTAAATATACTATTTCTGAAGTGTGGGTGGAAATTAATTTGAACGAACTATTGATTATGTGTACAGTGGGTGTTTTATTAGAAGTTGTGGGGATGAGGGACGTACCAGTACTGCTGCTGTTGAAACTGCGTTACTGGTGTTCTCGATGGCAATGGACGAGCGCTCGCCAAAGATTTTGCCGTCTGGTTGGGCCTCCGGCGAAGGTGGTGGTAGTAGTCGGAAGGAGTATCTGGTGGATCGGATAGCAGATCGTCTTGGCTTGACGGTGCGATCTGCTTCTCACACTGGCGTCTTCCCTCTTTGGCTTACATCGACAGAGCCCAGGACGATACCGGAATGACTCTGCCGAGAGGGGTCCTCTTTTACGGTTAGGGCGCCGATTCGGGCCCGAGGAATCGCTCTTTGACGAATTATAGCCGCGCACGGCTAGAGCGTTTCGATGTCCTTTACGGTTTAGGCGTAGTGGCCAGCTAGGGACCACTAGGCCGATCGTGTGCTTCGCCAACCGTAGGTTGGCATACAAAATGGCGTTGTACCGTGAGGTACCAGAAAAGGTCCTGTGAGGGCAACGGGGGAAACTTTTAACACATGCCATACTAAACGCAACTAGTTATTAGATTTACGTCAGCTTTAGGTCGAACTGCAATAAATTATGCACGTACCTGATTGAAAAATCACACACCCGTATAATTTTACCACTCACTAAATTTATAACTTGGACACTTCTTTGAAAATTATCTTCGATCCGAAGCACACGAACGCCAGAACTAAAGTGAGAGATGGCGGAATCTGATTGCGCCTCAATCACTCCCAAGATGGGATTTTTCTTTTATTGCCACCCCCTTTTGTTCCTCGATTTGCGCGCGCCTGCATGTCGTGTTGTTGCACCCACTAATGTTCAACATGTCTCCTCTTTGTACCCACACTGTTATACAATTCAAATTTACAAAAAACACTAACGCTACTAACAATAATTTAATTTTTTGAATTTATTAACATTACTAACCCAACACTTAACAACCTTAGAAACGTGACAATAATAAAATACATTTAGCACATTTTAAAAACTAAAAATGTTGTAACACTTGGTTACAGTAGTTAGGTTAGCAAATTTAAAAAAAACACACTAGCGTCTCCAGAAGGCCGTCATGATACATTATATTTTAAAAATTAGGTAAAAACATAATAATAATAATCTGGGAGCTGCGGATAGAGTCAAAACGAGTGCCAAAAAATCTCCAAGGTAAGCTGTCAAAAAGTATCCATCGCATCGAGAGAGGTTTTGTGCATTTTGAGCGCAACCGAGAGAGTACACGTATAAATCAACTCATACTAAATATAGCTAATTTTGAACAAATTTCAATTTTCTGGTGTCATTTTAAATATATTGACGGATTCAAAATAAGTGGAGGGTATGAATTAATATAATATTCGACACGTTAATTGATGCGGCGCAGTAAATTGACGAAATCTTTATAATTAATTCTATAAAGATAAACACAATGATAATTCAATGTGAGAAAATCGTAACGTGCACATTGAACACCGAGAGGAAATTTGCGAGTTTCAAGCAAAATATCTTGAAAATTGGATTTGATCGAGTCCGCAGCTCCCAGATAATAATAATAATTAAAATTTATGTTGGAGGGCCAAGCCGGCCGATCAGTGTACATTAAAAATAATTGTAGAACAAAACATGTTTAAATAAAGAAGAATTTTACTACTACTTACTTCGTATTCAAAACATATTTTTTCATTGCTGATGTAATCATTTTAAGGTTACTTTTGAGCATAATGATGTTAATTTGTTAATTTTCTTTTTTTTTTTAACCATTTCATTTATTTGGTAGGCTCAGTCGTGTGTGACACTTTGCGGAGCCGCAATTCTTAAGTATGATATCTTTATAATTTGTATCATCTTATCATTAACCGTTAGTAGGGAAGGGACATAGACCATAATACTCGTGGTGACTCAAGGTTATATTTTACTTAATTCAGGATGGACGGGGTAAGGATTTGGATTTAGGTTATTCCAGCTGCTCATCCGGGCGTTTGCGTTGAAGACGGTTTTGCATGGCGTCGTGCTCGATTTTAATTCAGCAGGGAACATCTTCCGGATGGCCAGGGCTTCGTGGTACACGGGACAGAAGAACAGAATCGAACAAGAGAAAAAAAACTGAGAAAGAGATAAACACGGGCATTAGACTTTGATATCAGCCGAGCAAAGAAAGGCATAGATGGACTGCATATAAACCACCTCGCGATCTCCCAAAACACCTCGTATCACCCTTAAGAGTTGTTTACCTCGGGCCACAAGGGTATCCAATAGTTGCTCTCTGGAGGCGGCATTTCCGAGCAGAACCAAACTAGGTACGTGATCGATGTCATCGTAACCGGCTCCGCACCTACATAAGTTGCTATCGACAAGGTTTATTCTGTGGAGATGTGCGTTTAGTGAATAGTGATTGGACATAAGCCTTGACATCACGCGAATGAAGCCTCGACTCAAGTCCTCACCTCTGAACCACGCTCGCGCAGAAACTTTAGGAACTATAGAAAATAGCCACCGTCCAAGTTCGTTGTGTGACCAATTCATTTGCCAATTTTGAAGAGTACTCTGACGGACTAATGGGAAAACTCGTTATTCGAGATTTGTCTATCATAAACTTCACCTTCCTGTGCGCCCACCTTTGCTAGCGAGTCCGCCTTCTCATTGCCATAGATTAAGCAATGGGACGGGACCCATACAAAGGTAATCTTGAATGATCTTTCGACCAAATTACGCATCTGCTCTCTTATTTTTGTAAGAAAGTAAGATGCGTGCTTAACTGGTTTCATCGACCGGAGTGCCTCGATAGAACTAAGACTATCCGAGAAGATGAAATAATGGTCTACGGGCTGATCGGAAATAATCCCCAAAGCGAAGTTAATTGCTGCCAGCTCAGCAACATAAACCGAACACGGTTCCTGAAGTTTTCGGAAGGTGGTTGAATTTACATTGAAGACACCGAAGCCAGTGGATCCGTTGATGCGAGAACCATCAGTGAAATATCTGTTGTTGCAATTGACATGTTCATATTTTTCAGAAAAAATGGAGGAATAGATATTTGTCGAAGATGATCTGGTATTCCTTGAATAGCGTGTTTCATGGACAGATCGTATTCAATGGAGGAACTGTCGTTGATGAAGTTAGCTCGAGGTAGATTATAACATGGAAGACAAAGATCTGACGATATGTAGTTGAGGTAGACCCTCAGGAATCTTGACTGACGAACCAGGTCAAGCATATTATCGAAGTTTTCTAAGACAAGTGTGTTACTTGTCCCACATTTGATCAGTATTCTAAGTGAGAGTTCCCAGTAACGGTGCTTTAAAGGAGTGACTCCAGCAAGCACCTCCAGGCTCATGTTATGCGTTGAATGCATACAGCCGAGAGCAATACGCAAACAACGATATTGAATACGTTCCAATTTAATTAGGTGGCAATCAGCTGCTGAGAGGAAGCAGAAAGAGCCGTACTCTAAAACAGAGAGAATAGTCGTTCTATAGAGTTTGATGAGGTCTTCCGGGTGAGCACCCCACCACGTTCCGGATATAGAACGTAGAAAATGTATTCTTTTCCGGCATTTATCTATCAAATAATCAATATGGGTTTTCCAGGTACATTTGGAATCAAACCAGACCCCAAGGTATTTAGAAGATAAAGATTGGTTGATGTCATCATTCAACAGCTTTAGTTTCAGTTGAGCTGGGTTCCGCTTTCTAGTAAACACAACCAATTGAGTTTTTTGCGGTGAAAACTCGATCCCTAAATGTCTGGCCCAAACAGTCAGATTATCTAAGGTACTTTGCAATGGTCTTTGCAAGACAGCTGCACATGGACCTCTTAGAGAGACCACGGCATCATCTGCAAGTTGTCTGAGCGTGCATTGTTCTTCCAAACAATTGTCAATATTTTGAACATAGAAATTATAAAGCAAGGGACTTAAACATGATCCTTGGGAAGGCCCATGTAGCTATTTCTGGAAGTTGTCAGGGTGCCGAGAGTAAAATTCATATGTTTAACTGACAACAAATTGTACAAAAAATTATTTAAAATGACTGGTATTCCACTACTGTGCAGGTTTTCCGACAGTACTTCTATGGAAACTGAATCAAAAGCGCCCCTAAAATCCAAGAAAACTGAAGCCAGTTGCTCCTTGTGCGCATAGGCCAGCTGTATATCTGAAGAGAGCAACGCTAGACAATCATTTGTTCCTTTACCTTTTCGAAAACCGAACTGAGTATTTGACAGTAATGCATTTTGCTCGACCCAATGGTCGATTCTTGAAAGGATCATTTTCTCCAATAATTTTCTCATGCATGATAGCATGGCAATCGGTCGGTATGAATTGTGATTAGACGCTGGTTTCCCAGGCTTTTGAATAGCTATTACTTTGACCTGTCGCCATTCTGGGGGAACGATGTTGTACTCCATGAAACAGTTGTACAGGTCAAGTAATCGTCTTTTAGCGATATCAGGGAGGTTTTTCAGAAGGTTGAATTTAATGTTATCGCATCCCGGGGAAGAATTATTCGATGAAAGAAGAGACATAGATAGTTCCAGCATTGAAAATGGCCCACCCAAAGAACCGGGATCAGCTACTGATTCTCGAAATAGCAGTTCTGCTGGTACGGAATCTGGACAGACCTTTTTTGCGAAGTTGAATATCCATCGATTGGAGTATTCTTCACTCTCGTTGGTGGAAATGCGGTTCCGCATGCTGCGGGCCGTTTTCCAAAGTGTTGTCATTGAGGTTTCTCGTGATAGTCCCTCGACAAAACGTCGCCAGTACCTACGTTTTTTAGCCTTGAGAAGATTTTTGAGCTTTCTTTCAAGCCTCAAATACTCTTCGAAAAGCTCGAACCTTCCGTGTTTACGGAAAGCCTTGAAGGCATCAGATTTCTCGGAATACAACTTAGTACATTCATCATCCCATCCAGGGGTGGCTGGTCTTCTTATGACAGATGTACTTGGAACGCGTCGTTTCTGAGCTTCTAGTGCGCTTTTATGAATCAATTCGGTAAGGAATCGATACTCATCCAGTGGAGGAAGAATATCAGTTGATTCAATACGAATTTTACCGCCGATGCAAATTTTTGCCAGTCAATGTTTTTCGTGAGGTCGAAAGGAACATTTACTGGCACTGATCGTTGATAGCCACTTTTGATTGTGGTGACTATCGGCATGTGGTCACTACCATGGGGATCTTGGATTACCTTCCACGTGCAATCTAATGATAGTGAATTAGAGCATAAAGACAGATCTATTCGACTTTCCTGACCTTGAGGTCCTATTCGAGTTACTTCGCCTGTGTTCAAAATATTCAAGTTGAAATCGTCGCACAAATCATAGAAAATAGGCGCTCTATTATCGTCTCTAGTTTCGCCCCATGCAATACCATGTGTATTCATATCCCCAGTATTAAAACTGGGGATGATAAAAGAGAGACTGCGCTCCAAAGATGCCGACGATTAAGTGAGGCATTTGGGGAATATACACTGAAGCTATGCAAAGGTCTTTATTCTTTACATTTACTTGGCAAGCGACGATTTCTAAACCATTAACAGTCGGAATGGGAATTCTGTAGAAAGTGTGACATTTTTGATTCCCAAAAGAACGCCACCATAATGATCATTCCGATCTTGGCGAATAATGTTAAAATCGTGGAAGTTGATTTCATCTTCAGAAGAAAGCCATGTTTCACAGAGTGCAAATATATCGCAATCAGGTTGCGAATTAAAAACTTAAACACGTCCAATTTATGTTTCAGACTATGACAGTTCCACTGCAGAACAGTGATTGTATCTTGTATGGTCGTATTATCCATCGAAAGATACAAGTCCTGCAAGAAGGGCCATGAAACAGTCAATTGCTTCAGATAACTTTCAACTGTTGGAATAAAGAGGTCAATGATTGGCCTCAATGAATTCGGAATATTGAATAAGTTCAAAATACGATCCACAAGGTCCTTAAAGGATATCAATCCTCGCTTGGACGAGATTCTTTTCTTGGAAGTGCGAGTAGCAGTTTTCTGCTCAGAGATATTCCTTGACTGATGTTTCTTTGTAACATCAGTTTTAGGCAATGGCGGGAATGTCTTACTGCAACATGGGTCAAAAGGAGCAGTATAGACAGGCTGCTTCGGAATTTTAAATAATCCCCCATTACCATCAGATTTCGGCAAGCTTCTAGGGATGATTTTTGTTTTCTTACGGCGCAATCCCGGGGAAGACAGTTTCTTCCTCTTTTCGGGTACGTGTACCTCCGCAGAATCATCCATATCGGCTACGTCAGAGTCCGATTCGTCAATGGAAATGACATCATAAAAATCCCTAACTTGAACGGCGGCTGAAACAGCAGCCGTTGCGTTGGCAGTTGCGGATGTGTCTTGCGACTTTACCATTTCCGCATACGACTGCTTGGAGCGCTGTACCAACGAGCGCTTCACTTTTTGGGTGCGCTTTCTGTACACCGGGCATTCTTGCAAACCATGGGAGGATCCAAACCACAATAAGCACATTTTGTTGCTTGTTGTTGGCAGGCCTCCTCCCTATGCTTCTCAAAACATTTGCCACAACGGGGCTTGTTGTCGCAAAACTCGGCAGTGTGCCCCAACTGTTTGCAGTTGGTACAATTAAACACCCTTGGCACAAAAAGCCGCACCGGAAATAACATATTTTCAATATCTACATATTTTGGGAGAATCGAACCGGCGAACGTCACCCGAAGCGAACCAGACTTAGAAAATACTTTTTTACCATCTACCATGGTAGCTGAATGCAACTCCTTGCAATCCAGAATATCCACAGTAGATAGCAGGGCATTCTTTAAACGACCTTTTCCTGCAAGTACATCCTTGCAAGTCAGGCTCGCTGCGTTTATGACACCTTCAATTTCGACCTCTCGCGAGGGCACATAAACTAAATATTCTACATTATACAGTTGGTCTTTTGCGATTGCATTTGCATCCTGATATGTAGGTGCGGTTACACGTAGTTTGTTCCGATTAATCTGATGAAAATCAGTTTTCGGAAAACGACGCGTCAAATCACGCTTGATGCCTAGAAAATCAAGGCTTTTCGCTTTCTGCCGGAAATAAACAACCCAGGGACCAGGTGATGTGGCCTGGTAAAATCGCGATGCGAACAACATTGTCTGTTGAAGGCGAATCGCCTCCACTCGCTTCGTCCATGTATGCGAAAAAAAAACTTAAATAAATTTATTTAAGAAAAAAAAATAATTTTTTGAACCAGGCTAATGCCCACTCTTTCTGCACTGGCCGATTATTTCTGTTCGAGAAAAAGTGAAGCCAACTCCACGCTGTGTGAACAGAAGCGTGGTATGATGTGCGAACAATGAAAAGCGTTTAGGTACTTAGCCTTTTCGTCGTTGCTTCGCTGCTACCTACGACCGTCCTCGTATGATGATGGAAGCCAATCCAAAATATTCACGGCGCTGCACTGATCACCGGTTGGTGATTTACCAAATGCAGCCCGCTTCCCTCTAGCCGGCAGGATTTCACCTTGCGAAACTCGACAAAAAAGACACACCGCGCCGAATAACAAAAGCGCACTTTTCGAGTAATTCGCGTGAAGAGATACAAACTGTAAACTATATGCGTCTGACTCAGTCCAATGCCGCACTGGGAATGTAATTTGTTAATTAAAAATGTGTATTTTTTGTCTTTAAAAAAGCAATACTCGGACGGCTTGTTTTCATAAGAAATTACAGACATGTTTAAATGTAGTCTTCTTCTTCTTCTTCTTCTTATTGGCATTACATCCCACACTGGGACAGAGCCGCCTCGCAGCTTAGTGTTCATTAAGCCCTTCCAAAGTTATTAACTGTAAGGTTTCTAAGCCAGGTTACCATTTTTGCATTCGTATATCATGAGGCTAGCACGATGATACTTTTATGCCCAGGGAAGTTGAGACAATTTCCAATCCGAAAATTGCCTAGACCGGCACCGGGAATCGAACCCAGCCACCCTCAGCATGGTCTTGCTTTGTAGCCGCGCGTCTTACCGCACGGCTAAGGAGTTTAAATGTAGTGCCATTTCTTAATCCGAGGCTTTAAAATCCTTTGTTATTCAATAACATCATTGGCATTAAACTCATCTATCTGTGTGTAATTTAATATTGTGAATAAAAACAATATTAATTGCAGAATTTAAAGGTGGCCCATCTTGCCCCGGCATTTTTTGATTGACAGAAAAATAGACTTCTACTTTAATGACATAAAATGAAATAAAAAGTAGAATTTTTGTTATTTCATACCGCTGGCTTACAGATTATGAGCTATACTTATAGATCCACGTTGAAAAGCTACATTAAAATGTTTTTATTTTGAGGCATTGAGGGTTCGCCTCATCTTGCCCCATCCTACCCTATCCTACACGTTTTCTGTCTTGGCTGTCCGAATTATAAATTTGAGACATCATCTGCGTAATCTTTGCCTATACACAACACTTTTCATTATAGAGTAGTACACTCGAACTTTGGTGCATGGATCAATCCGGTTGGGTCTCCAAAAATTTTGAAAACTTGCGTAGGTAGCTCCAGCCTTTCTGGCCAGCCCTCTATGTCAATCCCAATCTCGCCATCTGATGATATCAGACTGTCAAGGTATTGAAAACCTTCGATCATCCGGCTACTGCAAAATTTGAGGGGCTGTTCCCGTTGCCACTAAACCACCTGGACCTGCTGACGTTGATGGTCAGACCCGCCGCAAAGAAGCATACGGTCAGCTCGTTGAGCCCACTCCGCATAAAAATGCGTCGCAGTACTAATATAATATAGCGTTTCCTCATCATTAGCGGAATCATCGTCTAGATGTTCCACAACAATAAGCTGCCAAAGCAAGGCCCAATGTATGGTACACGGTCAATTGCATCCACCATGATGTTTGATTACGCTGATGGAGATGAAATGCATCCTTGCCATTTCTTCAACTCTCAGACAAAGGTCCGACCTTATCAGAAAAATCCCCCACCTTGAAAGAAGTTATAATGAAATCCCTATTGAATTTTCATTGTACTCAAGTCACCTATCTTGTTGATGAGCATAGATTTGGGGGAAAAACTGACAATGATTTCGTGTGGTATATACAGAATTATATTTTTCTATTTTCACAACAAAATATATATTAAAGAAAATATAATTATTAACGGCTAATTTTGGCTAATCTCAATCTTTTGACCTGACTTAGAAGAAGCGCAAGAAATAAAAAAAAAAATCCAACGCATGCATTTGTAACTAAACTCGCCCTCACAGTCCTAACCAAACCAGTGCGCTGCCATGCAGTCTCTGGTCCACGGGGTCTGGCAGACCCAGCACCACTCAAAGCCGCAGCCAGACCGAGTGCACACCATGTGCATGCAGCCTCCATCGCGTTCGGTGGCCGTTCGACACTGGGGGCAAGGTTTGGTTGTAACTTTGATGGCAATTTTGGAAGCCTCGTCCCACCGAGCTTCGGACGCACGCAGCGGGTCGATGGTGTAGTTCGGTGCGGTGCCCGCACTCGATTGCGGCGTTTCCAGACATTCCCCTATGTGGTACCCTTGCAGGCAGTTGCGACAGAACACGTACTGGAAGCAGTTTGAAGCTTATCAAAACTTGGAAATGGAAATTTAGTTTTTCAAAAACCCACCCCACAACCATTCTGACATTGAACACGTTTGCACTCCGGATCCACAAGAAGACCCATTCCACATCCCGGTTGGGGGCACAGCACCCCTCCGTTTCTCAGGACATACTCCTCGGTTGCAAAACGTTGATAGCGATCATACTGTTCCTTCGACAGTAACTTGAAATGGTGCACATCCTCTATGTAGGAATTCGCGCAGCTCACCGGACATTGCAGTGTGTATCCACCGTTTGGGTGCTCCAGAAATTGGCGCTCCAGCAGCCGGGATGCGCAAAATTGACGGAAGCAGTCGAGACAGGTTACGTGACCAGCCTCACAGGGAAATACCAGCACGGTGTCACTGGAATATGATTTTTGTAATTATTCAAAACATCTTATTCGAGACTCCAGTCTGTACCTTATATCGATGCAAGCTATGCATGGAATATCCTTATGGTTTGTCTTGATCAGATTCAAAGGAGCAGCAAAGTCCTTCTCACCCCCGGAGGAGTGCTCCGAGCACTTGAAATAGAACTCAGTAAACGGTGGATCGCCAAGCTCGTTCTCTACGCAAGGAATTTCGTAGTTCTCACAGTGCCCAGTGATTCGTTTTTTCTTCAGCACGTCATCCCAACAAGCGGGATCACGGTGGACCGTGAAGGCACCACTTTTACAAACACCACAACGTACTCGCAGCTTGCCAGTACAAACCTTCTCACACTGAGAGCAGTACACAAAGAAATGAGCTTTCCTTCGTTCCCGGGAAGGGCTTCCAGGTTTTTCGTTCACTTCCGTCATTTGGAGGTCGGTCAGCGTTTCACATAATGGCTTTGTGGAAACTGGTTCCTCAGGGGTTTCTTCGGAGATGGGTGTTTCTAATAATGTTTTCCCGTTGCTTTTCTTTGGGAATGTTCTCGCTTTGACTGCGTGGATGATTGACTGCTGACCGAGATCACACTCCTAAAAGGACATCGTCAGTGGTGACGCAACATCAAATTCAATATCTGATTCTACTTACGCTTATAGTAATCGTATCGGAGAGTTCCTTCCCGGCGAAGATGATTTTCAGCTCGTCCGGTGCAAGGCCGAGCTGTGGAGCCACAATTTGCTTCACGTCCTTTATATCCATGTGCGGTTCCAGATCCACCGACAAAGTATTGCCGGTATTTGTTTTCACGTAGATGCTCAGGGTGTTCGAGAGCTTCTTCCGTCCGAACGAAAATATTGCCAACATGTTGTAGATTAAATTCTTAAAAAAGTTCACAAAGTCGAACATTTTATTATACGCGAAAGATTGACACGAATATAACCCATTCCACGGTTGGAAAGGTTTTTTCTTTTCTTTCTGCTGATTTTGCCAAAATCTTGTACAAAATAAAAAATACGCAGCTCTTTAAACCCGAGACGAGATGTAAAACAGCTGATTGGTAAATAAAAATAAACATTGACGTTTCATCGCACAAGATCGCACACACAGTAAAAAAATGCGAGTGATGTGTCAATAGGGTGGTGCTTTTCCAATGGATTTCTAGCTGGATGAAAAAGTTAATTTCTTCTGAACTTTTTTCATATTGTACACTGCCGGAAAAAACCTTCCGAAAGAAAAGAGAAAAGAAAATCAATTGAAAATCATAAGGTTGCCTTATGGAACAGAATGAACCTTGGATGAATTTTGCCCATAATGAGACATATGTTCCTCATAAAGTTTGCCTTAAAATTTTCATTGATTGACCTTATGAAATTTCATAAGGCAGTGTTATGAAGTGCTTATATAGATGATTTACAAAGGCTACAAAGCAAGATCATGCTGAGGGTGGCTGGGTTCGTTTCCCGGTCCGATCTAGGAAATTTTCGGGTTGGAAATTGTCTCGACTTCCCTGGGCATACGTAGCTACAAATGCTTCAGAAAATTCAGGTGAAACTTACGTGTCCGGTGAATTCTATCCAAAACTCAGGTAGAACTTACCTGATTTTCACGTAGAATGAAATTTGTATCGGAAAATCAGGTAAAAGTTACGTGAATTTCAGGTGGAAAAAAATCTACGTATTTTTTCAGGTGGAAAGAACGTGCAGATTGTTTTGGGTGTGTGTAAACTTTTGAATTGATATAAGGCATTCCATAAGACAGCTGCGATCAGCTGACGATTTTTGTTTACCTTGATTTTTTGACAGATTCTGACCGGACTGACAGAACAATCCAAAGGAAATTGTTAAGCGCGGTTTCCACCAGAAGTAAGTTGCCTTCAACTGCATTCACACTTTATTTTGATTACGATTGTCAGTCCCATCGCTAAATGTCCTCATGGATAGCCTAATAGAAAAGGTTTACTTCATCGCGTTGAAGTCACTTGTATGTTTACATGATTGCATGTTCATGTAAGTAAAATATCAAGTTATTACGATATCTAAATGTACCCATGAGTGTTTCTCAGGCAAAAATGAGCCTCCCAGAGGAAATCATAGGTAGGGATTTTAAAAACTATTCAGCAGCATAGGGGCCGTCCAGAAACCACGTGGTCATATAGGGGGGAGGGGGGTGTTTTTGGAGAATGACCACGATAAGCAAGATGGGGGGAGGGGGTGTTACTCTCGAACCACGTGGTTTTTTTACACGAAAAATTTTTGGTGAATAACAACAGCTGTGTAAAAAATACAAATCATTAAAATTAAATTTAATCATTAAACGCAAAGCGCATCTTAAGGTAGCCTCACACCTCGGGAATTTGGTCCGCGGATTTTTTCCCCATGTATTTTTACATATGCGATGTTTTCTAGATTTGGGTACGGAAAATCAAAATCCCAATTCCATTTAAAATGCACGGGGTCCAAAATCCGGCTGAAAATTTTCCCGAGGTGTAAGGCAGCCTTTAGGGCCGATGCCCACGTAGCGTTTTTTCAACTCAGCGATAAAAAGACGTAGGTGTGCATCGAGAAAAACCGGTAACGCAGCGTCGGTCGTAACGCCGATGCATATTTGCGTTATTTGACCAGCTTAGCCTTAGATCCTTTTTCTATAAAAAAAAATAAACGAAAAAATAGGTTGCGATTCAGTCTCAATTTCCACAAAAAAAATGGAAAGGAAAAATGGAAAAATATTTTTAAAAAATTCCGCCGCAGATGGTTTTTGGCATCACGCCGCCGACACTTTTGCATCAGCGTACTGCAGCTACAATTTTGAAAAATGTTCATTTTTTTACAATGATTCAAGAAAAAAAACTTCAAAAGAATTTCTTGTGGATATTCAGGAAAAATCCAGTAAAGAAATTTCCTGTAAAAACTTTGACATTACTTCATACAATCCTGATAAAGTGCTGGCATTCAGAATGATTTTTGAACAATTCTCTCTGAAAAATTTTGCTTGGAAATTTTGCTACAAATTGTTAATGAAAAAAAAAAAACAAAACATCTCCAGTGTAAATTCCGAAAAATTTTCCTTAAAACTCCGAAAAAAATTCCATGTGAATTCTGTCTGAAAATTCAAAACAGTCCCGTGGGAAATACATATAATTTTCGGTGGAAAAAAAATGTTCATATTTTCATATTTTGTTTACATTCTAATGAATTTCTTCGACAAGTTCTTTCGAATCTTCCAGGTTCGAATCGAAACCAAAATTTTTTCTTCATTTCCAAAATAAGTTTTTCGAACATTTTAAGGAGTGCACTTTAAAATGTTCAGTCTCCAGTTGAACCGTTTGTTTGAGAAACTGCATATGTAACATTTTTGGCCAAAATGAGATTTTTATATAATCTGAATCCTCGTTCAAAAATACGTATTCTGGCAAAAAATACGAAAAGAAAATTTGTTCAGGAATGTATGATTAAATCATTTTTTTTCGTTTGTTTGAGAAACTACATATATCCAAGCACTTTGAAGAGCAATTGTGAAGTACTGCTTATAGTTTTAGCACTGGAAGTGCCACAAGGTGTTGAGTTTTGCCAAAAACAATTGATCTGTATCGAAGAAATCGAAAGGTTCGGTGCCAATTTGTTCAAAAACAGTTTTTTGTTATTTTCTCGAAATTGTGTAAAATGGACTTATGCAGTTTCTCAAACAAATGATTCAAATAATAATTGAAGTCAAATTAACCCAATGGACCTACTGGGATATTATATCATACATCATTCATAAGTTAGTTAATTGGATAAATCGAATGATCCAAACTCCAAAATTATAATTGGTCTATAATACATTCATTCCTCTATGAGTCACTTATGAAAGGACCACTGACTGAAGCATATTCGAGATGTGGAATAGAAGTTCCTTGGAAAATTATTCGAAAGAACCATCTGAGTGACCGAGAAAATATTTTTAGTATGACATCATTGGCTTCCACGATATCAAAATAAAATTTCAAGCTCTGGATTGAAAATCTGTTTAATAGAGGAAAAATAGAAATTTTTTATTAAATAAATATAGAATTACTACAAATAATGCAAAATTTCCATAAACAGTTGAAAATTTTCCACAAAACAATAATAAATTAGCAATTGTAAAAGCAAAAATTGCAATTATGAAATAAGAATTTTCCATAAAGAAAACAAAATGTTCCACGAAAAAAATACAAAATTTTCATGAATAAATCAATATTAGCAATAAACAATTACAAAATTTTTATTTTGTGGAAAATTTTGTAATTATTTATTTCTAATATTGATTTATTTATGGAATGTTTGTATTTTTTCCGTGAAAAATTTGGATTTCTTTATGAAAAATTCTTCTTTCATATTTGCAATTTATGGTTTTAAAAGTGTTAATTTAATTTTGTTTTGTGGAAAGTTCTTAATTCTCGCGTGATTTTTGAAAACGTCGTAAGTCCAAAAGAGAGGCTCTCTTTGTTTACTTTCGCTTTCGATTATTACAAAGCCATACTAACATTTACGTTGGATTTTCTAGCACCGATCTGAAGAAAATAGCTTTGTCTAGTGTGCTGAGGTGAAAATATTGCAACAAGTTTAAAACTAGCCTAGATATTAGCAAAAGAGAGCGTAATGAAAGAGAATCTCTCATTTGGACTTACGACGTTTTCAAAAATCACGCGAGAATTATGGAAATTTTGCATTGTTTGTTGAAAATTTAATGGCAAGATCGAGTGAAAACCCTAAATATGTACGTTAAATCCTTTTGGGTTAATTAACAGAATATAACAATAAATTCTAGAATACCAAAAGGAACCCAAAGATATTAAAGACTGTAGATTTAAAATGAAAACTTGCATATTAAACCAAAACTGTATAATTCAGGCAAAGGAATATAAAGGATATTGTGTTACGGTTCTGATTAGAATCATAAAAACTTGGCATAATGAAGAGAGTTTTGAGATTCTGAATAAAACTTGTTTGCGCTGCGAAAAACCTATTAATATTGGATGGTAAATTAATTTGATGATTCTGAAAACAATACTGAAATTTCTACAGGAATGCTACTCAAAAGAAACAACAGTATGCGGTTTTATTTGCATCTCTAAGATTACATATTAACTTTGTGATTCTCTGATAAACTTTTTGTTGTAAGAGTTCAGTTCAGATGCTTTGCTGAGGTTAATATCTGAAGAATTTCCAGTCCCTCCAGAGCTACGGAAGGTCCCAAATACTCTTAGGAATGTATAGCGATATTCAGTGATGAACTTTATAATTTATAATTTTTCTCGAAATGTTTATAACATATACGAGTCCACATTTTTTTGTATCCTTTTGTATCCACGAAGGTGTGCGAGTTCTAGATATCCTACTACCCGATACACATTACAACATGATAGCATCATTAAAATTTTCGAATTCATGAAAATTAATAATTTCCATGCTGGGTTTAGTTTGATTTTGAATCAGTTGAAATTGTCCATCTTCATATGTTTTAGTTACATATGTTTTTTTGCCTTTCTCGTATACTAAGTATACGGTAAAGGCTATATGATCGCTCCAAAAACAAACTTTTTATAGAAGGCCTGGAGACCCATAGTATTATATACCAATCGACTCAGTTCGACGAATTGAGGTAATGTCTGTGTGTGTGTGTGTGTGTGTGTGTGTGTGTGTGTGTGTGTGTGTGTGTGTGTGTGTGTGTATGTGTGTGTGTGTGTGTGCGCACGAAACGACGCAGAAAATGTCACTCATTTTTCGGGCACTTATCCTCAACCGATTTGCTCGCAACAAGTTGCATTCGACGCAAAATCCTGTCCCATTGTTTCCTATTTGAAATTGGCCAGATCGGACTATGGGATCGAAAGTTATGGCCAAAATACAAATTCGTACGAAAAAATCGCGTAAGAAATGTCACTCATTTTTCGGGCACTTATCCTCAACCGATTTGCTCGCAACAAGTTGCATTCGACTCAGAATCCTGTTCCATTGTTTCCTATTTGAAATTGGCCAGATCGGACTATGGGATCGAAAGTTATGGCCAAAATACAAATTCGTACGAAAAAATCGCGTAAAAAATGTCACTCATTTTTCGGGCACTTATCTTCAACCGATTTGCTCGCAACAAGTTGCATTCGACGCAGAATCCTGTCTCATTGTTTCCTATGTGAAATTGGCCAGATCGGACTATGGGATCGAAAGTTATGGCCAAAATACAAATTCGTACGAAAAAATCGCGTAAAAAATGTCACTCATTTTTCGGGCACTTATCCTCAACCGATTTGCTCGCAACAAGTTGCATTCGACTCAGAATCCTGTTCCATTGTTTCCTATTTGAAATTGGCCAGATCGGACTATGGGATCGAAAGTTATGGCCAAAATACAAATTCGTACGAAAAAATCGCGTAAAAATGTCAGTCATTTATCGGGCACTTATCCTCAACCGATTTGCTCGCAACAAGTTGCATTCGACGCAGAATCCTGTCCCATTGTTTCCTATTTGAAATTGGCCAGATCGGACTATGGGATCGAAAGTTATGGCCAAAATACAAATTCGTACGAAAAAATCGCGAAAAAAATGTCACTCATTTTTCGGGCACTTATCTTCAACCGATTTGCTCGCAACAAGTTGCATTCGACGCAGAATCCTGTCTCATTGTTTCCTATGTGAAATTGGCCAGATCGGACTATGGGATCGAAAGTTATGGCCAAAATACAAATTCGTACGAAAAAATCGCGTAAAAAATGTCACTCATTTTTCGGGCACTTATCTTCAACCGATATGCTCGCAACAAATTGCATTCGACTCAGAATCCTGTTCCATTTTTTCCTATTTGCCTATTTCCTATTTCCTATCAGATCGGACTATGAGATCGAAAGTTATGGCCAAAATACAAATTCGTACGAAAAAACCGCGTAAAAAATGTCACTCATTTTTCGGGCACTTATCCTCAACCGATTTGCTCGCAACAAGTTGCATTCGACGCTGAATCCTGTCCCATTGTTTCCTATTTGAAATTGGCCAGATCGGACTATGGGATCGAAAGTTATGGCCAAAATACAAATTCGTACGAAAAAATCGCGTAAAAAATGTCACTCATTTGTCAGCACTTATCCTCAACCGATTTGCTCGCAACAAGTTGCATTCGACGCCATTCCCATTGTTTCCTATTTGAAATTGGCCAGATCGGACTATGGGATCGAAAGTTATGGCCAAAATACAAATTCGTACGAAAAAGCCGCGTAAAAGATGTGACTCATTTGTCGGGCACTTATCCTCAACCGATTTGCTCGCAACAAGTTGCATTCGACGCTGAATCCTGTCCCATTGTTTCCTATTTGAAATTGGCCAGATCGGACTATGGGATCGAAAGTTATGGCCAAAATACAAATTCGTACGAAAAAATCGCGTAAAAAATGTCACTCATTTTTCGGGCACTTATCCTCAACCGATTTGCTTATCGACGCAGAATCCTGTTCCATTGTTTCCTATTTGAAATTGGCCAGATCGGACTATGGGATCGAAAGTTATGGCCAAAATACAAATTCGTACGAAAAATCGCGTAAAAAATGTCACTCATTTTTCGGGCACTTATCTTCAACCGATTTGCTCGCAACAAATTGCATTCGACTCAGAATCCTGTTCCATTTTTTCCTATTTGCCTATTTCCTATCAGATCGGACTATGAGATCGAAAGTTATGGCCAAAATACAAATTCGTACAAAAAAATCGCGTAAAAAATGTCACTCATTTTTCGGGGACTTATCCTAAACCGATTTGCTCGCAACAAGTTGCATTCGACGCTGAATCATGTCCCATTGTTTCCTGTTTAAAATTGGCCAGATCGAACTATGGGCTCGAAAGTTATGGCCAAAATACAAATTCGTATGAAAAATCGCGTAAAAAATGTCACTCATTTTTCGGGCACTTATCCTTAACCAATTTGCTCACAACAAGTTGCATTCGACGTAGAATCCTGTCCCGTTGTTTCGTATTGAAAATTGGCCCAATCGGACTATGGGCTTTGGAATTATGGACAAAATATATTTTTTATAAGAAAAATTCTCACTCACTTCTTAGGCACTTACTCTTAGCTGATTTACTCGCAACAAATTTCATTCTACGTAGAATCTTGCCCAATTATTTCGATTTGAAAATTGGCCCAATCGGACTATGGGTTTCGAAGTTAAGGCCAAAATTCATTTTTTACATAAGAAACACGTACAAAATTCTCACTCATTTTTCAGGCACTTATCTTCAACGGATTTTCTCGTAATAAGTTGCATTCAACGCGGAATCTTGTCCTATTGTTTCGTTTTGAAAATGGCGGAATCGGACTATGGGGTTCGGAGTTATGGCCAAAACATATTTTTTATAAGAAAAATTCTCACTCATTTTAGTCACATATGTACTCTCAGCCGATTTGCTCGCAAGAAGTTGCATTCGATGCAGAATCTGGTCCCATTGTTTCCTGTTGAAAATTGGCCGGATCGGACTATAGGCTCAGAAGTTATGGTCAAAATACTTTTTTTTCACCAAAAGTGCGTAGAAATTACTCACTCGAAAGAAGCGAGAAAGGCACCATCACCGCTAGGTGGATTAATCTGGGTTTTTTATTTTTGTACTTGAAAAAAAAAAAAAAACAACGTAGTCTTAGGGAGGGGAGGGGGTTCTGCTAAATGACCACGACAAGCCACATGGGGGGAGGGGGGGTGGAAATCTTTAAAAATATGACCACGTGGTTCCTGGATGGTCCCCATCTTCCGTCGTCTGTAACCATTAGTGAATGAGTTCGTGGGAAGTTATCAAGCCGGCTTCGTTGACGGCCGCTCGACAACGACAAATCCTTCAAAAATGCCGTGAATACCAGGTCCCAACGCACCATCAGTTCGTTGATTTCAAGGTTGCATACGACAGTATAGCTATGGAAAATTATGGACGAGAACAGCTTCCCTGGGAAGCTTCCCAAGTAACCAAAAGTTCCTTTAAGAGTACAGCTTCAGCTTCTCCGAGCTGCTTAAGCGAAAAACGTACATTTGCAAAGGTGGCAGAACTGTACACCCGCCTGAAACGTGAAGCAACAAAAGTTGGACTGATGGTGAATGCGTCAAAGACAAAGTACATGCTTGTGGGCGGAACCGAGCACGACAGGGCCCGCCTGGGAAGCAGTGTTACGATAGACGGGGATACCTTCGAGGTGGTCGAGGAATTCGTCTACCTCGGATCCTTGCTAACGGCTGATAACAATGTTAGTCGTGAAATACGAAGGCGCATCATCTGTGGAAGTCGGGCCTACTACGGGCTCCAGAAGAAACTGCGGTCAAAAAAGATTCGCCACCACACCAAATGTGTCATGTACGGCAGGTACGAAACGGCGTGGAACGCAGCGAGCGAGATGGACAGACCAGGTGCAAAACGATTTGGCGAGCGTGGGGCGTTTTCGAGGATGGAGAGATGCGGCCACGAACCGTGTATTGTGGCGTCAAATTGTTGATTCAGTGTTATCTGTTTAGATGTAGACTAAATAAATGAAATGAATCACGGCGCTGTAATGATTACAGGTTGGTAATTTACCAATTACAGCCCGCTTCCTTCTGGTCGCCAGGAATTAACCTTGAGAAACTTCGGTGCCGTTTATTTGGCAAAGTATACTTAAGTATAAACTTAAAAAAGCACTTGTCATAAGACGAGTTTGTACAATCCCATTGAATTCCACCACTTAATTGTATCTTGACAGATACGTATTTCGACCTCAACAGTGAGGCCGTCTTCAGTGTCTCGTACTTGACTCGACTTAGTCGACTTCAATTATCGACTTAGTCGAGTCAAGTACGAGACACTGAAGACGACCTTACTGTTGAGGTCGCAATACGTATCTGTCTAGATAAAATTAAGTGGTAGAATTCAATGGGATTGTACAAACTCGTCTTATGACAAGTGAAGACATTCCACTAAAAAGCTCAAAATAATTTTGACTTTATTTATTTATTTATTTATTTATTTATCTTCATCTTCAGTGTTAACTGTACAGACTGGTTTAAAACTTATATGCTAACTTAAAATTTGCCTTAATCTAGTTTTGAATATCGTTCTGCTACAATTAAAATCGAACCAATCAATGTCGTTGAGGAGGTTGAAGCAACGTTCCAGCGGGTGGTTTTGCCCAAACAGTGTGGAGTGTCGGACAGACTGGAAGAGCTGACGTTGGCGGGAGCGACGGGCTGGGACATGAAAGTTAACTTGCTGCAAGAGCTCAGGGCAGTCCATGTGGTTGTTTATAATGTCAAATGCACATCAAATTTGGTGATTTCAATTATCGCCACTGGCGAAATTCCTTTCACAGTTCTGAAATTTAAACCTGAGTTAATTTTTGCCACCATCAACAGCATCGGTTGTGTTCTTTTTATTTTTACTTGGATTCGTCAGATTTTCTGAACGCGCAATACGTGTTGCCTAAGCTCAGGGCGTTAGTGAATTGAATATCCGTTCAAACCACCATTCCAAGAGGACAAGCAAGGGGTGGCAAAAACTAGATCATGGGGGTGGCGAAAATTAAAAATGTGTGGCGAAAATTGAATCAAAATACTTGCTAATTAAACGGTATATTTATATGAATTAACAATAATTTATCGTCATTATTAAATCAGATTTGCTAGAGAAGAACCAGTTTTACATGATAATACCGAAACCTCCCAAATGATTAGAATTTTTTGCCTTTTGCGTCAATTTTAGAGATAAACGTACGTTTAGGGTGGCGAAATAGAGTGCTTCTACTCTAATAACATCAGATCTCGACGTTTCATGCATTTTAAAGTAATTTGACATCAAAAGCAAAAATTCGATTTTAGACTTTTCCTTCGGTAACAAACACCCCCCCCCCCCCGGGAAAAAAATTCATGGGTAAAAATTTCAAAACTTTGATGAATTTTAGGCACCCCTAAATCATGTCCGATTGAGTTCAAATTTTGCATGGGGTCATATTTTGGGGTAATGAAACTTGTGAGGAATGTCGTTTTTTGAAATTAGGAAATGTCATTTTCATTGGCACCCTAAATTGTAAATTACGAAGAATATCCAGAATACGGCAATGATCCATACGAACCGTATTCAGAGATGCATCTGAACACGAGAACGCGTGTTCGTGTTCAAAACGTTCTGAACACTGCACACTGTTCAAGAGCACTAACCTAACTGTAAGAACATGATTTCTTAGTTGTTAATGTTAGTCGTGTTTGAGGTTGCTATAATAATAAACTGTCAAAATATAGACTGTCAGAATTGAAGGGCTACCAACTATTATAATCATATGTAAACAGATGCATGTATTGTTCACGATTGGTTAAATAGGCCTGCAATAAAGTGTCGAGGTCTCTCTCGGTTGTCGGAAGTAATCTGCAACATCTTATCTATTCCTTAGAAGAAAACTAAACTTTAAAGTGACGACGAGGAAAAATTTAAGTTGAAACGCGTGTGAAGTGTAGTGAGATTTATGCATTGGTGTTGAAATTCGGTTTTATAAAGTTTTGCGGGCGTCCCGCTGGTGGTTCGATTGCTCAGGTTTAACCGAGAAGGGATTGTAGGGAAGAATCCCCAGGCAAGTGGAGGTAAGGCGGCTTAGAAGCCCTATTGTTGGTATACGGTTCTAGAGGTCGAAAGGTCATCGGCAAGGATTTGCATGGCTATTGATTTTCACATGGCATTGAACTAGAGGAAAAAAGAAAGCGCATTGTCCGACAATTGCACTGAAGTTTAAGTGTGGTTATCTTGTTCTTTGTATAGGCCGATCTTGAGCGACGCCATTTCGCACCATCTTGCAGTACATTGTGCATTGTTGAATCGGTGATTCTGTATCTGCAATCCGGTGGTGCTACTACTGTACAATACGTGAAATTGTTAGGAGAAGCTTGTGATTTTGGTGCTTTCCGAGATTCAGCCATTAGAGACCAACTCATCTATGGTGTTTTCGATAAGGATCTCCAAACAAGACTATTGAACGAAGAAGATTTAACTTTAAAGTCGGCAGAGCGTATAATTAAGAATAAGGAAATGGCGGTTAATAACAGACAAATTCTAAATCCAGATGTGAATATCAATTCAGTGAGATATCGGCTTGGGCGTCGTGAATCTCGGTATGAAATGCATGACGAGAGAAAACGAGATAGGTCAAGAAGCAGGAATCGAGATAATGGAGTCAATCGTTTTCGTGATAGATCAGATTCTCGGAATAATAGATACAGTAGCAGGGGGAGGTACGCTAATTTCACATGTCATTATTGCAAGACAAAGGGTCATATTCAACGTTTTTGTTACAAATGGAAAAATAGCAACAAAGGAGCGGTGAAGTTTGTAGAAGAAGTAGACAAAGAAGATCCACATGATTACTTCAAGCGATTGCAAATTGATTATGACAGCGACAATGATACAGGTGACTATCCTTGTCTCATGATTAAAATGATTAATAATATAAGCGAACCTTGCCTCCTCGATGTCCTAGTCGAAGAAAAAGTTTTGAAAATGGAAATTGATAGTGGTTCGGCGGTCTCAGTGATAAGTGATTTCGATTTTGCAAGGATTTTTGGAAATACTCCTATGAAAAACAGCAAACGTCGGCTTGTGGTAATCAATGGATCTAATTTGGAAGTTTCTGGAGTAGCCACCGTTTCAGTCTCATTGAATAACAAGAGATGTCAATTAGAACTTGTGATACTAAAAACCAATCACAAATTCACACCGTTACTAGGTAGAGACTGGTTAGATGTTTTCTGTACAGGTTGGAGAAATCAATTTTCGAATGTTTTTTCTATTAGCAAACAAAACGTCTTGAATGAAAACGCTTATTTCATTGAAGAGATTCAGTCCAAGTATTTGAATGTTTTTAATCAGGACTTTTCCAAGCCAATTGTTGGATACGAGGCTGATGTAGTTCTTCGAGAAAACCGGCCAATTTTTAAAAGAGCGTATGACGTGCCTTATAGAGTTCGTGAGAAGGTGATTGAACATTTGGACACTCTAGAAAAGATGGTATCATCACTCCACTTAAAACTAGTTTGTGGGCATCACCAGTTGTTGTGGTGATGAAAAAGGACAATCGTATTAGATTAGTAATTTATTGCAAAGTTTCTATCAATAAGGTATTGATTCCTAATGTTTATCCGCTACCCACAGCACAAGACTTATTCGCTTCTTTAGCTAACTGTAAAGTTTTTTGTTCACTAGATTTGGCTACCGCTTACACACAGCTTAATTTATCGCAGGCATCTAGACAAATTGTTGTTATTAATACGCTGAAGGGACTTTTTGCTTACAATAGATTACCTCAAGGTGCGTCGTCGAGCGCAGCCATTTTCCAACAAGTAATGGAAACAATTTTGAAGGATCTAGAATTTGTATTTGTGTATCTTGACGATGTCCTAATAGCAGGAAGAAATTTTGAGGAGTGTCGAAAGAATCTTTTGCTTGTTTTGGAAAGATTGAATGAAGCCAATGTTAAAGTTAACTTCAAAAAGTGTACATTTTTTACTAACAAACTTCCATATTTGGGGCATATTATTTCGGAGAATGGTATTCTACCAAATCCAGATAAAGTTGCTACGATACAAAAAGCTAAAATTCCAAAAACGATCACTGAGCTAAAAGCCTTCTTAGGGCTTATCAACTATTATGGTAGATTTTTGCCGAATCTCTCTTCCACGCTCCATCCTTTGTATCAATTGCTTAAGAAGCATAACAGGTTTTTGTGGGATTTAAACTGTGACAATGCCTTTGAGAAAGCTAAAAACCAACTATTGAATGCAGATATCCTTGAATTGTATGACCCTAAAAAACCAATAGTAATAAGTGCTGATGCGTCTTCATATGGTTTAGGTGGAGTTATATCTCACATTATAAATGGAGTAGAGAAGCCTATATCGTTTACTTCCTTTTCTTTAAATTCTGCGCAAAAAACCTATCCGATACTTCATCTGGAAGCTCTGGCCATAGTTTCAACAGTGAAAAAGTTTCACAAATTTCTGTACGGCCAGAAATTTATTATTTTCACAGACCACAAACCACTTTTAGGCATTTTAGGTAAAGCTGGAAAAAATACAATTTTTGTGACCAGATTACAACGTTATGTAATGGAATTATCCATATATGAATATGAAATTTGTTATAGACCTTCTACCAAATTGTGCAACGCTGATTTTTGTTCTAGGTTTCCGTTACAAGATGAGGTTCCTGCGAAGTGTGATCCTTTATATGTTAAAAGTTTGAATCTTTCCGACGAAATGCCTTTAGATTTCAAAGTGGTAGCTAGAGAAACGAAACTGGATACTTTTTTGCAGCAAATAATGACCTTTTTGATTGATGGTTGGCCAGATAGAATTGAAAAACAATTCAAGGATGTATATTCTCTTCATCAGGATTTTGAGATTACTGATGGTTGTTTACTTTTTCAAGATAGAGTAGTGATTCCAAGTTCTCTGCAGCAAAAAATTCTAAATCTTCTTCATGCCAATCATGTTGGCACAATCAAAATGAAGCAAGCAGCCAGAAAAAGTGTGTTTTGGTTTGGTATAAATCATGATATTACAGATTACGCGAAAAGTTGTGAAACATGTTTGAAAATGAACATAGCTCAAGGAAAGAATCTCACTTACAAATGGATCCCAACGAACAGACCGTTTAGTAGAGTCCATGCTGACTTCTTACAACTTCAAAGAGAAACATTTTTGATAATAGTAGACAGCTTTTCCAAGTGGCTTGAGTTAGCCTGGATGAAAACTGGGACAGAGTCCGATAAGGTAATAGCTCAATTTTCCAATTTTTTCTCTAGATTTGGACTGCCTGACGTCGTGGTTACTGATAACGGTCCACCATATAATTCAAGAAATTTTAACCTATTTTTAGAAAGACAAGGTATACATGTATTGAAAAGTCCTATTTATCATCCCCAAAGCAATGGACAGGCTGAACGCCTTGTAAGAGTTGTCAAAGATGTGCTTAAGAAATTTCTTTTAGATCCAAAGTTTAAACACTCAACGATACAAGAAAAACTAGACTATTTTCTCTTCAATTACCGCAATACATGTTCTGCTACGACAGGGGATACTCCAGCAGATAGAGTCTTAAGTTATAAGCCAAAGGTCTTAATTGATTTAGTAAATCCACACAAAAACTACACAAAGCAGATTGATTGGAAGCAGTATAATATGCCTGATCAAAATTATTGTTCAGATTCACATAAAGCTAAAGTTTTGGATCCTATGGATAAACTGACAAGGGGAGACAAGGTTTATTATAGGAACAATAAGTCTAATGATATACAACGATGGATTTTGGCAACCTTTATTAAAAAAGTTTCTCAAAATACATTTCAGATCGCAATAGCGTCCAATGTGATCTCGGCTCACAGGGGGCAGATCAAAATGCTTAATAAGCCCGAACCAAGGCGCAATGTGGCGCTTCGGAGTGTAGCAGGAGTTTCGCGGAGGACAACGAAGAGGCGCATTGAGAGTTCGGATGAAGATGATCCAATTTCAAGTACTTCCATTCTACGAGTTCCAGTTCCTCCTCCAGCTAGAAACGAATTACACCCTGAGGCACTGCAATCTACAAGTACGCCAAATGTTGTTGAGTATGTTCCCCCTATCTGTCAGGAGGTCATAGAGCTACGGCGCTCAAGAAGAGGTAAGAAAAAGAAGATCGATACAGATTATGTATAAAGTAAATAAAAAAAGGATCGAATTTAAAGTATAAAGAAGTAAAGTTTAATGAATTTTTTTTTGAATTAGAATTCCGTTTTATTTTGTGATTCGTGAATTTCAACATAAGGAAGGAGGAATTGTAAGAACATGATTTCTTAGTTGTTAATGTTAGTCGTGTTTGAGGTTGCTATAATAATAAACTGTCAAAATATAGACTGTCAGAATTGAAGGGCTACCAACTATTATAATCATATGTAAACAGATGCATGTATTGTTCACGATTGGTTAAATAGGCCTGCAATAAAGTGTCGAGGTCTCTCTCGGTTGTCGGAAGTAATCTGCAACATCTTATCTATTCCTTAGAAGAAAACTAAACTTTAAACTAACTTAGCAACTTGTATCCTAGGAAAACAAATTCAAGCGACGGCATTCTAGACATTTTTCGGCTAGTAATAAAACACGTGGGCATCTAACGGATAGAAATCAAGCATGCTCGGTCCGTATTACAATGAAGAACAGGAACGCCCGGGCGAGAATGATGTAGCAGAGGAACAACAACCATGTACTTCTACTCAAGCCAATTTTTTAAGGTAGGACTTACGTCTTTCTTTACTATACTGGGTGTCATTTAGATTTTTGGAAATCGAGAGCGTTACGCTGGAAGGGAAGATTTCAAACGATACTAGCGCCTTTATCTTTCGATGGATTTTTAATATTTATATATCAATCGACTCGGACACTCTCCAGCAATTTGCCTATTTCATTGAAACTTAAGATTCTTAACGATAGACTATTGAAAATTTCAATTCTTGTCAAAGCCAGCAAAATTTCATATGTAATCAATCCCGTGCATTCCTAACACGGACATCAGAATGCGGTATCTCACGGGCCTTCGGGTCTAGCGGAAGATTTTCTTCGTGTATAAAAGAAGCAGTGCCTGCCGTGTACGAGCCGTTAATATTTGTGACTGCAACGCGTACTGACGTGCTTTTTGCTCGCGCATTGTTCGTTTCGTTCGTTCGTTCGCTGTGTTTGTTTACCTACACAGCATGCAGTCGCCAGCGGTAGAACCGTAGAACTGCATGAAAGAAGTGGGCGCATTTTTTTTTTTGACGTAAACTACGTCTAAGGGGAAGACTCGGATACAGGGTGACAAATGAAAATTTCCAAATCCGAGACCGTCACGAAATCATGTAAGATTTTGAACGTTAATAGCGCATTCATCTTTCGATGGATTTTTGAGATTTATATATCAATCGACTCGGAAACTCTCCACCAATTTTCCAGTTATATTGAAACATTTGATTATCATCGTTAAAGTAGGGTATTGGACCATTTTAGCAGCACCTCTTTTTCCCGTTCGCAACGTGAGTCTCATTCGGCCGTCAGTGTAGTTGGTTTTTGGGCTCTTCTTTTTGTGCGGTGCTTCGCACCAGTTTGCCACAAAAAGTAGGGCCAGAGCAGTGACCGCAGTCGGTGATATACATACAAGCGCATGTTTGTGCAAGGATAGGATGATCGATTGTTAGCAACGGCAATGCAATGTCATAATGCGATAATCGCAATGCAAATGAACAAACATGTTCGATTCAAAGATAACTTAGGAAAATGGTAAGCCATTTTATGATAAACTGCAAATTGTTAATTACATTTTTATTATTAAATATGCGCCAAAATCAAAAGAACTCAATTTTAATTCAGGAAGTTTGAATGCACTTCAGATACTCTGTGGGTACAATCATGCGGGGCTTATTGTAAACGGCTATAGTTTCGGAACGCATACTTTATTGAAACGGGCTATAGGTTGCAATAGAACTATTACTTTCTAGCTCCCGGATCTAAGATTGCACGTTGCACGATGGTTGCACGAATATGTTATCCATAATGCCACTGCCAGATAGTGGGAGTTAGATTGTAATAAAATAGCACAAATACCCTATTCCCGTCCGCAGCGTTTACTACTCTGACGCATCTCAACCGAATGGCTTGGTTTTTGGTACCGTTCTGACTCAAATCCCGAATATGACTCATATTCCGAACACTGGCGTTTTAGCGCCCTAAAACTAAAACTGTCATTGGTTTTCCGCACTGAGGATCAAGATAACAAACGAATTCAAACTCCTGTGGAGAAAATTACACGAATAAAGTTAAAATGGGCATTTAAAAGCATAAGTTCGGAATATGAGTCATGTTCGGAATTTGAGTCAAAACGGTACATAGCTAGTATTTGTTGATTTCTAGTTGGCGCAACCGGGTTTTATCGACTCGCGCTTCTTTGTCGGACTCAACAATACGACTATCCCTTCTCTGCCAACTATTCCTCGTCACTCCAAATAACAGAAGGCGGAGATTCTGCCAAAGGTCCAAGGCTCGTATTCTTCCACCAGTGATGACTCGATGCTCTGACTACCATTGGACAGAGGCACCTGTTTGTCCGTAGCCAGAGCAGAGATTCTTTGCAAGGTCCAGGGCCGATGCGTATCGTCTCGCATCTGTCGTAAAATCGCTGAATCGTGGTATACGCACTCACCAGTATTCACCCCCAGCAACAAACATATTGCACATCGATCACAGTAACTTATATGTGCCCGAATTCTCTCACATTAAGGTTACTGCAACAAGATTGGCTCAACGTGTGCTGCTTGGGATATCATAACCATGTAACACTAGTGAGTTATTTTTATTTCAGAATAGTATTATTTAATAATCTTACTCCCATATTTCCACATATATATTACTACAAATAAACTAGAATAGTGGTCGAAAATTTGGAATGAAACTAAATCCCTACTCATTTTACTCTAAGTCGAATGCAACAGTTGGAATTGCGAAAAGCATTATTACCACTTGGGGTTTTAAAGTTAAAATTTTAAGTTATCGTACCGTCGTCGGGTAGACAACGGGTCAAATGGGGGTGAGAATTGGTCACTGTTTCAACTACATAGAAGGCTTGTAGAATAGATTTAATGTATCTGAGAACATGTTTTATTGTTCTCAGATACATTAAATCTATTCTGACCTTTTTGAACGATTTTGTTATCCGACCTCCAGACTGTCGGTGAGGGCTCGGACGTCACCCCTGACTACGGTATCAAACATTTTTTATATTTTAAGTTATGGTAATTTTGTTCTAAACCAGTGACATAAGTAATCAAATCTATCTATCTTATCTTTCTTTATATATATATATATATATATATATATATATATATATATATATATATATATATATATATATTATCTATCTATTATTATTATATATATATAAAACTCAATGTTTGTATGTTTGTATGTATGTTTGTATGTATGTTCCAGCATAACTTCTGAACGCATTGGCCGATTTCAACCAAATTTGGAACACACATTCTTTATCTTAAGGAGACGACGATAGGGGGTTTAGGGATGCTCTTTAGAAAAGTGGGAGGGTGTGGGGGGAGGGGTATTGCTAAGGTATCGATCAACTCAGTGTACCTTCTGAACCCCTTGGCCGATTCCAACCAAATTTGGAACACACAATCTTTATCTTAAGGAGACGACGATGGGGGTTAGGGATGCTGTTTGGAAAAGGGGGAGGGTATGGGGGGAGGGGTATTGCTAAGTCATCGATCAACTCAGTGTACCTTCTGAACCCTTAGGCCGATTTCAACCAAATTTGGAACACACATTCTTTATCTTGGGGAGACGATGATGGGGGGTCAGGGATGCTCTTTGGAATAGGGGGAGGGTGTGGTGGGGAGGGGTATTGCTTAGTTATCAATCAACTCAGTGTTCCTTCTGAACCCCTTGGCCGATTTCAACCAAATTTGGAACACATATTCTTTATCCTAAGGAGACGACGATAGGGGGGTTAGGGATGCTCTTTGGAAAAGAGGGAGGGTATGGGGGGAGGGGTATTGCTAAGGTATCGATCAACTCAGTGTACCTTCTGAACCCCTTGGCCGATTTCAACCAAATTTGGAACACACATTGTTTATATTAAGGAAACGACGATGGGGGTTAGGGATGCTAAGTTAAGATTGGGGAGTTAAGATTGCTGTTTAGAAAAGGGGGAGGGGTATTGCTTAGCTATTGATCAACTCAGTGTATCTTCTGAACCCATTGGCCGTTCTCAACCAAATTTGAAACACACATTCTTCATATTAAGGAGACGACGATAGTGTGGTTAGGGATGCTCTTTTAAAGAGGGAGGGTATGGGGGGAGAAGTATTGTTCAGCAATCGATCAACTCAATGTATGTCTTGAATCTAATGACCGATTTGAACCAAATTTGTATCAAATATTGTATGTCCTAAGGAAACAATTTTACTGGATGTGGGTAGGTCATTTTAGAAGAGGGAGGGTGTGAGAGAGGGGTATTGTTTAGTTATCGGTCAATTCAGCATAACTTTTGAACCCATTTACCGATGTCCACCACATTTGCAACCCATATTCTCAGTTTAAGGAAGACTATGTCAGACTGGGTGGGAGTGTCATAGCTGAATGAGAGAGAGGGTATATTTAGTAAACGAACAGTTTAGTATACCTTTTTACTGAATGGGTCAATTCACACAAAATTTGTAAACACGTAATCTCTGCCCAAAACTATTATAGAGAGGCTGGGAGACACTTTTGGAATGCGGGAGGTTATTGGGGTTGGGTATTGTTTAGAAAACGACTAAATTTAAAATCTCTCTCCAGCGTTGAACTTAGTCTGTAGATTAAAAAAACACCTTAACAAAGATTAAAAAAAATAAAATAAAATCCCTCTTATCTAGTTCATTCGAGGTTCTTTGACATTGTACAATGGTCCGAAAACAAATTTTCTGAATTCCTCAAAAATAGCAAATCTTCGACAATAACATTTTCCCGGTAATAACATTTCCCCCGAAAATGACTTCAACGAAAATGATATTTCCCAAAAATGATTCTTACCGATACACATATCCCAGAATATGACATTTCCCTGAAAATGACATATCCCTGAATGAAGCAGACCATTAACATAACACTATTTGGCCTAAGGTCATTCGGCATGAAGGGCATTTGGGATATTTATAAACAGCATCAGAAAAACCTTTCATAGAAAGCATGCTGGGTATAGAACAATGGCCTTCATCGGAATCATGGTTTGCCCAGTGAAAAGCAATGATTCATTTGTTTCCTTCTGGATGGTGGATGTGATTGCTTGTTTAAAAGTAGGCATTTGCCCGGAATAAGGCAATGGTGAGTGTGATCCCTTCTTTAAAAATGGGGGTTTGCTCGGAATAATGCATCGGTGGATGTTTTTCCTTCTTTGGCAATTGACGTTTGCCCGGAATAAGGCTATTCAAACCAACGATCTCTTTTTCAAGATCAGTCAATGCTTCCAAAAGCCTTCTTTAAATCAAATGATGAAGTATCAATAAGTTAACACAATTACTCTGTTGACCAATTGGTTTTATCTTTTATTTGATTGTGAAAAAACTGAAAACCAAACTGGCAATTCAGAGCAAGGCCGGGTACATAAAGCTAGTGAGTTATCTTAAAATATGACTACATTCCTCAATGCACCAAACTGTTTTACGTAGTTTACGTTGGGCGGTCATGTCTTGTACATAACCCTTCAGATTTTCATTCTGTGCTTGATGATGGTCGGATGCAGTGGTGTCGGTTGCGATGGATGCAATCGCCCATCGCATCGCTCGGAGCTCATGGCTAGTGGCCGATGATGGCTGAGGCAGCGAGGGCAGCGGTGGTGGATGAAGAAGAATAAAATTAGAGGGATTTGGTCTGCTCATCCACGAAAAGTGATTGGTTTCATAATTCACATGATCCCGGGAGGGGTACGAGTCATGGCATATGACGGACCATATGTTAAGTTGTGCTTGGTACTAAACGACATGTACATTAAAACATGGTTATACTATAACAGTTCTGATTTCCCAGCAAAAAATAAAACAACTACAATGATGAAAATGAAAATTTGATTGAAATAATTAACTTCATTTATTCGCAGAAGGCATTAGCAATTAAAGATGCACAATCAGCAATAGTGTTAATATCCATTTTAGATTAGAAAACTTCGCTGTATTGCATGTAAATGTTAAAAGTCCGCAAAAAATACCAGAAGAATATTCAAATAAACATAATCTTATTCTTTGTTTTTCATTTTCTGAGAAATTATATTATTAAACTTGTAGTAGACTTTAAATTTTTCAATCAAAACATTGAATAATTTTTCGTTGACGTATTAGCAGTAAGCAAGCATGTTAGCAAAAAGAAGCAACGAAATTTGTGCTGTATTTCTTTGTTTGGTAAACGGGTTCTCCTAAATAGACATTTTTCAAGTTCGACAATTTTTTAATAGAATTTTAAAACTTCAAATACTATCATCAATAAGAAATCTATAAATGTCCTACATTTGCTTAAGTATATAGGGCTTAATAATTAGAAACAAAGCAATTCTAATTATGTATTTATTTATTAGTTTTATTTAGTTTGAATAAACACATTTAATAATTCTACACAGCATGGGGGCCGTAACTAATTACATAAGCAATTTCTCAGGGTTTTCAACCCCTCCCCTCATGTAAGATTTTTCCCATAAAATGATTTTTATTTATATGGAGCGTAAGAAAATGGCAGATCCCTTCCCCACATAAGTGCTTACGTAATTAGTGTACGACCCCATGAAGTTGTCGTTCTCAATATCAATATTAATCAAACTCCATAGATCCAAAGTTAGAAGTCAAATGTAAATACATTTGCGTTTATATAAGTCCACGTCTACTCGCGGTTATGTTAAAAACATTACCATTGCTAGTTTTTAGAGTGGAAACCGAGTTTAGGTATCAGTGTAGTTGAAGTGGACTTTTATCGAGAACAAAGTGTTTTGTTCTAGCGTATTTTTAAGTATAGATCCTTAGACAAATGACTTTATGTGGTGAGTTATTTTTGGATTGAGTTATTAATTCTGCAGGGCGGTATGTTTTGACCTTCCTAAAGATTTTTTTATTGGCCACGCAAAATTTGAACAACTTTTCATAACAATGACCAAATGCTTTCGTTTTTCACAGCAACAAGCCATAAATACGCTTATTGATCTGTACGATGAAATGTCAACATTCCATCAAAGTTTTAGGATTTTGGGTTTGAAGTTATTATTTTAATATGGGGACACTTGATCCCCGTTAGTCACCCATACAAAAATTGGCGAAAAAATCAAAAAATTAAAAACTTTCTTAGGCTTCTAATTTTTGTAGATTTGACGGATTTTATAAAGGGTTGGCTGGAAAAATATTTATTGCGTAGATCTCTTAGAAAGGGATCAGTCTCTTAGTCTCTGACGGAATCCAAGATCAAAAGTGCTCGCGTTTTCGGGGCACACCACTCGATACGGAAGCAACGCATAACTGTCCGTTTTATTTTTCCACGCATGCTGCGACGCAGCAAAGCTAAATAAACAAAATATGAAGTGTGCGCGCCTCTGAATCGAGTGATGTGCCTGAAAACGCGAGCATCGAACTGATTCCTAGAGTGACCTTAAATTTAAATTGTATGCTGTCGAATTCAATAAACAAAATCGTTCAATACGCACAGCAAATTCATATCCGTATTTTGAAGGAAAAATATTTAAAAATCTGAGGGCACCTTTCTAATTTTATTAAAGCAAGTTCTTGGAGGGATCAATTTCCCCAATATTTTCAAAGTCGATTTTTGACAGCACTCCAAAAAATCGATTGTGTATCAATAACAACAATAATTTAAGGACTGTCATACATCAGTAAAGTTAAATACTATATTTTAGAGAGTCTTGTGGAAATCGCGAAGTTTATTTATTTTTGGTTATGATACATCGGAAATCAGAAAAGGGATCAAGTCTACCCAGTCTCCCTACTATACTGAAATAATCGAGTGTCGGTGAATGAAACACATACACGTCGTAGTGATTGTGTTAAACATATGCTGAAAATTGCAATGAAGGTTAAATACACCTTTATGGAATGCACATTTTAATGAATATTACGAGAAAGAATGAAAGTAAAAGTTTGCCATTTATAATTGTTTGATCCTTCTGCAATATTTTCAGAACTAACTCTCAAATGTATTTTTGTACAATGTCAAACAAGTAGGATGAGTATTTAATATTGTCCCGCTTACACACTTGCTTCATGCAACGGCGCTCAACCGGCATATAGGCAATTAACTTTGAATGTACTGATCTCGAGTGGCGATCTTCGCTTGTCGTGGGATCTGACGACCAAACTGGCACAACCTCACACAACCCTACTTCATTGAGCGCCGTTGCTGATGAAGCGTGTAGGAGCCGGACATATAAATACCATCCTACTTGGTTGAATTGTGTACAAAATACATTTGAGAGAGTTAGTTCTGAAATGTATTGCAGAGATCGCTGGTACCTGGTGGAATTTGTTTCATCAGTACCCGCTGTGCGGTGACGGAGGTCCTTCGTAGCTTAGAGGGAAAGCACGTCATGCGAACTGGGTCGGATCAAACCCACCGAAGGGCGATTACCTCCAATACCTTTTCGAACTAAATCTATCACATGTTGTACATATGCATAATCAAGTTTCAGACATAGTAATTAATTTCCACTCCGGGTGGCTTAAACCCGGCATATAGGCAATTAACTTTCAATGTACTGTAAAAGTTTGATTGTTGAAATTAAAACACACGCGATAAACGCGGAATACACTTTACGTGATGCATTAAACATGCTAAGTTCACGAGTGTTAATTAATAAATTATGTTATTTATTTCAAACTCATTATGTTCGTTATTGTATTGATGTTTACAAATTTAATACATAAGAAGAAATCTGTCACTATTTCTTCGTGTGTACTTGAAGGCGTAAGTTTCTGAAGTAGTAATACACAAACTTAATTTTATTCTAATAAATTCAATTCCTCAATATCCGAAGATGAATAGTCTTCTCCTTCTCAGGGTTGGACAGAGCTTTGAATAAACGTCACCATTTAATGCCCAAATGGGGGCTAAGATTGTCCAAGCGAAACAACGAGTTGTGCTGGAGTCGCTCGTCGTTCATCCATGGGATAGATGCACCTAGGTACACATTGTAGAGAACCCGGTATCGACTTAACGATTTCGCAACTGCATTGACCAAGAAGTAATAACTTATGTGCTTTCTTAGCTCGTGCGAGATTCCACGTTTGCGCATTGAACCAGATTCTGCCAGACGCGACACGAGTCAGCTAATGGAGACGCATGGCTTTGAAACCGAAGTTTAATACTCAAATGAGCTTTTGTATTTTGAACAGGTAAGAAAGTGCGGAGCGGAGCTTTCTCCAGCAAAGTTGTCCAATTTTTTTGTTCTATTATGGACAAAATATCCTTCAGTTGAGATCCAGATGTTCTAAAGATAAATGATTCTGCACCATGCTCTGGTAAAATCTTTGAATCTGTAATGCATCGTAAATCACGATACATTACTGCAACATGCATATTGATGGATTTTTTTCCATAAACATGATCAAATATAATATTATAATATCCAAAAAAACTGGATAAAGACGTTCAATATTGATCCGTACATCTGAACGGCTTAGATGATGATGAATATTAATCGATGTTCAGGATTTTGAAACATATCATTCGTTAATTGTTAGATTTTTTTAAATTTGAATGGATGGTCTGTGATATATTTCATAACAGAAGGATACAACTCCAGAATCCAATAGTGTTTGTGTATATATTTTATATTGAATACTTAGACATCTCAAAAGTTCAAAACAAAAAGAATCAGTTTTGCTCTTCCGCATTATCATTACCATCATCGTCGTTATAGTCTTTTTCTTCAATGACAACACTTTGAAAACGGCCGCAACATGCGGAACCGCATTTCCACCAACGAGAGTGAAGAATACTCCAATCGATGGATATTCAACTTCGCAAAAAGGTCTGTCCAGATTCCGTACCAGCAGAACCGCTTTTCGAGAATCAGTCACTGATCCCGGTTCTTTGGGTGGACCATTCTCAATGCTGGAACTTTATGTCTCTTCTTTCATCGAATAACTCTGCTCCGGGATGCGATAACATCAAATTCAATCTTCTGAAAAACCTCCCAGATATCGCAAAGACGATTACTTGACCTGGCAACTGTTTCATGGAGTACAACATTGGCCACCTGAATGGCGACAGGTCAGTAATAGCTATTCAAAAGCCTGGAAACCAGCGTCTAATCATAATTCATACTGACCGATTGCATGCTTTCATATGAGAAAATTATTAGAGAAAATGATCCTTTCAAGAGTCGACCATTGGGTTGAAGAAAATGCATTGCTTTCAAATACTCAGTTTGATTTCGAAAGGAAAGGAACAAACGATTGTCTAGCGTTGCTTTTCAGATATACAACTGGCCTTTGCGCACAAGGAAATTGGTTGTATATTCTTGGCATTATAGGCTTTGATCAAATCACGATACATGATCGCAACATAATACATATTGGATGTGATTTTTTCCATAAACATGATCAAATATAATATTATAATAAATCCAAAAAACTGGATAAAGACGTTTCAAGAATCCGTACATCTGAACGGTAGTGATGATGATGAATATTAGTGCCGATGTTCAGGATTTTGAAACATATCATTCGTTAATTGTTAGATTTTTTTAATTTGAATGGATGGTCTGTGATAGTATTTCACTAACAGAAGGATACAATCAGAATCCAATAGTGTTTGTGTATAATTATTTTTTATTTTGAATACTTAGACATCTCAAAAGTTACAAAACAAATAAAGAAATCAGTTTTGCTCTTCCGCATTATCATTATCATCATCGTCGTTATCGTTATCATTTTTCATTCTTCTGCTCTAGAAGTTCTTTCCGTGTTTTTTTGCATTGTTATGCCGGTGTTGCGTTTTCCTTCCTTCATATCGTTCCATTATGAATCATCGTTATCATGTTATCATCATCATTCACAATCGCTACTCGTTAACATCTATCCATGCAGGTTATTTGTTTCTGTTCTTTGAAAGTCGCTCTTCTGTTTGTGCTTACATTTTTAATTGGCACAATTTAGTGTTTCTCTCATTTGTTTTCTAATCTTTCGTTTTGTATAGGGTTGCTCCTATAAGTGTTCGTTTTTTGTGTTTTGAATTTTTGAAGTATTAAAGAGTATTATCCTTGTGATAAGTGTATGTGTGAAAGTGTTTCCGATGTGTAGCAACGCAAAGTTAAGGGAAGGGTTGTCTCATCGATTGATAGCTTGTTGTTTACTTTTGAGTAGTGTTTCATATGAGTCTAATTTTTTGGGTTGTCATTAATTTTTTTTCTCGAGTGTACTTGTGTGAGTGTTTATGTAAGTCCTATTTTTATTCGTTAGCAAACGCAAAATAATGTGGCTAAATGAAGTTCTTATCTTGTTAGCATTTTGTGTCTGCGTATTTGTTTTCATGAACTTTTATTTTCTGAATGTGTCTTTTTCATATAACGAACCACTGACGTAATTAAGTTTATCTTTGTTTTTTTTCTGTGTTGATAACCATAGATTATTGATTGGGTAACAACTTTCGTCGTTATTTGCTATTCCTTCATTTTCTTCATTGAGAAAGTACGGTCGATCACTTCTCTTGCAATTTTGGATTGCGTGCTCCTTCACTTTTGAACGCGAAGGTATTGGAAAGTCAACATGGTTCTTTTTCAGGGTGTTGATGATGTGCAATGTGTTTGCTTAGGGCTCAGAGATTTGGTTCTCGTGGGATAAAATATCGTCTGAGAGGAATTGAAGTAAAATATTTAAATTAAAAATTTCTATCTCGTCGTAATGTTTTAACTGGATAAACAGCACGTGGTGGATTTCTGTTTAGAATGATAAAAATTATATTTGTAAAATATCAACTGCATTGTCTTCATCGTTTTTGTTCTTTCTCGTATTCTGCTGAACGGCAAGGGATGCCTAATGTGTGTTAAAACATAATTGTCGTGGAATTTTATCATTGTTTTTGTCGATTTTTCATTTCAGTTTTCTTATTAAATTTCATTAATATTTCAAGTGGTTTTGTGTATATTTTTATAAATACTTCTGTGAGGGAAAGAACGCGTGCAGTTGTCTGTTTTGTTACTTGTTTTAGTTACTTTTTATGTAAAAGGAAATATACGTATTTTAACTATAGTTTGATGATTCTTTTGCGGATTGCAAGACTTCCTAGATTTTAATTTTAGTGTTTTATCTTGTGTTTCTGTTTATTTTTTCTCTCTTATGCCATTGTCAATCACCGTGGCCTGCTGTGATTGGAAAGAAGTACATTTTCTGTAGTATAGATGCATGGTTAGTGATTAAAATTTCAAATAAAATTTTGAAATTTCTTCCGGAACTCTAGTTTTTTCATTAAAGGTATACGTGTTTTTTACTCTTATTGTTTCTAAAATCACTAGATTTATAGAAAATTTAAACCAATTAGGAAAACCTTTAATTAACTAGATTAATTGATAGTGATTATCGAATTTTCTGCTTACCCCATTTGATCAAGGGTTTGCAACACAAAAGTCAATTTTATCTTTGTTCAACCAAAATCTAGACCACTATAAGAGTTAGTCAAACTTGTTTTAATCTGGGTAACACATCCAATTGGATTTACAATGTATAAAATTCAATTCCCTTCATTTAGGTTTGTTTTTACTTTCAACTGCATTTTTAAACGATTTTAAGTGTGTTCAAATTAAAGAATTAGTAATTCACAATCAAATGGTGACATCTTTCGTTTTTTTTCTTAACATTAGCGGTAAAAGTTCTTACTGCTAATATAGCTGCAATTACATCGTTTTTACTTTTCTGAATATTTAAAAAGTATCAGAAATACAAAGTAAAATAAAAGTTTCGTCTCGCTTCAAATCTGTCGCTTGACATTACATATCTCAACTGATATTCATGTTTACGGATAATCTTGCACGTTTTCTGTCTTTTGTGTGGTGTGCCTGTGGTTATTATTATCTTCCATCGCCCGCTTCACAGTAATAATTATAATAGTAATAATAATCATAAACTTGTTTATTCTTAACTTCATCTTGCAATTAGAAACTATCACTAAGTTTTGCTCTGCTCTCATAAAATTCATTTTGTTTTCACATATCATCCATAGAATTTGCTTAATTTTTTTTTCTTATGTACTAGATTCTGAAATTTCTCACGTTTTTGCTCCCTCTCTCTCAGTCACATGACGCGAAAAATTTCATATAACAATAAACAATCGTCTTTCATCCACTTGGAGTAAATACACCATGCTTACTTTCAAAACATTGGGGAAACAACGCTTCAAGAGTGAATAAAATGCGAAAGTTCTCCTGTCCCCACATGGGAAGATGTTTTCTCTCAACAGCAAGTGGCAGAGCGCCCTCCCATCACATTCCGCAGCAGTCAGACAAAAGTCCCGCCCTTTTCTCTCAGACTGTTGTTTCAAATTGCTCTTTCAGCTTGCACTCTACTTTGCCCGGCACCAATTTAACAGCCCCATGGTCACAGCAACCGCCAAATAAACCAAAACCCTTTCTCTGTCTACTGCGCAACTCTTGAGTGCTTTGCCTTGATCTCTATTGTTTACATACATTTGTGTTTGCTTGCGCGCCTAACATGGGCGCATTGTTTACTTGTTTGAATCATCTTTACGTGGCGGTAAGTCGATCGCATCACATAAACTAATCATGTCTAGGCTTCCACACCGGGATCCTACAATTAAACAAGAAAAAGTAAAATGGCCAGATTTAATCAATTTTGCCGTGGATTAGTCCAATGGATGAAGAAAAGGAGAAATAGATAGAATGGAAGAAGTAGAAGAAAATAGAGGGTTCAGGATTTGGAAAGAAAGTGAGAAGAAACTAACTGAGAACTCAAGAAAACCATAAGAACTGATGAACGAGAAAGGCATCTACTTAAAATCAATCAAACAATAAGGAGGATTTTTTATATAAAAAAAATTATGAAATTGTGCTTTTTTCACTGTTTTGTGAAGTGCCATGATCGTTTGCCAATTGTGTATTCCTAAAAATTGTTTTTAGTGCTTCGATTGCATAAAATGTTTAATCTTTTATTTACTGCTGAAACTTCCATATGATAGTCTGATGTTTTACGTCTTGCGTTCAAACGGTTTAACACACGTCATTAAGAAAAATTATTAAATTGGTTCAGACTAATTGAAAATTACTACACTTAGTTGTGATTAAAACGAGCTAAAAGTCTAACTAATTTAAAAGGTTTGAATTCCATAAAATCTCATTGTTTACTTTGTTTTTTTTAACGAATCTAATGTTGGAAAATGTAAATAGTTTATCTGGTATTATATTACATACTACATTTCCTAAGGTTGTCATATTAAAGAGATGATGATGTTTAATCATTAACATAGGATTTTTTTATGTGTTCATGTTTCTAGTTTCCGAACATACCATTTAACAATCGCAGTCGAATCGATTAAGAAATATCAGACTTTTCAAGTTTAAGCCAATTACGCGTATTCTCAATACGTGTGTTGCATATTTTGACTTAAACAATGAGATTTTTCGATCTCGTTGAAATCTCTTCTCCAGTTGGGTATTCAACAGTTATTATTTTCCCATTCAAATGTTGATCGAAAGATGATAGGTACTTCTGTATGCCCACAAGTCAAGATTGTCGGCGAAAATCTAACTCGCCATCTGAAAATTTGGCATTCGATTCCTAACTCACAAGTTGTGAGTCACAACTGATACTGTGGTATGTAAATTTTTATCTCAAACGTTCATTGGGCTTTTTAGAATTTTAAAATTGAAAATTAAAGAATGCTAGAAAGCAAATATTATTTATCGGAATGGCATATGGAGAACCTCCTTCTGAATCCCAAAAATCTCATCCCTCGTTTACAGGAATCTGAAGAGTGAATCAAAAGATTTCTCCAATCGTACGGAAAGATTAAATTTTAGTGGATTTTGTGTGGAGGCGGTTACATCATAGATTACCATCGCAAGGAAGTTTTGACCAGAAAACTCGTTTAAAAATAATGACGACAAAGTTCAATAGCTGCTACAGTCGTTTCAATCCTCACCTCGCATTTTTGAGGGCATAAGTCCATGTAATAAGTGATCAACAAATCATTTTTGAGCAAACTGGCTCTTGCTGGTTCCTGCATCTTACTCTTCGAGACTTGATGGGCCTCCGAAAGCATGGTTAGATTTGGATTCGATTCTAACTGGTTTCATCTTAAGACATTCATCCAAGTGTAGAATTTGATAGGTATTTTCTTCGCGTTTTATTTTCATCATAGTATCGAAAACCAGAGACACTTTTTGCCAAACTCATCCATACTAAATCGTAAGCCTGAGAACAGCTTATAGTGGAGTTCTAGCAAACGAAGGTTGCTTTCATTTGTTTTAGCCTCACGACCATGGAAGGAAATTCCTGCCGTGTCCCTAAGATTGATTTAAAATCGGAAACAAGTATTTCGCCAGAAAGTCTTGATCTAGTACTGTAATTTCTCATTTTCAATGAGAGATGTCACGATGTTAAAACTGCACCTTCAATATCTATAGAAACGCGAAAGATGAATGGATGCCAAAAATCTCAAAAATATTTGTTCCGTGACAGGGCATGAAAGTGTGCAACATCTGCTTTATTTTTGCGTTTATTACCACTTTCAACTCGGTGAATTCAAGGAGTATGATTAATTTATCGATCTCATGATTTTCGAATGTATCTATTAAAATAACATGTCAATTTTAATTTTAAAATAAAGCACATCATCCTTTCATGACTGCCTTTCATGCGAAATTGTCAAAGGACCAGATTCTTTCATTTGGTCGCTTAGAGAAAAGGGCGCTGCTCTCTGTCCATGACGATCACGACCTTTTCCAGTACTGGTCTTGACTGAATAACTTTGTAACAGTAACAAAGTCGGGCAGAAAGTTCATGAAAATTCCTGGAAATTATTTAATGCCATGTACCCTATGCTTAACGGGAAGTGGATTTTAAGAGCGGAAATCATTAAAGATTATCTATGGAATCGCTATAGGATCCTAGGTTAGACGGATCAAGAAAGACCTTCTCTAAAGTGGGCCGACCGGTGGCGGGCTTAAACATACACTAGTTGGTCGATAAAATCCAAGAAATTTGTTGACCTATTTTCAAAATCGCAGTTGAAAGCAGGATGGCTGATATAAATATTCAAATTGAGACCAAACTGATTTGATTATTGTGGAATTATGTGGTTTGATTCAGTTACCATCAGCGTGATTATAAATTAACACCCAATCGGTGAGCAGCAAGCCATGACTCGGCCCATTCTTGTCAGATCTCCGTGGATCACATCGACCCATCGAGAGCTGCTGTCATTGCATTCCGAGCGGCCATTTGGTGTCCACATTTTGGCAATCCTGCAGGTTATTTTTGAATCCTGACGCTGATATCAAAAGATGAGAGTAATTCAGGGTTAAGTCGAAGAATATAATATTTGATGGTTAAAAAAAATCAAGCAAGGTGGTTTGGTTGCCATTTGTCTGAAGACTGTTTTGTGATTTGAAAATCACAAAGCACGTGAGAGACCGCTGGAAAATGAATTGTGGTTTGGAAATCACAAAGCGCGTATGGAAGACCGCTGGAAACTGGATTTTGGAAAATCACAAGCGTTTGGAAGACGTTGGAAATGGATTGTTTTGAAAATCACAAAGCGCGTCTGGTAGACGTTAGAAAATGGATCGTGGTTGAAAATCACGAAGCGCGTCAAAAGACCGCTGGAAAGTGAATCGTGGTTTAAAATCACAAAGCGCGTTTAGACCTGGAAAATGGATTGTGGTTGAAAATCACAAAGCGCGTCTAGAAAACCGCTGGAAAATGGATTGTGGTGAAAATCACAAAGCGCGTCTTTGAAACCGCTGGAAACTGGTTTGTGGTTTGAAAATACAGAGCGCGCTGAAGACCGCTGGAAAATGGATTGTTGTTTAGAAAATCAAAAAGCGCGTCTAGAAGACATCTGGAAAATGGTTTGTGGTTTGGAATACAACAAGGCGCATCATGAAAACAGCCGAAAAAGACGATCTTGACGACCAAGAAAATCCCTTGATGCATTGATTTTGTTTGAAATAAATTTAGTTTGAAATTTACACATTTGCTTCAGTGTACATGAGACTTTGTTAGCTAGTTCTAAAGAAATCTAGAACTATCGTGCACAAAGTGTTTGCAAAAAATATTATCTTGAAGTTTATTTTGGAATTCTAATAACGAAACTACCCGTTGAATCAGATATTCAAAATTCAAGAAGTAAACAAAAACGTTGCCAGCTTTTCAAAGTTATTATTTAGAGTTGCTAATAGAATAGTTAACATAAGTCTAAAATTAAGGTATGATATCTCTGCGAAATTTTAGATAAATATCATTTTCTAGGCGGTTGTTTAAAATCGATATGTTGAAGGCCCTTGATGGTGTTTATACGAGGCTGATAGTTGGAGTAAATGGAGGAATAAATTATTTGATTAAGGCTACAATCTATATTGTTTCGTGAGAGATCAATATCATAACACTTGGTACCAATTTAGTTTAACATTTAAATAATGTGACCAGCTAGCGTCCTGCGAAACGCGGGTCGCCTATCTGGATTGCGTCATAGTTGAAAATGGATCCTCCAAAAGTGCATTTCGTATATGAGCCCAAAAATTTGGAAAAATATTTGTAAAGCTGTTTGAATTGTAATAAATCGGATTTCTGGATCACATTAATTTAAACAATTCAATTTAGACTTCCATATCGTTGATCTGCGATTGGAAACACGATGTTGTTTATTTTGGAGCCTAGTTTTCAAAGGAATTGATCGGTTGTTACGTTAGCAAAGCATAAGCATTAATATTAGTTACAGTTACATGGTAATCGATCATGCATACCATCCTAAATGTCAATCGTGTGCATTCCAAATGTGCCGTAAGGGCTCAATGACAACTGGCGAAATAGACGTCACTAAGTTAGCGCGGAACAAAATTAGTTCATCATAAACATACGATGTTGATGTCATATTAAGAAACTGTAAGTGATAAGTAGAGCGGAAAAAGGATAACTAATTTACATAAGGACAGCTAGGAACGAGTATCGCACACAGATTAGGCGATAAACACGCCCACGCGTAGGCGCATGTGGCAATAAAATTTTCCTTTCTTTCGTCCGCCAGAATGCAGTCCTTGGGAACGATACAAATGTTTTTCAATCCTAAGAAGCTAATGTTATGCAATCATAGAAGATAAGCCGCGCCTTAAATTGTGAGCCTTCCGATCTGGCCGTAAGAGCAAGGAAAGAGAATCGAATAAGGATAATCCAGATCTGATGGCTTAGTTAATAGCTCAATACTATTATACAAGTGGTAGATCACCACACATTGAAGAATAGTTGTATGAGTGAAATAGAAAATATTCTAGATTAATCACTAATGCCCAAAAGAGAGCAAAAATGTGACCCAAATATTTCTAAATTGTAAATCACTAATGTATCATGTAGAAGTAAGGCCTTACCCCTGAATGTTTCAAATAAAATTGTTCGATGTTTTATCCTGATTCTTTAATTAGAATTTCGAAACTCCGGTCTTCAACTTCCTGTTGATTCGAAAACGTCTCTCCAAAGGAAACAAGTAGATCAAAAAGGACTTTTTTTTGGTCTCTTGATCGAAACAAGTTGCTCTTAACAGGAGTAACAAGTAGTTCCTTGGGAAAGTAACCTCGCGGTGTGCATTTATGAAGGACATCTCCTAACGGAGAAAGAAGTAGCTCCTGCACCAGTATAGTGACAGTCCAGCGAGGTCGTCACAACCTCGGTTCCTTGATCGAAAAGGTCTCTCCTCAGGAGAAACAAGTAGTTTCGAGGAATCACCAAGCCGGCGTGCATTTGCGAAAACGTCTCCTCACACGGAGAAATAAGTAGCTCTTACACTGAAACTCCAGTGACTGCGTCGACTTCGTCACATTTGGTGGCTCCAGAGAGGACCTCGGAGGGCGAATCATCGTCAGAACAAGAGCTTCCAGTTAGTCGAAATCTAACTGAGAAACCGCGGAAGGCCAGTTGCCAAGGTAGGCAATAGGCCAAGTGAGGGCCGCGCAACGGTGTACTGATCGCCAGAAGAATCAGTTGTGTAGGCAGTAGAAGAGCTTCAGTTAGTCGAAATCTAACTGAGAAAACGCGGAAGGCCAGTTGGGCCAAGTGTAGGCAAGAGCCGCAGGCTTGCGCCAACGGTGTACTGATCGCCAGAAGAATCAGTCGAGGCAGTAAGCCAAGTGAACCGCGGAAGCAGTTGGGCCAAGTGTAGGCAGTGCTGCGAACGCGGAAGGCCAGTTGGGCCAAGTGTAGGCAGAGCTCAAGAGCTTCAGTTAGTCGAAACAACTGAGAAACCGCGAAGGCCAGTGGGCCAAGTGTAGCTTGCGCAGGCTTCGCGCCAACGGTACTGATCGCCATAAGAATCAGTCGTAGGCAGTAAGCCGTGAAACGCGGAAGGCAGTTGGGCCAAGGTCAATAAGCCAAGTAGGCTTCGCGCCAACGGTGTACTGATCGCCAGAAGAATCAGTTGTAGGCCAGTTGGGCCAAGTGAATCAAGAACGAGTAATGACCACGTTGGAAGACGAGGTTCGTTACATGATCGAATATTTCAACGAGGAGATCGTCAAGTGAGTTAAGACAAACTCAGCGCACCAAAGGTGGATGCGGATACCGTTGTCAGCAGAAGTTCTGAGTGAGACAAGAACATCAATTACATTGTCCGGGACTACCGAAGAAAGGACACACCGGCAGAACATCACGAAGTATAAACCCTTCGCTGGGCCAGAAGGTGAACAACAGTGCACTTGGAACAAAAGCACAGGAGGAGTACGCCTTCGAACTGTCGGAACTGCATCCTTAACGACACTTCAGGTGAAGGTCCGTCGTACGGTGCACGCAACATAGTAGCAGTAACGGGCTCCCGCCTCGGTGCAGGCCAGCCTGCAGACGATAGTGGTTATCACATAGAAAGAAAAATCGCAACCGTGTAAGCTTCCGCCTCGGCGTTAGGGGTAGCTATACGGGTGCGCACCTTAAACCATCGGATCAGCTCCGCCTGAGCAGGCCAGCTGACCGGTGTGACCAGCTCATCAATATTGTCGACTAACCGCCCGACCGATAGGGCCTAGTCTGGGACGGCAAGGAAGGAGCACGTCAGACCATCGTTCCAAACAAGAGGACATTCGTTAACCAGGAAAGGAGTCAGGAGTCAAATTAAAGAAAATTTATATACAAACGTTGGAATGGATTTCCAATTTGAGATTAACAAGAATGGCCATTGTGGCTTATGTCAGGATAAGGATGATAAGGATGTAGGTGGCCTGCGACGATTGTAGTCGCGGTTTCACTTATGTGCGTAAATTTAAAACATAGACCGTTAAAAGAAGAACCTTTGTCGCCAAATGTGCCAAAATAAAATCAGAAATCAAACACTGAAGGACAGATCCAACAGTTGAAAGGCATAAATAAAATAGAGCCACAAGTAGAAATTTTTGAAGCTCTAACTGAAAGGTTAACGACATCAACATCCATGGGCAAACGGCTATCGAAAAGACAATGCTAGAAGTTCATGATAGAGTTACCATATTTTGATGGTAACTACAAGACTTGGTCCAGATTTAAGAAGATTTTCTTAGAGACCATAAACAGGGCAACTTCTCGGACTTGAGAATCTAACACGGTCTAAAAGAGTTTAAAGGAGAGGCATTGCGTGCAGTCACGCGCTCTTGTTAGACCCCGATAATGTGGGGGGTCATAATCAATAAACTTGAAAACCGATGGGAATATAGAAATATATACACAGGATTACTGCAGGATGTTTCGACAAGAAATCCTAGATTTGAAAATCCAAACTATGATTGATTTCATCTCCGCAGTGGGAAATTTGGTTGTCAACATGACTACATTAAAACGTACAGAATACTTGAACGATCAGGGTTATTAGAGACTTAGCAAAAAATGTTTCTAATTTGCATCAAAAGTGGTTGATGACGTAAATGAAGAAAAAGAATTGTTCATTAATGAACCCATACGTTGCACTCACCCTTAATGATTTCAGTGGTTGAAACCATGAAACATTAGCCACCATGTTGTTGGCGGAAAGTGAAGGGTAATGAGGAGTCAACAAACCGAAATCCGATCGTGTAACTTCCATAAGTTACCGCCACGGAAATGTCCAAATGTAATCAAAACCATAAATTGGTAGATTGTAATGATTTTAAGAAGATGCCCGAATGCGAAGGTTGTTCGTAGGGAGAAGAAGCCTTTCTCCTGTTGCAGCCCGAACCACAGAGTAATAGATTGCGAAATAAAACCGTATGCAATATAGATGGATGTGCTGTTAGACAAACTGTTTGCTTCACGAAACCCAGGGGTAAAGATAAAGTCGAAACTGTGAAAGGAAATATAAATTATCACTGAGGAGAACCCAAAAGGTATATTCCCTATACTTCAGTTACATTATCTAATGGTGAGCATAAAATCAATACTCACATATTCTTTGATTCAGGTTTATTAGTCTAATTCATCAGGAACATGATGAATTAGAAGGAAAGGCAAACAGAAGATATCCTTGGTTGACTAACGGAGAAGTTCAAGAAGATGATAATAGAGATTATCGCTTAGAGTTAATGGATCAAAGGAGGTATTTTACTTTGAAGGATCTTCACAGTAAGAAAACTTTCCCTGCCAAAGCAATCTCTAAATTATGAACAATTAAAGGGACGCTCCTCATATTGAAGGATTAATAGAATCCTACGATAACGCAACTCCCACAATATTATTGGGCTTCAACGCTTATCTCTTTAGAAGCCATCGAAGATAGAGTTGGTAAGTTCAACGAGCCATCAATCCTACTAGACTAGGTGGCTCTGTAAGGTTGCACAAATAATAATAATTTTCGGCTCTCAACCATGTCTTTGTACTCAACGAGGTGGAGGAAGAGGAAACCTACGAAAGAAATAATGTCCGCATATTTCAACAGAGGCCTTGGGGTAAAAGTACCATCGACGGAATTAGTTTCAAAGTCCGATGAGAGAGCCTTAAAATTATGAACGACATTCACACGTACAGATAGGCTATGAAATAGGTTTATCGGAAGACTGATGATGGAAACTTCCTAGTAGCTTTCAAACAGCTTTAAGTCGATTCTACAGCAAGAAAAGAAACTTGAGCGTGATAATGATTTAAGAATCTGGTCATCATGACAAAATTGAGGAATATATCAAAAGGGATATCTAAGAAAGTTGAGTCCAAAAGAGTACATGATTGAGAATAGTAAGACCTTCTATCTACCACACTTTATAACTATAAATAAGAACAAATCGAAACCGAGAATGGTGTTTGATGCAGCTGCCAAAGTCGACGGCGTATCATTAAATTCTCAGTTACTTTCTGACCCGATATGAGAATCATCTCTCGATAAAAACTAGATTTGAGAAGGAAGTATGCTGTCGCAGGGGATATCAAGAAATGTTCCATCGCATTGGAATTAGACAAGAGGATCGAGGGTCCAAAGATATCTCCAGGGAAAAATCCAATGTTAGACCTGAATTCTGAAATGCAAGTCATGTCATTTGGGGCTACATGTTCTCCTTGCGCGCAATTCGTAAAGAATAATCATGCCCAAAATATAAGGACGAATGTCCAAGAGCAGGGACGCGATATTAAAGAATCACTGTAGATGATTACTTTGACAGTTTCGATGATTTAAGTGAAGCTGTAAACATCGTGTCCGATGTTATTAGAATTCATGAAGTAATTTCAGAATGAGAAATTTTATTTCTAATTCAAAATCATTGCTCGATCAATTACCAAGCGACAGAGCTGCCTTTGAAGAGATTCAATTAGATGGCATGTCTGAAATCGAAGTACAACAT